>NC_049214.1:9540901-9848401 GCF_013347855.1 Anguilla anguilla | reverse complement strand
TCAAAGGCACAATGCATGCTATCAACAACTCAATAACACCAGAAAACTGCTGTGCGCAATATACTTGTAAGCAATCCCTGTATATTAATCTCTCTATGCAGTGTGCTATTTGTGAAATGAAATTCAGAAAAAAAAGATCTGGTTCCATAGCCAGCAGGACCCCTTTCTGACCCAACGGAGACACATAAAACAGTAATATATTTTCCTCATATGAAAGACATGACTACCTTGTTATTTCTTCTTTGAGCTTGCAAGGATCCTCCGTGTAGAACTTCACACCGAAGTAGAGAGTATAAGGAGGTCCTGCTGAGGAACCATACTGAGATTACATTCTAAAGCACTGAAAGCAGTCATGGAGTAAAAAAAAAAACACAGAAATACACCTGCCATCTACCTGAAAGGGAGAACCTCAGATGTATTAGGATGGGTAGGTGAAAATAAAGAAAAATAAAAAAGCATGTTTTAATGATTCATTATGATGACACAAGTATATCCAGAGAGAAAACAGAGATCTCCAAAAACATATGATTAGAAGGCAGTAGATGGAATGTGTATTTATAGATAAATGGTATATAAAAAAGCCTACATGAAATACATTCTAAACAAGTGGTGTGTATTGTAGCCTGTTAAAAGAACCAGAGGTGCCCTTCGATCAAATATTCATATCACCTGCTTTTTTAGAACTGATCTGAAAGCAAATTTCACCTGTGTTATGGGAGCCTCTCACTGACTGCAGAGCTCCAGTGATAAAAGAGAATATTCAACAGTTCAACCTTGAAATATTCACATATCTAAGGGCACTGTATGGCAAAGCACATAAAAAACGGAATCTATTATAATTACATATTGTGGAGGAACCTATGAGCTCCTAAACACATATTTAAAAAAAGCAGACCAAGAATCCTAATCACCTCAGGGCTAGAGGACTCAGAGCTAGAGAAGGCGAGGCAAGTTGAGGAAAATGAGAAATGTCAAGAGCTGTCATTAAAATAGTCATGTCCTGAATAATATTAATCGGGAGCAGATGCTTATATGATCTACATGTAATCAGCTGAGGCGAGAACAGAGAATGCATTCCACTTCTTCCATGGAGGACTGGCGGCCTTCGTAGCTCTTCCCTGATTGAGGCATTGTCAAAGTTGTCACGTAAGCTACATAATTGCTAGAGACTGGGTCATCAGAGACAACATTTGCAGCACAACTGCATGCTTGTAAATGTTTTCTCTTCTCCTTTTCTCAATAACCAACAAAGGGAATGCACTTTTGATTATAGTATGTTGTCTTGGTTTTTGCCAAAGGTAGTGACTGAGACGTCAGTCTCTTTTGTAAATTGAATTATAACCCCAAATAATTGTTTTAAACGGAGACCCTATGTGAGGTTCCTTTTGGAAAATGGCAGCCACATACAGACCACGTGGTCTGCCCATAGAGGCTGACTCTGCTGGACCATGGCACCAGCATGAGAGGGGTTGGCTGAGTTTAGCTGCTCCCGGGTAGACAGCACGGAAGCAGGTTCCAAGATCTCATGGCCACCCACAGCCTAGGACGTTGCAGGAAGTGGGGCACAGCAGCAGCTCAAAAGCCGTGGATGGGGCTGATCCTTCCTGTTGGGAGCCCTGCAGGCTTCTGAGGGTCCACTGTCTCAGGATCCTGGTTTCAAAAGCCTAAACCGGGTGACTTTTGTATTATGTGAAGCCTTGTCTTCTGTTTGCAGTGCATTTGCTGATCTGTTTGTTCTGAATCAACATTGGTTTCTCTTTGCAATGACAAACTGTTGAGGAGCAGGAGCAGTGCTGAAGAATCTTCTCAGCAATGTAAAGTTTGTTGATCCCTCTTCAACTGATGCTGTCACCAATGTGTTCACACAAGGTTATTAAAATGTCAGGTGCCCCTCCTTTGTTCTCAACAGGCATCCAATTGCATGAGCACTGTATGGAGTCCTTTGGTTTTGATCCATTTGTACAGTAATGGGTGATATTAGCAGATTCACAACAAATGAATAGTGTTGTATCTGAATCCCAGATTTACAATGAACATGAGATAATTCTGTACAAAGCCAAAGCTGACTTGAATATAAATTTTAGGACTGCAGGATGGTTAAGGCACCATGCTGTGGTGCATGGATGAGCCTAAAGGCTTTGGATTGCGCCAGTCCTGACTGCGGCCGTTAGCTCATCGCTATCTGTGAAAGCCATGCATGAATCTTTCTCCAATTCTTAGCTGTAGTTTGTGATGTGAAAAGAAGCAGTTGGTGACACCACGTGTTTCGGGTGAGAAACACGGATGCCTACCCTCTCCCGAATCAGGATCACAGCATTAGTGTGGCTGCGGTTGCAGATGACTGGCCATACCACATAGGGGTGAGAATTCGACATGCTTAGCCCCACGTTGGTTGCCAAAGTTATTTTTAAAAAAGAAAAAAAATCCAATTTTCTCAAAGACTGAATGATATTAATTGGATTGTGTAGACTGTCTCAGTTCAACCTTTAGAAGCTGCATAGCAAGAAAAGACTGAGGCAGAATGACAATCAGAATTCATTACATGACAATGATTAAATTAAACACCTCCTGCGAGTTATCTAAAATTGCAATGATGGCACCATGAAACATTTTGCCTGATTGTATTTGGTTTCGAAATGTTGTTACTTGGATATCTGTGTTCACAGATAATTGTCTTTGGGCTGGAAAGGAGGCCAAACATTTCATTCTTCCATGTGAATCAATTACTTAGATCAGTATTAATATGCCTTCTAGATAATGGTAAAACGCAAAAGTGCTGAAAAACCTATAATTTCAGCAATCACAGTATATACAAAAACCTAATTACAGGAAAATTCACATTCCTTGTCTGGACTATTGAGTTTAACTGCCTGCCTGAATGAGCAATAACAGCAAAATCAAGCAGACCCTTTCCTCACTGTTGCACTGACTTCACCCATCAAATGAATCAAAAACATGCATGCAAGTACGCACACACCCACACACGCACTGCTGACACATCACAAACGCTTATTATGCTCATTGCAGAGAAGTGCAGTACTTATTTTCAGTTTGAGGGGCAGAAGTAGTGAGGAAACACTTACTTGTTATCAAATCCTTGTGCTCGGCCAGGGTTTTCGACGGGTCTAGCCAATACTGTAAAGAGGTAGAAAAAGCACAAAAATTACGAAAGTACTAAAGTTTCTACAAAAAACCAAACTGCCACAATTATCCATTGTAGCTTAAAGTTATTTTCTTCCTATTATGATGAACCATACATGGTTAAATAAAGGGACATATGCTACAATGGTTTTAAATCATAACAGAATTATAACATACTAAGCAATTGAGGCACGTGCTCAGTCCTCTAGGCAATAGAGTAAGGCAGCTCTTACTTCATGGCTGTTGACCATGAAGTGCAGGTACTGTAGGTCACACAGATATTCAGCCATACTATTACCAGCAGATTGTGGTAATACACAAACTTAGCTGACAGACCTCCAAAGAGGCTCGTACGAAAAATGTCTGTTAGAGTTATAAAAATATGCGCCATTAAAACATGAAGGTACTGAGCAGGTCACTGAATGTCCTTCAGCTTAAAATGTGCAGCTTCACTGCTGCAGTCACAAGGTTTTCATTGGCATTTCAAGTGAAACCGACATTGTTCACACAGTCCTTCGGCCCACATCTCAGCAGTTCTGAAAGAGTAGCACTTCTATCAAGTACATCACATTCGCACAAGAAACTATGACATGGTTTGAAACAGTATCTAAGCAAGCCCTTGCATATGTGCATGTGCATTGAGCTCCTGCCACTGTGTATCTTGCAAAGTTCAATGTGTTATCATCACAGCTTGTACAATGGACACAGGACACAGTTTTTACAATGCAGAAATAAAACTGTAATATGTAATATGTGATATGAATAAAACTTACTTAAACCTCTTCATGGCTATCCACAGTTTAAACATAGTTCTACATAATATTCACTGGTTGACTAATGGTCTACAAATGACTCAGATGTAAGATGTGTATCAAATTTTGCTGCAGAAAAGACTGGGCCACTTACCCATGTTATAGTATCATATCTTTCCATGATGTAATACAATTAAAGGAACACCAAAATAAAAAAATAACACAAAAGAAACAGAGCACTCTCTGTCTTTCATATCTATGACTTTTTCTGAGCTGCTGGGTGGACAATCTGACCCCAGCCAAACAGGCTGGGCCCCAAAGGTATCATGAGTAACATATTACAGAATTATTATTTGGATTTTGTTTTCCAGAAGCCAGTCTTAATGCACTAACCAAAAATAGATAATCGACTACACTACACTACTACCCTTTCAAAGTATACACACTGGATAAATAAGTGTTATGCAATGCTTTCAGTAGAAACAAAAAATCTATTTGGTGACAAAAAAGTGATTTTAAATACAAAGGCAGACTTTTTAAATCCCCATTGGATTTTAAACACTTTAAAAACTTCTGCCCATCAACCATTTAATTTACATGTGCAAATGAAATAGCCCTTTAGGTACTGTTGTGCTACTGTTGAATATGGTAAAACATTATTATATAAAACATTATGCAGAATGCTGAATCAGCAGCATAAGCCTATTGCATTTTTATTAATCAGTTTTTCTCTTCTGGCAGTGGGTGCAATTAAAAGTTATTTGAAAATCACTAACAAGGGATTTACATATATGTGCGATTTAATCTTATCTAATCTTATATTATTTTATAAAATATTTATTTTACTTTGGTCCTTATGACTTCTGAGTTTTTCACTTCAAAAACTGACAAATTAAACTGCAAGTGTAATGAAATTGAGCTGTGTTAAACTGCAAAAATAAAATGGTGGAATAAGTTGTCATACTAGTGTGGAGCTGAAACCCATTCATTCAGTACCCGTAGAGGCTTACTGTGCTTTAGTGCGCTTTTCCAAGAACCTGACACAATGACACCTGTAACGATATTCTTCTGATTTTTAATAGCACGCTTATTACTTGGGCAATTTCCACCTCTATCAAATCTGCCAAGGTTCAGCTTCTTCTCAAGAAACCTAATCTTGACACTTTCTCTCTTAGTAGCAGTAGACCCATTTCAGATCCAGCATTTATTGGTAATGTTTAACCTGAGATCCCTTAAAAGCAGTTGGTTCCCCTTTTGAGGAATATAATTTCACACTGGTGTAAATCATCATCGCACCAACACTGCCCTGTTACAGCAGCAATTTGCCTGCCAATGAGAGCCGTTTCAAACAAATCCTCTGTGATTCTTGTTGTATTTGGTACCAATAACTTCAGATGACTTTGAATCAAATTATTATAAACCTGGGGGGAACTTTCTGGTAATGTACTGAGTTGGTTTACTTGTCTGTTTGCAGGACAGTTTTTATTGTTTGCGAGACAGTCTAATTTGTTGAATGTGCACTATCTGGTTCCTTCCTCCTTCCTGTGGTTTCCCTCAGGGTTCTATTTTGGGGGCAGTCTTATTTTATATGTATACAGTACAAGAAACAACCTCTGGGAAATATGATTCACAAACATAACATCCAATCTTACTGTTGTAAAGTGAGTAGCCAGCTGTAGTTGTCTGTATAACATGGTGATATCAGAAAGATGTAACACCAGCAACATCAACTAAATTCCAACTTCAAAAATATGACATATTCTTTTGTAAGGCACTTCAATCTGGGTGGCTTACTTATAATAATGTGACTTTAAGCAATGTAAGACCATCTCCACTAAACCATTGCAAATTCAATGTTTTCACATATGAATAGACAAGCAACTTGATTATTGCTCTGAAAATATTTGGATCTCAAAAACCGTAAGGCGTAGAGCTGCCAAATGTTGGTAGATAACTTCCAAATATCACTCTCTACTCAGTCATGAAAACCTGTCCACATTGTCCACACGGTCCATATTGACAATATTGACACACATGGTGACCCTATCACAAGGCATTTAACATTTTGCCCTATATCTTATGAACTGTAAGGCCTTTCATTTCACTCTACAGCTCTCACAGTTTGTGCTGAACACATGGGAAGAGGAAAGAGAAACATAACTCCTGAGTGTTGCATGCAAATGGGACAAAACTTTCACAGATGTATTTGGCTCATGGCCACAAGGGATTTTGACCATAATTTTGTATGCACTATAGCGCTATCTTCAGGGTAAGGCATGTTTTGTGCATATTTGACCATAGCTCTGGCAGTCTTTGGCCTGGATTATAAAAGTGATGTATACACATTTAGTAAAGAGGGCTGAATAAGATTTACACCGTTTTTTTATTTCTGCCATATGTTATTTTTCACAAACAGTGAGTCAGTGAACACAGGATTGTGACCCTTTGGAAAATGCTGCTGAAAAGATATAAAAATAATTTTTGTAATCCAAAGTGGTCGGCCACTTCCAGAATTTGTGGTGAATATGGATAAAAAAGAAGTTATGTGTAGAGTCTAACGGAGTTGTGAATAAGGCGGAAAACTTACATTCCCATGTTTGTCTGAAGTCCACGGAGCATATTTAGTACAAATGGTTGTGCTCTATAATGCCTGGACCAGATGAAGCGTGCATTTTTCATATATTTGACTCTTACTCATCAGCTACTTGGCCTGCCTTCAAAATTCTTCCATTCCAAGATTCATCGGAGTCCAGCGTTTTGTGTCATTCATTACATCCTGTCACGATACATAACTGTGCAGTTGTGCAGCATTTGCCCAATGCTTCTTGGACCCTGTTTGGCACATTCAGCTATTATTATTATTATTATTATTATTATTATTATTATTATATGTAGCAGTTTTGCATGAATTTCCAAAAATAAAATAAATAACTTGTCAAAGGCCAGTACACATCAAACCAGTATATTCTGCCTACAGTAATCTCTGAGCACACAATATTTCAGAATCATTTTCACTTGAAAATATGCAACGGAATGATCTGTCTAGCTGTGTGTCAGCTCCAAGTACTATGCCTGGTGCCCACGTGAAAATGAATCACTTAGAGCTTACTTAGTTTTCATGCATAGAGGGCTTTGAGCTCTCATGTTACTCTGATGTAATATGGAAAATATGAAGTCCATGGTACTTTCTGAATAGGTGCTGTCTACAAGGGAATGAAAAGTGTAAGCAGGTGAGGTCACCTTTTCTGGTGATTTTCATTGGCCATGATGATAAAGGTTGAAAAAGAAAATGAACTTATTTAAAAATGAGAAGCATTGTGCATTTTTGGCACTCTGTAAAAAATTTCAAAGATCAGAAAAAGTACATTGATGTACCTTTTCTTTCCATTTTCTTGTTAATTGATGTGAAGTTGCCTGATGATTTATGGTGTAATTTGTTCCACTTTAAAGGATATTACATTACAAATTTTTCTGAAAATCTTCATGCAAAGTATGGAATGAATCATACGCTTTTAATGTGTCATCACTGTTTTTCCACAAATAAAAATAAAATGGCAAATACATAAAATTATGTGATTATGTGTTTATAAGGTGCAGTCTATTCATTCTTTCAGTTCATTTCTAACCTGTTTATATAACTGGCAACCCATTTAGGTAAACAGCACAGGTAGTGTGTGTTTATCTAGATAAAACCTTTCAAAATGTTTATTTCTTCAAATACAATGCCTGTATCAGATTAATTGTGACATACTGTCCACCTGTTAATTTGATATAAAAACAAACAATAAGTCAACATTTGGGATTCCATTTGTTACTTTTAAACTATTTATACCAATTTAAGACAATATTAATTAACCATGCATTGCTAATCAAAATTGTTGTGTAGAAATTGCAAATGCCTCTAGCATAAATGGGACTAGCATTTCCATAATGTAAACATCTAAATGCATCTCCTGTTTCCTGTATGCAGGGCATTATCTAGTTTCCTGATATCTTCTTGGTAGACCTGGCATAAAAAGCTCTACCCTAGAGGGTAATCATTACTGAAGACAGTTTGACAAGGAGGTTCCTCTCTGTTTCCATTAATGACAAATGCATCCAATGTTGCAATGTTAATGATAAATGCACCCAATAGCCTCTGGAGAATGTTTGACTGGGAGCAAATTCATTCTACAGCTGACGCTTTGCCAGCATCACATTTGCAGCAATTAAAATGACTTGAAGATGGCATCCAAAACATAAACAAGTGTTTCAACAGTCTTTCACTCTGAGAAAAATGCAATTCAATCTGACTGTGAGTTTCTGAGCTAAACTCTCCATGGCTGAAATATTTCCACAGGAGACCCTCCTGCATCATTACTCATGCATGCACAGATATAATCAATGATATACATGGATTTCAGAAATAAAATAAATCTGCAGATGGGAGAATAGCCAACAGTTTGATTCAGTCAGTTGGTATTAAAGGACATCATTGACTTTAAAAAAAATACATATATATTTTCTACCATAACATATAGATCACATATGTGACCAAATATAATAACAACAGTACATCACAGTAGCCTATGGACCTGGCATTACAGTACACATGAAAACAAAAAAATAATTCACATGAAGGGTTCTGGTGAAAGTTCCCAGATGATTTTTTACATTACCTATGACATGTTAAAGGTACTTATACTTAGTAATTGAGCATGTTAAGAATAACAGACAGCACTTTATTTATGCATTGCATCTCCAGAACAACAGCAGATTCAATTTAATTAAGAGGGGATTTTTTTAAGAAGCACAATTAGTAGTTACTAGAACCAGCTCTGACCTTTATTTGTATGGCAACTGGCAATGACATGAAAGATTATATGAATCAACAAGTTCAACCTTTGCTTAGTTCTCAAGTGAATTAATCAAAAGGGCACTGAAATCCTTTTTTTCACATCCATACATTGAAGGGTATTAAAGGCCAAGCTAGACTTGCACTTTCTGCCTCATTGCTGGGTATAAGGTAACTGCAGAAGTTCTAGAAAAGAACAGCCCCATAAAAACAAAGAAACATCTGCAGAATAAAAGGTGTGATGGAGAGAGCCTAAGCCTAATGCAATTATTCAAATGCACACACACACACACACACACACACGCACACACTTTAATATATGTTCCTACATTTAGCTGTTTGTGAAATGAGGAGAGTAACCATATCTGCACTTTGGAGTGAAGTTTTGAGATAATATGAAATACATATTATTAAAAAAAGAAAAAAAGAAAAATCTTAGCACTACATAAGATTATCCACACATAATTTGTACTGTACATGCCTATTTGTTTTCCCATTTCCCAATGTGTTTCCCACATACAGACATGAAGCTGTATGACAAATTTATTTTGTGCATTGTTAGCATATCGGTCAAAAAAATAATATTATTTGATTAAAATTATGCATGACTGAATTAGTCAAATGTAATTGAATTAGCAAATCTCATTTTATCTGCAATAATCACATTACTGCAGCTGCTGTGTTCTCGTGCATACTAATTTATGCAAATACCATGTTGGAGAGTGTTCTACTGTACCTCGCAGGGAGGGCACCTTTCTTAAACTGCCTGCTTTGTAAATTAATTACAACAGTGTTAATAGAATGCAGCAGAAAATCTATTTATTATATTCTCTAAAAAATAAATGTGAACAAGAGGTAGACTATTTTACAGAGAAATTTATTTCAATGGACAGACACATCCATAGTATTGTTGAGAAGGGGGTAGTGATTTCCATAGCGTTAAATCACATAGAAGACATTTGTGGATTTCTTCCTTTAGACTGACCAGTTACACGCAAAGTTAAGCTAAATCCAGAAATCAACCAACTGAAAACGGAGCTTCTGAAAGTGATAAGACTTCTATGATTTCAATTACATTCTTACACAAGTTCAGACACATGACTACCATATTGTTTATTCAATTTCCAGTCAAATCAGCCATAAAGTTTTTTTTTTCTTGTCAGACAATAATGCAGGCAACATACATTTAACAGTTAATTACAATAAAATACCTCCACCGCTACATATATTATCAAATCTATCAGTATTTACCCACTCTTTCTTTTTTGCAACCTACTACTACTTTGTGTTCCTTCCAATCAAAAAAAAGTTACAGCTGTGTTCTCCCAACACAAGCTGTGACCAAAAGTGTCAATGACATTATGCTAGAACTCTTTGCCTTCAAAAAGGGCTCTAACATTCAAACAAACAATATACAAGCACACCCTAGCTGCCTTGTAGATTTCTGCCATGTGCATCTAAAATGGCTAAAGGAGATCTTTTTGATGAGATTAGATATAAAATAATTCAGCAAAGTGAAGGTAAATATGTTCAAAAGCTTATTGCAAGGTACAGGGGAAATGGAACTCCTACAGTAACAACCATTCAAGAACTCCAAAACTATCACCATCACAAATACAGTACTTAAAGATTTTATCTTTGAGAGATAGGAAAAATCAAGCTCCACTCTTGCTTCGAATATAATTCAGTTTCTGTCAATTCTTCCAATGTGAGAAGACAACCCAGTGCCATGAATCTGAAAGGATATATAGTTGTAAAAAAGGCCACTGCTGAGAAAAGTAAATAAACAAAAGAGAAGAAAATGTGTCTAAATGTGAGATTTTCAGAAGTAAGAGAAGGCAGTATAGGCACCACTGAGTCAATGAAAGACTCTTGGAACCATGTCTACAACCATCTGTCAAGCATGGTAGAGGATCAGTACAAGTTTGGGGTTGTATGACAGTATCTTGAGTTGGTGATCTGGTTTTGATTGAAGGCATCATGAATGCTGATAAACACAAACAAATCATAACATATTATGAAATACCCTCTGGACAATGTTTGACTGGGAGCAAATTCTTTCTACAGCCAGATAATATCCCTAAGCACATTGCTAAGAGGATCAAGCTGCTGGTGTTCTCAGAACAATGGACTGGCCAGATCACAACATCACTGAATATGTTTGGGATTACTTGGATCGAGAGAAGCAGAAAATGCAACCAACTTCTGAGACTGAGCTTTGGAGGTACTTACAGGAAGCATGGAAAAATATCTCTGCAGATTCTTTTGAAAAACTGTCTGTTTTCACTGGAAAGTAAAAAAATAAAGGGTGGTCTCTGGCTTTTGCACAGTAATGTATATAGCTAAAATATGCTACTGAATTACAATATATTATAAATATAAGCTATGCAGTATTTGTCTATTGATTGTTTCCTTGTTCAGATGTGACTTGGTGCCTGTATCCTAGATGTGATAATTCAAAACTGATGAATGCCTGTTTTTTTTCAAGAAGTTCTAGAAATCATCCCCTTATAAATTGTAGAAACTGTAGTAGATCTGCAATGTGTTTCACTGCAAAACAACAACAACAACAACAACAACAACAACAACAACAACAACAACAAAAAGCATCAACTTTACCACATTGGAGAGTTATCACTTACTAGAGGAGATGCGTTGTATTTTATTTGTGAATATTTTATGGAGAACTACACTGTTTGACCTTTTCCATGTGTGAAGTATAATGCATCTTCAAGCAGGTAAAAAAAGAAGGTGACGGCTTTTTGCACTGACTTTGTTTTTAATTAGCTCCCCACAAGGCCCTGTTAATTACTGGATCTAGGCCCTGTGAATTCATTATGAAAACAGAGTACTCTGAGGCAGTTTTATATTAAATTATAAGGAACTGGCGTTATTTAATTACATTCTGACTGTCAAAGCATCAGTTTGATGCTGAACAGATAAATGGGAAAAAATAAATGTAATACCTTATCTCTTAAACAATTGGTAGGATCACAGGAACTCTTGACCAACAGCACATTGTATTACCGTGTGGCAAAATACAGAATATGTTCACAGTCACAGCTAATTGACAATTTATCCGGAAATGTGTAAAACCAATGCTGTTAGCATTAATACCAATCTAGAGAATAAGGGGAGTAAACTCCCTCTCTCTCTGAGGCAGCATAGTAAACAGCTAACCAGTAATCATACCGTCACGGGAATTTGCAGAAGGGGTTTATTGGCACTAACAAAATAGCTGACAAGAAATCAAGAAATGATACAAGACAGAAAAGTGATCCAAAACCACTTGGGATAACTGTGTGTGACACAGTGACTGAGAAAAGAGGGTAGCTGTCATTATTTCTTCATGCTAATGACAGGTATGCTTATATAATATATATATATATATATATATACATTAGTGATTGCTGAACTCGCCAAACTGAATTTGCGAAGAAAATGTGTAAGTCTTATTTATTGTCAGTCAAAGCAAAAGACAAATGTTGATTGAGTCCCAGCCTTTATATATTTTACTCTTAAAAGCTTCTGTTTCAATTGACAAAGTATCCTTTTATTACTGTAAAAACATAGTTTGGGATATTATGCAATGCTAATATCCCAAACTATGCTCTAGTTACTTGCTTTAAGGCACACTGAAATGGTGTTTATTGATGTTGCTCTATTACTGTTTTACTGCCTATTGAATCTGAACAGGTGTGTTCAGATTGAGAAGCTTGTAAAAATTCTTCAAAGCAATATCAAGAATCCACTGAGAAAAACAAATAAAGAATTCCCAACAGACTCTTTTCCTCCCACATACATATGTTATTTTGGAGCAACTTCCAATCTATGCTTACAGGGAGCTTGCTCTGTGTGATAAACTGTGCATTTCTGCTGCAAACAACTGTGAAAGCTTAACCTGTTTATGGTTTTATTTATGTCTCCAATCAGAGTTACTGAGCACCCCGGGGACTTGCTAAACATACCATTAAAGCGTGAATGAGGAGTTATCGGTATGCCTCAAGGCAACTGGCATTTTCTTAGGATGTCACTGAATTCACAAATCAAGCAGCAAGACCACGCACCATATACAATTAATTCAGATTACAATGATCTGTATTGGCAGAATGCTCCACTAATTCCTTCACAATTCCCATATAATTCAACAAACATTGGTAACCAATGATAAAATAGTCAGACACATTAAAGATTTTACATTTAAAGCTTTAAATTTGTAGCCTTTATCTCAGTCACTGAAATACCAGAGTTCAAATTTATCAATAGGAGATGGACATTTTATTGCACTTCCAGCTACAAGCTTGTGTGGTTAACCATTCAAGTTAAGTGCAGATCAAGTTTGTAATGATTACATTCATTTGACTTCTTTTGATTCAAAATGTTTCTGAATGTTGTCACATTTGCTAATCAAGCAGAATAAATGCAAACCATCTCAGGACCATTTGAGAGCCTCAGCTATGCTGTCCAACATTCATGGACAGCATACATACTTAAAAGGCTTCCCTTTTAACAGTCTTGTCATTCAGATGCAAATTTCATCCCTATAAAAACTCTCCTGATAGCTGATCTGGTCCACAATATACAAAGGTATATTGACCAGGCAACGCGTCGTATGACGGTACAGGAATTGCTCAGATTTGGTTGTCATATCTAATTCAAAGATGTTCCATAATAAAGAAAATAAAGTTAAATACCATACAACAAACAAGGCTAACAGATAGGTAAACATAAATAGACACTGAACTTTTTGGGGCTGACTCATATAAAAGTAGTTGTGTCCATTAAAAAAAAATTAAAATAAAATAAAAACTCAGCTATGCTAGAATTGCTAATACAATGGGGTCATGTCCTAATGCAGACATGAAGTCAGTAATTTGGACAAATGGAGAGATCTGCAGACCGTGTAAATGGTTAAAAAATCCCTCAGTATCCAAAAAATAATAATAAATAAAATGGTGGATAGTCTATCAAAATGCAAGGAGAATACCAAAAAGCGGAATAAAAAAAACACCTGAAATGAACACAAACCAAGCAATGTTAAAATGAGCAGCTGTTCTGGCATTTGTCTTAACAGTTAATATTCTTTCTTTCAGGATGTACAGCCTGGTCAGCTGGAAATCACCCTCAAGCTCAGGGTCAGAATGTAGGCAGTACTGGAAAACAGTCGTTATATCCCTTTCTCAATAAAACCACGCCCCGAGCGTTTCCATAGTATGCAGCTGAGCACATTAAGTCAGAATGTGTGCGTATGGAACAGAAACCTTTATGCCATTCTGCCTCAAAACCAAATAGCAATCCGTGGGCATGAGTCAATTCAGAATAGACCCTGCAGCGATCTCAGAGGTTCAGGTATGAAAGTCTCCGCACGTAAAGTACGATTTCAGGAAGACGTTTTATATGACCAATGTGACCCAACCACAGCAGTAACTTTAAAATACTTTGTACATTGTCATGTCAACTCAGCACCGTCATGCTCACAATATTACAAAATAATCTTTTTTTGAAGTTAAGTAAAAAATCAATTCTGCTATGCATTTTATTATTTGTAATGATGAAAGGCAAGGCAGATCAGATCAGGTATGAACACTGTAAAACTGATCACATGGTGGAGATGAAGAGTGGCTGATTGGTTCTGAGCACCACATGCTAAGTCACCTGGCAGTTTGTGTCGGCATGGAAACAGCCACGTCATGCCCATCCCCCTTTGGTATGATCCTGTTAATTTAATCTGTTTCAGTTCCCATCAAAGCATCAGAAGATAAATTGTGAACTAGCTTAAAAGGCAAACAAAATAATTTGATACCCAATTTACCTGATTTCAGAATGTGGGGTGAGAGGCTGTGGATTGAGGAGACAGTAATAATGAGCTAAAAGTAAAACTATTCAGTACATAATCCAGCTTCTCTATGTAACTACATTTACAGGAGATCTTGAAGGAGAGTGGTCCTTCAAGCAAATATTATATTATGCTTCTTTATAATGATGGCTTTAGGAGAGCGCTACAGTGTTTTATCCAGTTTTTTCCATAATTAGAAATGCCAGTCATATCCATAGGCCTGTCTCACCACTGCAATGCCCTCCATCTATTTTAAAGAGCACAGACAGGCAAGGGGTCATCTCCAAATTGTATGTTGTCATTTGGCACTTTATGTCACTCAGCAGTCTACCAGCTGAACTGATCAATCATTAGGTGGCAGAGGTATACTTTATAGGTACCTGGCACAGGCAGATTGCAAGCATCATATTGCCCTGAAGAGTCACCCTTAGAGTTGCAAAGAGACAGGGACATGCAATTACACCAGCCACAGTCAGACTCCATACTAGGCCATAACATGTGTCACTACACTGTAAACCAGTACTTTAGCGAGACACACCACTTGATGGCCTGATTATGCACTGTTTTCAAATGTTTTTCTCTGCCGTGGTTGAAAAACAAAAGGAATTCCAGGATGTGGCAATCATGTGCTTGAGATGCGTTCAAACCTGAACATTCCGAGATTGATTCTGACAATGTCAGATTAGTTCAGAGGCAAATCTGGTGATCCATTCTGCTGAAGTCACACCATCATTACCTGATTCCTGCTCTGTAGTCTTGTGATTTAAGAATGTATTCATGCCTTTTCTCAAACAGAGGAAATGTCCGAGTTGCAAGAAGATGATAATGCAACATAATGCTGACTAAAAACGACAATAATAGCTTTTTAATGCACTGGCATGACAGTAAATAAATTTTACTGGTAATTTCTGAGCCATAATTGATTGATAGTTAAAAGCAATTGTTTCACCCTGCATTAAACCAGCTTGCGCTACATGCTTTCACAGCGCTCAATTATCTAATTAAAATGACATCAATCTGGGGATGTAGAATGTACTTCGTGTGCAAGGTCATTTCAGAACCGAACAGTTCATCATTCAGGGAGATTCCAATGCATAATAAATTTAGAAATGATGTTTAAGCGGGCATATGCTAGCTTGTTGAACCAATAAACTTTAATTGACTGTATAAATCAAAACTGATAGCCACATTACAGTATTTCAAACATCAAAAGTATAGCTGCACTTACTGGTGTGTGAGAGAAAGCACATAATTTATAATGCAGACTGTCAGGCGAATATGTTTGTAAATAGAAATTACGGGGAAAAAAAAGAAAAGAAATGAGGGAATGAGCTACATATACACTTTCTCTACACTACACATTACACAGAGAGAAGAAGATGATTTGTAATTCAGTACAAAATCTATCAGATATTCTGTGCGGCAGTGCTTTATCACCATCTGGTTTCAAAACCCATTCTGTTTTACATCAGTTTCGTTTGCAGAACAATTTGTTCAATTTGCTCTCCCATAAATAGCTGTCAGGGTGAACATTATCATTATTGGCATTGTTTTTTTTTGCTTTTTTTAAACAAACAAAATAGTTGTACAATGATCTCAAACAGGCAAACACTGTTATAAAAAGTAAATTTTATTAAACTCACTGTGACATTACATAATATATTAATGTATATTCTGTAAACAAGTCAGTGCTTGAAACATCTACTAATTATCTTGTGAGCACACTGAGTCACCATATTCAAATTGGTAAATGTATTTAATATTATGAGATCTAGTCTAAGAATAGTAAATGTATCTGAATGATATAGTTGGGCCGGAAATGAGTAAATGCTTCCCTATTCAGTATCCAGACCATAAACACATCATTCTTTATCCTGAACTTCGAAAAATACAGAGGATTTGCATTACTTTTTTTCCCTGATTCTCCAGTTTTTAAATTTTTAAAAAAAAATTTACATTATGTTCAGTGACAGCATTACATGTTGAGCAAGGATTGCTTGGCTTTGTTATTTAAGGACAAGCTGCATTATAATTCAACTGAATTATCCCAGACAATGTAACTCTGGTGGATCATTTTCATGATGTAGAAGACATTTCAGATGAAGTTGTATGAAAAACCTATGGCTCAACATCTTTTCTGAAGCTGTACCTTGCCTCCCGCATTGTTCCCATTTTCCGGAGTCAAATTCTATGTGCACTGGCACCCTCTTTAATCTTGCGCTGCTCCAGTTATAAATCATGACTGCAGACTTCATCTAAAGCCACTAAGAGGGTAACTCCTGGAGAGCCCAGAAGCAACTTCAGAAACACTGTGCACTTTTCCAGGCCCGCACTCTACCTAACCCCTGCCTGGCCTTCAGGCGAAGGCAGGTAATCACTCTCCTCCCTTTCGAGGTGGTGTCACACCTTGAGAGTTGAGCAATCCATGCTCTGCAAGCTGCCTGCTCATCTCCTACAAATCTACCAAATTCATCATCATGTCCTCAACCGGGTCAAAAAAGGAACACTCCCTCAAGTGGCCCGTCTGGTCCCTTATAGCGCGAGCAGAGTGACGTCAGCCCAGAGGAATGCTCTGGTGAAAACCCCGCATTTGAATATGAAAGCCGGCGCGGCCCTATGCTTGGTTCACCCTCCCACCCCCTCCAACTCACCGTCTGGTGGCTGCGGTCACAGTAGCGCAGGCCAAAGTAGTCCGTCTCTGCCAGATTCACGTGGCTGAATACGTAGTCCAGGACAACCGACCCCTTAGTTGACTTCTGTGGAGAAGAATGCAAACAGTTGTCTTTGTTTTCTAAGAATGTCATAGTTGTGGGGGCAAACCATGCACTGTCATCAAGGCTGTGAGGGGCCACCACATTTGGATGTGTGCTGCTGGCTGAGCAAAAGCAGGATTTGGCCATACGATTCAAAAGAATACCCTTAAGCAGTCTGAATTTCACCCTTAATCAAGCTATTGACTGCATTCAAATGGGTTGCATCTATATGCTCCATAAGTCTGAAGAGATAAAAGCTATACGCAGCTTATACATGAGCACAAAGAAGAAATTTATTTATAATCTTAATAATTTGTTGATTTTCCCAGTGCATGAAGATGTCAAATGTTAAACTGAAGAAAATACATTGTGCATGCCTGTAAGAATGACTGTAATTCACCAAATGTGGCATCATTACAGTGGACTACAGCAGCAGGTTCTGGTGTATCACTGTGCGCACTGTAGCAAGCTAGTTTCCACAGTAAACTGAAGCTGAAGCTCTTTTCTGCATTACTTCTTCAAAATTAAGTTGTCAAGTTGTCTACCATGTCTCAACACGTGCACTTAATTATCACAAAAGTGTGAGCTAACTACATTTA
Source organism: Anguilla anguilla (assembly GCF_013347855.1). Lineage (NCBI taxonomy): Eukaryota > Metazoa > Chordata > Actinopteri > Anguilliformes > Anguillidae > Anguilla > Anguilla anguilla. The sequence goes on along the minus strand of NC_049214.1, from coordinate 9,830,486 downwards.
AAACACATTTACAGTGGTTCTGGGCCTTTATTTGAGAAAATTCACAGAATGACACTCAAAACTCACAGCAAAACTCCATATGGCCGATTTGTATGAGGCAATAAAAATGGCCTCAACAAAAGGCTGCATATTGCCCTGTTTTCACAACTGTGGATTTAGCTCTGCAAAACTACCTGCATGTGCATACATACTTATAAGTGCATATTCCCTGCTGTGCATGGACAACTTTCGTAGCTGATATCTAGTTAGATATTAATAAATCTAACTAGAGCACACATGGAGGGCAAACATTCTCCCATCCTACAGAGAACCCAGGCACAACACCTTGTTATGTGCGCAACAATTGTTGAACATACATCAAAAATAATGTTCAAAATAAATAAGTATTTTTTTTTTGGCGGCAACCAATCAGGAAGAAATGAAGTAGCAGTGAGCTCTTGCAGTGGACAGCAGGGAAAGGAGTGGAGACCTATATGAATAAGGAGACCTGGGAGCTTTAAATGTCTTGAATGTCAGTAATCTCCAGACTGCTGAAGTTAAATCTAGTTTTAACAGCACTGCCCATTTATCATGCAAAGATCCATCAAATGAGCTCACAAGCCCAGAGTTCCAGTATTGAAACATCAGTACTGTCATCTTCACACACGTCCTAAGTTATTTTCTTAGTCAATTACGCAACCCCTGAGTAATATTGGTCTCTGTAATCTCAGGGTTTGTCTGGGCTGTTCACATGTATAGTAAAATACAGAATAACCAGTGTTTTCTTTTGAAAACAGATGTTCCCTAAGAACTGTAAATCAAAAATAAACATGTTTGTGCACAAATTTCAAAGATATTTGTCCAAGGCACAGGCACACATATCCACACAATAACAAACAAAAAAACCCTTTCTTTTCAATGTAGTTGCAAACCTTGTAAAAACAATTTTGCTTCACAGTCCCAATGCCTCAGCTTTTCCAAAGATATAAAACTCCAAGATATATGATCTCCGTTTTAATATTTCATAACAATAGATACCGCTGCAGTGGCAGCATAGTTTCATGCTGCATGACCTGGATGGCCTTCGTTCATACAGATCTAATTCCCAAAGTCTCTGATGTGAATGTTAGGCTTTGAAACAAGGAACACGGTAATGCAGGAACAGTAGGCAAGATAACATTGACACTATTGCCAACAACCACTGTGTCTAAACATGTTTTTATGGTGCAGTAATCCTTACTTACTGGCTCATCTGAGAGGTCAGGAAGGCAAAATGCAGCCTCAAAAACCTACATCAACATTTTATTACCTAGGAGCATCTGTTCCTACCATCTGCTTTGAATTCTCATAATACCTTCTTTTACGCTGTCAGAATGTGGCATCCACTTCATTATGGCAGCATAAAAAAGTAATTAAAATTTATAAGCATTGCTATTTTTTTGTCCAAGAGGAAAGTCAAGAAATGGCAAAAAATACACAAAAATATATCCCTTAAAATTTATTTTTAAGTCACTTTCATTTGCCAAAGAACAGCAAGTCTGATGGCTGTAGATGAACATCAAGGTAGTGAGGAAACAGTAGATTGCACAGCAAAACTACTAGCATTAATCAACATAGTGGTGTTAAATCAACTCTAACAGAGTCCAATAGGGACAATATGTTCTCTATCAGAGATGAATTGTATAATGAATATTGTGCTCCTTTAGATGTCAATGCAGAAAAGCTTAAGTAATACATACCCTACTTATGGAATCTGCACACTTAAACTCCTGTCTTGCTTCTGACAGTAATGGTACCCCAGACTACTGAGAAAATTGTGGAAACATTATACTATTAATCATCTGACAAAACACTATTTAATCTGACAAAATACTTTTTCCCTCTATTTGATTTATTTGCCCATGGTTGAACAAATTGCCGCCCCCACTTTACCCCATCATGGGGAATTACATAAAAACAATTTTAATACCTATTTGGATTTCACCAGTTTCATCATATGATATATCCCCAGTGGGACAGCATAAATAAAGAAAGTGAATCATAAACACTGGAATTATGCAGCTGAGTCACTAACTCAATCATCAGAAGTGACTGGCAGATTTTAAATGCCCAGCCCCACACAGCTGTTCCTCTCTGGAGCCATAATATGTAGAAACCATTTGCACTGTCAACTTCACCAGGGACAATTACACCACACAAGGGCTCAAACTTGAGTATCCATTGGATTACACACAGCCATGCCCGCAGTCAAATCAGGACCAACAGCACGCTGTCAACAGTTCTCATGCACAAAAATCGCTTTGCAGAGACAGAATTTCTAATGCAGTTTGTATCATTCAGCTCATTTGTTGAGGAGGCACAGGACAAAGAGTCTTACTAGCAGTGAGATAGGATTCGGACTCCCGCATGAGCGCAGGAAAATCTTTCTGATTATCGACCCCAAGCAGCAGGTTTCAAGGGCACCGTGTCACAGCCTGAGCTAGACGGACTGAGGAACTGCGCATGTTTAAAGAAAGTGCCACACCAGCACCAAGAGGTCTCAACTGCCAGAGGATATTGATTGCACTAAGAGTGCTCACACGAGAACTGCAGGTGTTTAGACGTGATTATTTTTTGTTGTTGTGTGGTTAAACAGTTTGCATTCATTATTCCGTGTAGCAGAACTGGGGGGAAATGGTCAAAGATAATGCACAATGAATGCTTAACGCAGCAATGTGTGTTCCAAAAGTCTCTTTGTTAGGGGTTAAATATATGACATTCCTTTCCCAGGAAAACAGTTGCTAAATTATACATGCAATAATGACATGCATAAACCTCAATTATTCCTTTTGGTATTATGCATATTCAATCAAAACAGACTCTTTTACATATAATAATACAACATGATTGCCTCCCGAATTTAGCCAACTATGACTCAGAATCTGACTCAGAATCTGCAGTGACGGGAAAGAAATGGCCTCATCATGCCGGGGTATTGTGGATATAATTCACAGCAGGCTTCCTTGGGTTACTGTCGCATCAAGGCCCCTAAGCTATTCATCATGTGCTCGAAGGTTGCCAATAACCAGTTGTCCTTGGTGAGAGGTGTGCCTCCTCACCTTTCAGTTCCAGATCCAGGTCCGCGTGCACGTTGTGGCTTATAGCGAGGAACACAGTCACTGGCTCACAGGAACGGAAAGTGAAACTGTGTATCAGGAATTTTTGACCTTTTCATGGTATATTTCCACCAGGCCCTCATAGCCATAGACCAAGGACAGCAACCCTCAAAGAGGAACGGAACTTTTATTGTCTGTTGGGAATTCCGTATTTGTGAAAGCTTTTTTTTTGTAGCTATGGATCCAAGTAGGATGGCATCTGAATTGCTAAGTGACCAACACCACAGACTAGCAACACTGTGTTTCTTTCTCAGTTCAATACACACTGAGCACCTCAGAGGATCAATGAATGAAGCAAACACCTCTGGTGAATAATTCCCACCCAGATGTATTTGTATTGGGTCCAATGTTGGGTCTTCAGTTGCAGATCTTGCCTACATAACCTTAATTTACAGAACAAATTGGTGCATTTCAATTCCGTCGACAGCGGGAGGATATTCAGGGGCTTTGTATTAAGCGCTGAAACATGGTAGGCTAGTTTTAACCACAAACCAACCATGTCGTGAATCCTATACACTGACAGCTGCTGCGATTTAAACCTCCAGCAGCATGAGCACACAGCACCTTGTTCAACCAATCGCATTTCCAGCATGTATTCAGTTGTCAGACCATAGGATTTTTTCTCCCCTTTTTCCTCAAATTCATTCATTTCTCAGCATTGCAGGATCAACAGAATGTGCTGCACAAGGATATGACATCATGGATGTTCTTGTTATAGAGTGTAATAACTTAATCCAGCATTAAGCTGCCATAACCAGTCATTTAAGAAAAAATAAAAATAAATAAATAAATAATAATAATAATACCATGCCTTGAAATGTTTAAATTCATCAAATGCATATTTTTCATTGTACAAGTGTGAACCAAGTTATTTCTTGTTAAAGAATACGATGGACATCCACACTTAATCACTGCTGATCGTCTAGTGACAGCACATGCCAACAGCCTGACTGTACTAAGGACACTTCCTACCTGTAGCCGCAGTCAAAATAATAATGAATGTATTTCTAAATTTGTGACAGTAACTCATTGCCAAATTCTGATTCATTACAATCAGACTGGACTAATCCTGCTTTCAGTGCAGCCCCGGTAAAATTTGAGAGTCAATTATGCTATAATTGTAGATAAGGCATATGATATCTGAACTACTGTTTGCATGTCTGTGTAAAATTACCCTTCCTTTTATGCTACAACATCCTTGTGGGAAGACACCGAAATTACTTTAGAAATGACGTTGTTTCATTGTTCAGTAGCAAAAAGTATTTTATACATTTGATGTGAAAACCTTTTTGTCACATTTTTGGAATTTAATAAAATATACCCAGTCAGTGGTTGCTACCATTGTGGTAGTGCAGCAGGCATTTAAACTCCAGGAGAAAGGATAAGTCATCGTAATGTTTTATGAATGTCAACGGAGACTTTACAAAGCTGAAAGGGATGCAGTAGTATGGGTTCAATGCATAAAACATATGTCAAAGTGCTTTCTCTTGCATTTATCTATTCAGCTTCACTGAGCTTTTGATTCACATGCCTTACACAATAAAATGCCCTGTGTTAATTCAACAGAGGACATATGAGTCCAATATGGACCATATGTACTCTGTAAGAGTTGATTTAACACAGAACATTTTACTGTGCAGAATTAAGACTGGCCTTACTCTGTAAAATATCATTGAGTCCTTGTATACACATAATTATTCAAAACATTCATATCGTCTAACTAAAATATTAAAAAGTTGAAATAAAAATGGCTTTTAAAAGAAAAATACAACAACAAAAAACAGTGGCAATCATTCTGTAAAAACGAACACACACACTCGTAGCAATGTTGATTAATTCTGTGTATTTTCCTGTGTCAGCCATGGGTTGTAAATCTTGTCAGCAGTAGGAAGTCATTTGTATGCAGTCAGTGACCTACTAGTCTTGCAGGGATTTACAAGTGCTTGATTGATGAAGTTACCACTGTCTGATTCACCATCTTGATTAAATAATGGGATTCATATCCTGTCGATTGGTGGACAGCTATTTTGCTGTTTTGTATCCAGTGGTCTGTACTGCCTGTTATGTAGGAAATCAAGTCATGTAGTGTCACCGAGAAACAATGTAGAACATTGCCTCTGACACCCCCAGCCCCAACCCACATTCAAGAACAACAAGGGGAGATAATAACATAGAAATATTCCTCAATACTGCCCAAATTCCCGAGTCTATGACAGACTAGTCCCCCAAACTGCACCTCATTAATCAGGTCAGGAAAAAGCTGTCTCATCTCTCCTGTGACAGATAATAGAGCCAGGCATAAAATGCAGTATTGTACTATATTATGTTACAGTGCCCCTTGCCATTGAGTTTATACTTCTTTTATTGATGTTCAATAAGTCAAGCCAGATAAGGGCATCTAAATGACTAAACAAATTATGAAAATAAATAAATAAATAAATAAATAAATAAATAAATAAATAAATAAATAAATAAGGCCTTGTTTAGGTAATCCACACATTTTCCCTAAAAACTAAAAACAGAAAATTTGAGACTGAACCTCATACATGTTCTTGCTGATAATCCTGACGTGATTACACTGATGTTTGGAGGTAGTAAAAATTATCACTAAGAGAGAAGCAGTGCCATTAATGTGATGATTTTACAATCAACAGACTGTGGCCTCATTTACCATTTACCAGTTTACCAAATTTGGCCACAAACCTTCCATTACCCTTTCCAATTAAGACACAAGATTTTCAATGTAAAACCATATCTTTTTTCTAAAATTCACAAAAAAATCTAATCCAAAATAAATATTTTGAAATTCAGCCTCACCAATAGGCACATACTATAGCCACACAGACTATTCTTTCTAGACTATTCCATCATTGTTCTGTAGGCACAAAAACTTTCTGTTCCCAGTCTACCTTATGTAAGCATGTTTACTAACTACCTAGTGTTAAAGAAGTCTGCACACCAAACTGACTACAGGCAATGAGAAGGTCAGCTCAGAAAATCCTAGTGCGTTTGTCAGTTGGTTGTGAATGGAGCATAGTCCAGAGCCATCTAGACTGGCTGTCGGCAAAGATCTTTAACCAATCAGTGAGCAGGATTAAGATGGTGATAATCTCTGTTTCCACATGAATGAATACTATGGAAGGAAAGTCAGAAGTCACCATTAATTATACAACTATGAAGGGAAACACGTGGACTCACTGTATTCACTGTGCTATAGATAACAGTGTGTAAGTACAAAAGCTGTATCTATTTTTGGAATCAGTACCCCGGGAGGTCCATCTGATTTAATTGGAAAATATCAATGTGTATTTTCAAGGCACGTACTGTACTTTGGTTCTCTTTTCGTAGACTTTTCCACATTCTCCAATTAATTTGCCTTTGTTTGCCATGTGAATGTATTATATACAGGTTTACAGTTCTGTAGATATTGTAGATATTTCTTATTTTCTTTGAAAAGTGAGGGAAATTTAGTTTATATTTTCTTTGTAATACATTAAATTAATAGTTGCTAATTCATAGGCTACTCATCTTACAGGCTCCTGAAATGCTTTTCTGAAGAGGGACTAATGCAAGGAAAATGTGCGAAGCTTTATAAAATATAAAATCATTTATATTTATCAACAAAAAACAAAAACATTCTTATACTGTATGCACCAACCACCCTTATATGCACCATCCACATCTGTGTCACAAATTGTTGATAGTTTTTCTAAGAAAATAACAAATGTGATAATGGACAGACCCTTCACAAAGCTTTGTACTGTACAAATCTGAGACATCTCTGATGAGATCAAACAATCAAGGTCTAGAAATAACCAGTGTTAGGGTCATGTCTGAGATGGGTTTTACAAATCAAGAAATTTCATATCTAATCTACTGTCATTATTCTACATTATACCTCTTTCCTCCTGCACTCTCACTCAATAAAACTCAAAGGAAGGAAACTGCATTAAAGAGAAAATGATTCTGTCATGTTTCTCAGAGAGAGCTTCTCAGAATGCCTCCTGTTGTTTTTTCATTGCATCACCTGTCAAGACTGATATACCGAAGCTTTAATTAATTATTAATGACCTAGTTCCTGCTGAAAAAGGACACTTAGTACAGAAAATAATGAGATGACATTTTCAGAACATCTCTTTGAAAAGTCCAGCTCAGCTGCTGTCACATCCACGTGGAAACAAAGACTGGAAAGATAGAAATATGCTTCTCCATATTTTACATATATGTATACACACACACACACACATATATATACATATATAAAAATGTATAAACGCACACAATGTGTGCATCAGCAATATTGATCTATATATACACACACACACACACATCATCTTTCATGCCTTTTTGCCTAATAAACCTTGGACTTGTGAGGTAAATCACACATACAGTATGAAACATGGTGTCATACGTGGTAGAAGACACCCAACCTTCAACATCGGTGATGAAAGGAGGAACCTGAACTCTCCTGTGTTTAGGAACATTGCCCTGGGCGTACGGGCTCTGGAGGAGTGACACCCTTTGTGTTATTAGGCCCTCACATTGACAGTAAATCTGCCACAGCAGTGTACCCTCAGGGTGGGAGGAGCTGCAGACTGAAATTATGACTCAGTGACATCAGAAACAGCCAGCTCACCAAAGGGATTGTGGGAGCAGCCAGTGCAGACAGGGGATTGTTTACCAAGAGGTCTCCTCCCAGAAGCAGACCCTGAATTCCTCTCATATCTTTCCTACTGATAAAGAGCTGCTGTGGCAGGAAGGATATTGCTAAAATAACACTGCGTTAGCAAAATATACTGTAAAAAAAAATCTTGATATGTTTTATCGGTAAGGAATAATTATGCCTTTGGCTTCTTGTACACAATAGCCATGCCTGTCCACAGAAATCTTCTAGGTTTTTGAAAACGTGTGAAATAAATATTTACAATGATTTTGTCAGGCACAGCAATGGAAATCCCTTATAAAACCTAATCTCCTCACTTTTAAACTCAGCATTCAAGAGCAAATGAGAGAATATCCACTAACTGCTTACTATTCATGTCTGCACATTTAATCACAGTGTGGTGGTATCACAGATGCTGGTTAGCCAGTATCTAGGACATGTTTGGTCAGTCAACTTAATACTGGATGAAGCCTATTAATATTCTGTAAAATACCCACAATGTGATCAAATATGTTGAGATTAATGGAGTCTAGGGAATGCAATTTTCCCTAGAGCCTCGCAATGACTCTGAAAGACGGATGCCTACCACAAAGTCATCGCTCGCAATCTCGCTACCTGTGAGCTGACAGGAGACAATGTATGGATCTCTATTATGACCAGACCTTTTTAGACCTATTTTAAACTAGGCTGTGACCAATCAAGATATGAGGTGATAAACTGTTGATCATTCGAGAAAAAGTTTTAATCGTTGAATGTGTAAAGAAAGAGGCAGTTTAAAAACATGAGGTCCTATTCATCATTACCTCCATAGAAATACAATTTCAATGTTGCCAGATGTCAAGGGAAAGACAAAGATAAAGTAAGGGAGGCCGCTGACCTTTTGGCTAATGTCTTGCAATAATGGAAACAGATTGGTCTAAGCACTCTCACTGAATTTTACCTTTTTTACTTTGTTTATTGAATGAAGGAAAGAAAATGGGCTTTAAGGAGTCACATTTGGTAATACTGTGGGCAGGTTACAGTGGATTTAAAAAATGAAATCAAGGAATTCTAATGCTCAAAATACAGAACAAGTGTTTCACTTACCTGCATGTGAATTCTCAGGCATTCATGTTTACACATTGATATAAAAGCGTGTAGTTAAACACACATTACTTTTGAAATATTCGACTGGTCTGCAGACCTAGGAAGTCTGTGACAGTGCTTCTATCCAAATTTTGGTTATTGGGGTGGATGAAGCCAGCTTGTGAACATTGTTCACTGGCTGTTTTCGGCTGTGTCCTCTCGTTCAGCATCCTGGTCTGAAAAGAGGAGCTCCTGCCATCTGCTGCACTCTGGCTATGGGACCATGGTAATAGGTGCAGGTGAAAGGGTCAGCTCATGGTAGGGGTTTGGATAAGGGCCCATTGTCCTGTTAAGACAGCACCCATTAAAGCCAGTAGGTGGGTGATGGAGCAGGGAGGTGGCTGCACTAACAGATAGAAGTGCCATCACATTGGAACTTCTATAGCTCCTCTTGAGAAACCACTTGTCCTTTGTCCCTGATGGAAGTGAACATGCTTGGGGGGGCCTCCCGTTGAAATTGCTGCTGTACTGCATGGAGTCCAAGGCATACAGTAGAATTACAGGCTCAGTACATTCAACCAGAAGAAAGGAAGACTGCCTGGCACCATGGGACTGCTGGCTTGGTTAATCCAGAAAGCCACTGTATTACTTTGTCTGTAACCTCAGCTTGGTGTTTGGTGCCAGAATGAACTCTCTGGGTTTGTGGGGTTACTGGCTGTAAACACAAGCTGCTAGGTGCCAGTACTCATTAGTTCACAGGTCCAAATTAATTTATATTTCTAGACTTGTACATTGCAAGAAATTGAAAAGAAACAGCAGGAATATAAGTAAAGGGAAAGGCAAGTAGAGTGATGGCAGTGGGACAGTCATTCACTGGCATTCACTGAAAAAGTATTTTAACAGCAGCCGAAGGACAGTATTGAAATTTATATAAAAACAAACTAGATTTGGGGCTGACATAGCTCAGGAGGTAAGACCGATTGTCTGGCAGTCGGAGGGTAGCCGGTTCAAACCCCGCCCTGGGCATGTCAAAGTGTCCTTGAGCAAGACACCTAACCCCTAACCCCCTAACTGCTCTGGCGAATGAGAGGCATCAATTGTAAAGCGCTTTGGATAAAAGCGCTATATAAATGCAGTCCATTTACCATATACCATTTGTGCTGTAAGCCATACTTTAAACAACCAGTAAACATCCAGTGAAAGGGTGCATAACACGGAAAAAGAGAGGTACAACAGAATCAGGACTGTGAGCTTCCATAAAACGCACTCACCCATAACACAGAGGAAAGACAATGTTGAAAACCTGTTCAACACAAAAGCCTTACCAAACACTACCACAAACAAAACCTTCAGAATGTCCTTGTGCCATCAAATATCAAATATCATATACAGTATGGGCATAGATACAATTCACGGACCTAATGTAAAACTTAACCAAAGAGCCAAGCAGACATTTGAGGAAAGTCATCAGGCTTCATTAAACAATGAGGAATGAAAATAATTATTGACAGGAGAATATTGGCCCTGTCTGGCAATGAGGCTATTTATTGTGCCAAAATCACAATAAATGCTAATCCTTCCCCACCCCCAAGAGACTTTTCACTTTCCACTCCATGATTATCCTGCTTTTTCCTTTTTCCTTTTGTCATAATGGCTTATTTGCGAGCTTGCTACATCTTCAAAAGAGACTTGGTACTGACTGAGCAGGTCCACCAGGGAATGCAAACACGTCTGCCACTGCAGACAGCTCCAAAAGCACCACCAACTGCAATTTAAAATTACACTTTCAACAATAGTAATAATTTATGTCTGGGAGGTCTGTAATAATACATGGAAGAATATTGCTGCTTATTTTAACACAATTTCCCTGCCATTGTCAATTAGATGCACAATGATGGCGTCCCATGTGACTCATTTGGTGTACAGAGCGTCTTCAGTAGAATGAAAAATGCCGAACATTAGAGGTGGTTGTCTGGTCTGCTGAAACATCAGCACCCAAGGGGGTTAAAACAGAAAGAGCACAGTTTCTTTTTGATCAGTTAGCACTTAGCCACAGTAGTGAAAAAAAACCGAGCGTGTAGTAAGCGTGGTGATCATGGTGTAAAGGGGCCCCAATAATCTGTGGTTAATGAGGGCTTTAGCTCCAGAGACTAGTCCGTGACTGCGTGAAATCGCATGGTTTACCTCACGTGCTTAAATTTCCAAGTTTGCTTTTTAATTCACCAGTTCATGTTACAAAACAGCTTTGTGCTGCAAACAGTACTTCAAGCCTGACCTTTTGCTTAGATGGGAGGCATGGGTCAAACAATCACAAGCTCTTATGCTGCTGAGGCCAGTTTTCTTGAGCTGGAGATGGGCGGCCTTTGATTCAAAAGCCCATTATGCAGATGGAATCACCGGATGCACACATAAAAACAGACTGACATTGTGCAGATTTGTAAGAGGAGGACAATGCCTTGCATTAAACAGGACTAAATATTTCATTAATTACATTAATTCAGTGCTGATGGTTGCAGGACTGGGTGCTTGAATGTGTATAGTTTCAGTCAGTGGCAGGAACAAACTGAACCATTAATCTACTCCTCAAAATCACGACACAGCAAACCCAGAATACAGCAAACAGTTTGTCTATTTTTACATAAATATACATTAATTGTAAGATCAGACTAAAAGGAAGTAAAATCTTGCCAAAGATTATGGGAATGATATATACTGCATTACACTGTGAACATGAAAAATATCAGGATAAACATATTTCACATAAATATTTATTTTAATATATTATGATAATCACAGATTAAAAAACAAAAAACAAATACTGTGCACATTCTCCCATACTATTTGGGTTTGTGTGTGTTTTTACAAGAAAACAGATTCTTGTAAATATATTTATTAAGATAAATTATCAATTTATTTGTGTAAGCTTGGCATTAAAGAGTTCGCAAGCACTAAAGTGGTGCAAGACCAATAATACCAATGATGATTTATATTATATTATATTATATTATATTATGTTATATTATATTATATTATATTATATTATATTATATTATCAGGTATTGCATACTTTAGGCATAGAAAAATATTAGAACATGCTTATTACAGTGTTTAAGAACATATACTGTACATTGTAAACATACTGTTCAGTTCACTGTACAATTAACAGTACACTATATATACACTAAAACTGTACACTGATAACATCTGAGAGTACCCCATTAACATGTGTAAAAGAAGACTCCTTAGTATAATTTTCTCAGCATGATTTAAATAAGCACATGCACTTCTAAAGAGTCAACCATTCGTTTTACTGGATCTGTTGGAGACAGGCACGGGCACACACCGCAGAAAATGCTCCAACAAAGATTTGATTGATGAGACGGTACAGGCAGGAGGGTGGGGAACGGACGCCAGTGCAGGAACCTCCCACCACAACACCGCTGTAAGCAGAGCTGAAGAGCCGCTCTACATACCTGCAGCACGACGTACGGCCTCATTACCGCATTAGAGGGAAATTAAGGGTTGAAGTGATAAACCCACGAGCAGCCACGTATGCGCGCTTAAGACACACCCGTTTCACTTAAGGCTGGATGCTTCCAGTCGACACATGAAAACTCACAGCCTTAGATTGCGAAGATGAGGGAAAGATGGATCTGACAGTATGAACTGGTGCTGAAAGAATATAAAGTGTATAAAGAAGAAGAATATAAAAAAGTCCAAATGGGTGTGACGGTCACTTAGTTCAGCATTTTACACAGGCATTTCTCTAGATATCTGGTTATGAGAGACATCAAAGGGTGTCCGTTATAGGACAGGGCTTTGATCTCAAGTAACAGCCACACCCCCCCCCCCCCCCATTTTGGTTTCAAGGGCAATCATAAAAATGTAGACCACTTTTTTTGTCTAAGATGAAAAAAAGGTCGGGTAAGCATATAAATCGCAGTCTTGTGTTGACTTCTGCAGAATGTAGGTTACTAAATAAAAAATGACATCAAAACAACTAGCAGAGAAACTGAACTGAAATATTTTAAACAATAATATTGAGCAAACTGATTCACATTATCATACATAATCTACATTACCATGGTATTAACTCATAGTCTTGCACAATGTATACTGAAGACAATTGTACACATCATATTATATGTGCCAGTGAGGTGTATTGATAAGTAAATGCTCCACATTTTAATTAATGAAACACATTCCTACTGTAAGTAATGGAATGTTTTTTTCAAGATAAGGTTTTGTCAAAATAAGCAGGATTTCCCTTCTTATTGTACATTGTATTTAGAAACATGGAGCTTGTTTTGCTGAAATGGTCTGTGAAGGTGGGGCTTAAAATCCAATTGGACTAATTAAAAGCAACGCGCAGTAATTTCACGATCACCAGAATGGATATCTGTCCACACAACAACTTTTGTCAAGTGGAATAGTAATGAATGCCCAGTCCTGCTTGGTTCTATATAAACTCCTGTCAACAGAAATCAGTTCCACCAAACTCATGCTAAAAGCCCTCTGGAATTGTGTGAGCCCAGACCCCTGGTACTGTAAGTCCTGGGCATGCTCCCAAACAAAACACATCACCCAGTCTGCCTCTGTAGAACAACGGGGGCATTCTGGACACCTTTCCAGACTGCCACTTCACATACAAGGGTGAAGAAGAGTTTGCTTGTCTTTGGTGATGACGTGGTGAGGAAGAGTTGTGTAATAATGAAGAGTGTTTCAGGACCACACACTCCAAGTGATCCATTCTTCCAGATCCCACCTAATTTCAGCCAAACTGACGACTGACATGATATAAAATGTGTATATGAATGTGTATATTGCAAAAAGTCTGGCAGGGTGTATTGGAAAAGCACCTTAAGGCCTGAATTTAGACCATGGATCTGACATGTATTTTGAACATGTCTAGGCAATTCTTGAGGAAATCAAGCATCTGTGTGTTGCAATATCAGTTAACATTGCAAACATTAGTTTATACTTGTCTTGCCAATTATAAATTGCCATCGGTATTAATCCAGTACAATGCTTTACATACCATGGATTGGCACTGTTTACCACACATTGAGCATAAATGGTTTGAAATTAAATACTCTATTCTTTACTTCATAGAGTAGCATGTTAAAGGTGCATTATGTACTGTAAGGCTTCTCCTCTAAGCCTTTCTTATAAAGTAATCAACCTGATGGCACTACCATGGGTAATATCATGGTTCAATCTCAGATAAAGAATCATTTTATATAATTGCATAATTGAGTTATTACAGTTCTTCTAGTGTAATTTTCATGAAACGAAAAACTATTGCATTTGGACCACATCCTGCTAAAGTTCAATAAAACACACAGTACAACTTTCACTGCAATGTCACATCCTTTCACAGCATTGTTTCACAGCAGGATTTATTCTGATAGCACATGCCCTGCAGTTTTTTGAAGCTAGATCATCAAAGGGCAGCATTCCATCTATTCATTCTTTCCACACTTTAAGGTGACCTGCTGGAAAAACATGGTGATTGTGTGCAGGGAAAGTCCACAACAAAGGGGAAATAAATCTAGTCAAGAAAACAGCTGTGGCCTGTCCTGAAAATATCCGTGTTCGCATTAATTATTGGCCAAACGCGAGAGGCTGAACTGAAGGCCAGAAAAAAGAAGCCCTCTAGGGTCAGAGATGTTGTTTTAATGCTGGTTTTCTTTGTTATGGTAGCAACACGTGAGCGATTTTGTGCATCACGCAAAAATCCCACACTGCCCTAGGGCAGACTCAATAGGGCCATTGTCCATAGCACAGAGCACACAGTGTTATGTCTCATTGTATTACAGGCAAACCAGTGACCATGGGCTAAATGCATTTTCTCCCTTTTCAGCTTTTGATTAAGACATGTCCTAGCCAAATAGCTCAGTCGATAAGTTTGTCCAACAATATAAGGCAATAAAATTCACAAGTAAGTGACCCTTTTGTTCAGTTCTCTTCTGAGCCTCTTTCAAGTTGCTGTTGAGAGAGGAGCTAGTGAAGCACAGCTTGCAGGGGATGGCAGCTGGTATGGCCTTGCACGCACTTCAGGGACACACGCAAGGGTCATGCCTGCCATTTTGCCTTTGTCACCCGAATGCACGCTTTCTCAGCCTTACATTTGGCATTTACCTTTTGTCCCTGCCTTTAAAACTAAAATGTTACAAAATAAACCAGATTACATTTAGATTACTGCTTTTCAGTATACGGGCCATGCATTATCTCAAAGGTAATTTAACTTGTGAGAATAGAACGTGGGCAGGCTAAACCGGATTAGAAGCACCCATTGCAGTTGTGGGGAAGGCAATTTATCCCCTTAATGACTATTTACTAAATATTAGTCATTCATTTTTCACAAAACAAAACAAAAAGAAAACCATTCAAAGGGCATTAAGGGATTTTGCTCCTACAAAGCACTGTGTATACGGCTGTAACAAATTACATGGTGCATTGTGCCTCGGGCAAAGCCCAGCCAATTATTAAAATAAATAAACCGGAAAATACATCAGCTCTGTTCAACAAGTCATTTTGACACCTCAATAGTATATATAGGCCCATTTTTCCATAGAGCACCAATTGACAACATTTTCCATTTCACAAAGTCTCTTTTTGATATGGTATGTACTACATGTATAACTATCCTTATGTGTAAAAGTTCTAAATGTATAAAAATCCACAAACACACACGCACACACACCCACACACACACACACACAAGAGACACATCATGGGCACATGGCCTGAATCAAACACTGTGGATAGGACAGCCCTTTCAGGGCATCCCTGCCTCGGGGCCATGCTTTCCTAAATTAAACTCCACGTGACAAGAGAGAAGATTCAGCAAGAAGGTTTCCACCTGAATGCTCTGACGCCTGCTGGTCTATGCTAGCTTCTCAGCTTCCAGCACCTATTCTGGACTAGCTAGTTAGACAGAGATTCACGCATACAACAGGACTGCCAAATTATACACCAGGCATAGGACTGCACTTGGGTGCACATAGGTTATAACGAAGTTAATATGATTTATGCTTCTGACACAATTTTAACGACCTGAAGTAGCACCATATTTTGGCTTTATTTCTTTTACATGGGCACGTGTGTTTTTCAGAAATTATTAAAATTGGGTTCATGACCTGTATAAGACTTGTCAAAAAATATTTATTTTATTTACATACGATAAAAAGATGCAAGTCTGCATCCATTAAATACAATTTAGGTGAAAAAAACTTTTTTGGAGATAAACATATTTTTTAAAGTTCTCTATTTAGAAATGCTTGGGCTTATCTCTTACCCATTAACAAGCTCCAACAAGATATTGGAACCTCCAGAGTGAGATAGAGAAGCTGTCTTTTGTTGTCTCTGTTGTTGCTAGCTAACTCACAGTATCGGTAACACAGTAGCTGAGGTAACTTTCTCAAGTGTTAGAGAACGCTGTGGTGATTGCAGTCCCTCACCTGTATAGACAGCAACATGCAATTGACTGCAGTTCGCTGTTACAGATCACAGAGTGAAAGGGCACGAAGAGCTTCTAAGATTCATAAATAATATAGCTGATGATTCCACAACAGTTTAAATTATGGAAACATCCTGTAACTCTTTTGAAGATTAAAATGATCTAACAAATAATTGTTAAAAGACCTTCCAAGAGATACTTCAATTAACAGAAGCATGTCTGGATTGGTTCTTATTGGTGGCCAAAATATTCTAAACCAATACTTCCTATATATCTGGGCTTATATTTTTTGGAGTTTACTTATATTTTGATTCAACCAATCATGCATCCATAACATTAAAGTCAACTGTATTGCTTATGATTATGTATCCAAGAAAATGTGGCAGGCAAACAAGGAATGAAGAATAATCTTTTTCAGAGGATAACACCAGCGGACAGCCAAAGCAATAAAATCTGGGCACATTATGCTGTTGTTTCATGCTTTCACAGCAGGGAGGATTCATTTATTCACAATGACAGACTGAAGACTCAGAGCAGTGTCTGGGCTGCTTGCTTAACTCAGACTCTGGATGAGAAAGTGACAGAATCATCAATACATGCTGCTGCTGTTCCCCAATGCATTTACTGTGCCTTTCTCCAATTATGAAGTACTGGGTTAGCAAATGCAATGCATTTCACCCCATGAACCTACTATTGTGGTTACATTAGGTCATCTGTTTAGAAATATCATTTCACGAGATTAATCTATTTAATAATGAATGCAGCTGTAGCCAGACACAAGCTCTGTTCATTGTATTTCAGCTTAGAATATGCACTTTATATTTAGTTTAAATGCATACAAATATTTTGAATATGGCATGGAATGGATGTAGGCTGAAGTCAATATTTTCCCATAAGTGGATGTACACCTTCATACAAAAAGCCAGGAAAGAGCACAAGGTCTTACAATAACACTGGACAAAATCAACCCATTTCCTGTAGTTTTGTCATTGTTCCCAACTGACAGCTGACTGGCCATATTTAGAAGGACTCCTTTCCCACCCAAGTAATTTCTAAAATGTGCCAGATGTATGTAGTGTTAGCTGTTAAATGCTTTAGAGCTAGTTGGCTGAATTGGTCTACATGCTGCTGTCTCAATAAATACATACACATTTGGTTCTATTTTTAGGAAACAAGCCTACAGACTATAAAAATAACAGATGGAAGGGTCTAATACATATATACTATTCTTTCTGAGGCTTTCAACATGCTTGGATGGTCATGACACTTTAAACACCCCGTAAAACCCCTTCCACCGTCAAACACACCAAACTGAGTGGTCAAGTCAATAAGGACCAAGCTTTTGAAGCAAAGGGTTATCGTTTCAAATCCCAAAGCATGTTGAAAGGTCATGGTCTAACACAAAATTAGCCATAACCTACCAATTGCTGGTCCAATCCTCATGAAACCTTGTCTATCTATCGTGCTTGTGTTCCATAATTTTTTCTCTGTCTATTTTTGTGATGTGTGCTTGGAATAACTGTTATATCTTGTTGCTTGCAGCTATATTTTTAATGGACATTCTGGATCTTTGCAAAATAAAGATGGGGGATGCAGATGCAATGTTGGACACCCCAGACTGGCCCATCTGCTTCTGTTATCATTAGCTAACTAAAAGCGGATGGGCAACCCGATCCGACTGACGGCCTTTTGTACCGAGAGCAGAGCACTGGGAGATTAATGACAAGAGGGGGCACAGCGACGTACTCAACCCCAGTAACACCAGCCATAGGAACAGAAGGGGAGGCGCACCAGTGTTTGCAGCAAGGGGTCAGAGTGACAGCTGGCACACCAAAAACAGAGGGCGACTTGTTTCCTACCTGGCAAGGGGCACAAGGCTCATGTAAACCCAATGAATACCGACTGCATACTCCCCTCTGCCCTGGCAGATAAAACAATACCAGATACTTCCTTATTCAAGAAAAACAGGAGCATGGATATCTCAAATGTCTGGGTCTCTCCATGTTACACTGTTAAATAGTTACACTGGAATAGTTTTAAGTCAAATCATAATTCAACAGGTTATATGTAGTGCATGTATTAACGTGTCACATAATGTAATCTAGTCATAATTATACTCCATCTAAACACCCACTCAAGATTTATATAGGACTAACTGCACTGACCCCTTGGGGGACAAAATATTTTGTATCCTACAAATTGTGTGCTCTGCGTCATATAGGACATTAGTTTAAATTTACAGATACATTTCTGAATAGCTGAATTTATTTTTAATTCAAAATGTCCAAAATTTAACCACATACAACGGTGTGTTATGTACAAAATCATAATGTTCACTAGAACTACTTTTATACATCTACAATACATTATTATGCATGCACATCATTACGTGGAATAGGATTCAGTGATTTACTGAATTTAATTATACCTTATCAGCCCTATAGCTATAAACAAAGCCTTAAAATCTACCCAAGACCACAGTCCGACTCCTCCTCTACCCCTAACCCCAAACTCAATTATTAACCTTTTATGTATTTTCAAAGTCTATGCAACACTTTATTCTTGCAACAGTAACAACAGCATTGCACTTAATTATGTCCAAAAGTGCAAAACACATTAATGCACAAAGGAAACTACAAAATCCCCTGCTTGCCCAGGTTTATCTCTGGAATACCAATACCTTCATAAAATGTGAAATTTATTCTGGACATCAAAGATTAATATGCAAGGAAAGTGTGTTCTTTGCTTACTTAGCAACTGCTTAACAACCACACTTCCTCAGTGCCCCATCCATTTCCCATTCATTTCCTCAAAGCTGCTGTGTTACACCCTCCCACACTGGGCCAGGCATCCGTCAGCTGCCTGTCTTTCATGTGTCCCTTGGGGTGTCCTAAACAACACAGAGAATGCCAGTTATTCGATTGAGGGGCCAGACCCAGGGGCGGCATGATAAGGGGAATTCACATTGGACAAAGTGCTCCAGTAGGTTCTGTTCTGGTGCCATTATTAATGCTGGATTACCTGTAAATTAGACTGTAATCCAATTTTAAATATCTTTTTTGGTATGAAAGTGAAGGTCCAACAACTGAGGCTGGAGGTGGTTATGGCAGCCTGTTTGGAATTTTAATGAATGAATCATATCAAAAAGCACCTCCACATCTCATTATTAATGTATTAAACTTCACAGTAACTGGAGACAGTGCAAGAAGTGAACATGTGCCTATGTCAAAGGTGGATTTAGATGTGCGAATCATGGTGGGTGCAGAAGATCAAAAACAGAACAGGCATGAACAACAATAAGCAAGCCTGTGGGGATTAGACAGTCAACCCTGTAGTACATGCCTACAGCCTTTTTTATGGAGTTTTCTTTTTATTAACATTTTCTGTCTTAGAGGGCCACCTTACTGTTATAATATTGTAACAGTGAAATTGAACAAGTCATTAGGTAGACTATTTATCTATCTATAAAAAAATCTAAAATAAACATAAAAATCTGGCCAAAGTGATCCTCCTGACTTCAAGCATTCTTTGCATTTAGGAAGCATAAGTGAATTGCGAGTATAATAAACATTTGTATATGTTGATTACCATAAAATTTACATTTTCTTCCTGGAACAATAACACCTCACAATTGACAATAAATGTAGCTTGTAGAGGGCTGTGGATCTGTGGAAGTGTAGCCAGAAAGCACCTCCTGAGCATGTGACAAAATCACTACCATATAGTGTGCTGCATAGTGGAAAAAGGAAATACATAACCAAAAAGTATTTGCTCATAAACTAAACTTTCTAATCATGGTGCAACTAATTTTTTTTAAAATCTTAATACACTAATCAAGCCAAGAGTAACATTATGTTAATTACCATGCCTTTATTATGTGTAGACATTAGACCACAATACACAAAGATTGAATGTGAGGGTAATATATATATATTTTAAAACCTGATCTGATTGGTCAGGCAATCACTGATTGCCGCTACAGCAATAGAACACATCAGTCCTTGGTTCTAAACCATACTTGTAGTAATACAACTGATGAGCAAATAAAGTATGTTGGTAAAATAGCATGACCCAGAAGCAATTTGATTACAGTATAACTGTGTTTTGACAATTAGGAGACTTGTAGTGAATCATTACATCCAAAGTTACATACAGGTCCTAAATTTGAATTCCATCATATGAAATTCTAAACCTAAGGATGCATGCACAAAGACAGTGATGTGCAGGCAAGCTGGTAACTGTCAATTGAGGGAAAGGGAAATCCACACTCAGAAGGACTCCTCGAAGAAAGAAATTTCTTGGCCAAGATGTATATACATGTAAAAATGTATTTTAAGGAGAAATTCAGGTGACCATAATTGATGGTAATGATAGATCCTGGCAAAGTGCTTATAATACAATCAGAAGTGGGAAATTTGTGTGATTATACTTGCTGTTGACAATTGGCCTACATTTAAATAAGACAACAAGCTACATACATGTTTATACTGTGATCACACTACAATCTAAAATTAGTAATTAAAAGAACTTCTGTGCCTTTAGGGTGCCAGATCCTGTATTTTGAGCGAAAGGTGCAGCCTTAAATAGCCTACACCATGGGAACATTTCTTGGTATTCTACCATTCTTCCCCAATGCAGGAGGGCTGGGAGCGAGGCTTAAAGGATTACAGCAGATATATTATTTCTAATTTGTCTCCTTTCTCCTGAGGTGTGCCCACTTCAAGCAGTGCACTGTGTGTGCACGTCCCTCAATCATTGGATACAATGGAAAATACTTTCAAGTGGATTACAGGTGAGGTCAATGGCCATCTTTCTCTCAAACAAAGCTTGCAGCACAATGCGTCTTCCCAAATAATCTTACATTTATTGGAGGAAATAGATGGATCATCCGGTGGGAGGTGATAAGATTCCATTAGCTGGCAGTGAAATTGTTTTATTTTCACATTTGGGAAGATAAAATCTACCCATCCCCTCATCTTTCAGATGACTTCATAATTTTCAGATGGCCTTTCTATGTTAATGCCTTTCCAGAATTAATTTCTATAATATAATTTAATCAGTGATATTTCCCATAGCTGTAATGACTCAGACATACATTCCAAGAACAAATCATTTAATTAAATTATAGAATAATCTTATTTTAGCACAACTGGCCTGGTAGCAAATTTAGAATATTACTCCCCAAACCATACATGTTGTAAGAGCTTAACATTTTTATTTTCCCCTGCACCTCTTCAATCAAATGTAGCTAATGAGTTTCTGAATCTGGATTGCACTCTGCACATTAGATAGACAGAAGCCCAAAGTAGAACAGACATGACGTCCATTTCAACATTACTCCTTGCTTGGCCGTTTCAGTAGCTCTGTATGCACAATCAAAGTGCGCAATAATGTTGCTCATTATTGTTTGCAATAATGAGCAATAAGCACAATATTAACATGGGGATTGCATTATTCACGGCACACATAGTAGACAGTAGTTTATCACCACCACAGTTACTTTTCCTTTTCTGTGGGAAGATGGTGACCATGGGGGCCATGAAGTTGAAGGACTTCAATTAACCAATCAGCAACACTGCAATAAATCCCAGGCTAATGTCAAGGTACCCCAACCTTAGACTTCCTCCTGGTCAGAAAGACCTGGGAACAATAAGCACTATCACGTGTTACTCTGAAAAACAAAATCCCATTGGCTTTTATTACCATAATTATTTGCGTTAATGATCCATCATCCAAAATAGCAAATGAAAAGATTTCTCATTTTGTCAGCAACTGGAGTGCCATACAGAGAATATGCACTTTTCAAATTATTTTAGTTGACCTATGTTTGAGAAATAATCACAAAAGCCATGCAAATTAATCATATAGCACATGTTGGTATTGCACAAATTACATCTTGCTGATATCACTACATAAGTCAGTTACCTTATAAAACACAAACAAAATATATGCATATGTTCACACAGAATAGGTCTATTGATTATTTTGTTAATTTTGTTGGAAACACTTTACGTACCATCATTCAGATTTTAGATAATTTAATAAGCATATGCTCTTCACAATATTAACATTTTTGGGGATGAGTGGAAGGGGGGGGGGGGGTATGTAATATAGCAGGGGTGGCCTACACTGGCCCTGGAAAGCCAAAAAGTATGCCGGTTTTTGCTTTCACTTTAAAATCAGGAACAAATGTAGGCCCAAGACACCAGGTGTGTGATAACTGCACAATCAGCTCCTTTAATTGTTCAGTTAAGTACTGAGTAACAACAAAAACCAATATACCCTGCAGCTCTCCAGGGCCAGGGTGGGCAGCCTTCTGCAATAGAATGCTTACAGGCACATTCTCTGAAGTAAATAGGCCTGGAAGTCATATGTCCACAAGACAGAACAATAATGACCCGAACGAACAGAGCAAGAGGCCATATTTTGGTCATAATAAGCTAAAGAAATCTTTTCATCAACTATCTGTTTGAGTTCAGAAAGACCTGTGAAACTTCAACAGTGATAAGGTCAACTGAAAATTCCATTATAGGGAGGTCTCAGTGAGCCCTTCGGCCAGTAAGGGCCAAACATTCTTTTGGTTTTGCTGACCCTTCGGTCAACCATTACTGCAATGACAAGACTTCACATATCACATATTTTACTTTGCAGAAACATTACCTGGTCTCGTTATGTTACTTAATTCTGTGTACCTGTTGACATAGTCTGTAGTCAAAGAAAGCAATACAGTTCATGAGAACTTCAAGAAACTTCCAAGAGGAAAAACCATTTCACGATTCCATTGTAATGGAAGAATCACTCTGCAGTTATGTTGAAATGATCATATATCAGGAGTCTATCACCAAAGGTGCTGCACACAGTGTAACTGTATGAATTTTTGTATAACTTTTTTTTTTTTTTTGCAGTATCTCTAAAAAATTCAGTTAGACACAGAGTACACAGGACATTTTGCATGTATTTAAAGGTCTACCCCTAAAGGCCACTGCACAAATACAATGGCATTTGGACCCTGGGGGTGCTACAAAAGTCACCTGACATTGCAAACTCTGAATACATACCCAGGTTGAGTCACAAACATTGGTACACAGATCTACACCCTCACAAAGAAAAAAAACCCCAGGGAGCTATGAAGTCTACTATACAATATGTTCTGTCATTTGCCATTTTGTTAAAAATACTTTAAAAATATTCCTCATGAACCTTAAGTTTTATTAAAGCATCTTTCAGCTAGTCTCATGAAAGCTTACAAATGAAAAGTTGCAATGAAAAGATGGCTAAATGAAAAGAGACAATAGAACTTACATGCAACCATATAGATTTATACAAATAAAAAAATAACATGTACGCACTACAGAGCTCCAAGTAAATATTCAATGCTTGGACCCCGTCATTGCTGCTTGCAGTTAGATTAACTCCTTACTCTTACCAATACTGTGCAAAAAATGTGATCAGAAGATTAATCTAGAAGGCATGACATAAACCATCAAGCATTCTTAAAAATATATGAAAAACCTAAATATATAACATAAAAATGGATGCTACATACCAGGATCTGACCACTCGTCATATTTCAATGATGTAATGAAACTCTTAAATTTGATCTGGAACACCTCATTGTTACTTAAGATGTGGCCAAGATTTTTTAAGGTAATGAAACTATTCAGAAACGCCTTGTTATGCCCTGGAGCAATTGCAGTCTGGTGAAATGGGGACCAAGAGCAAATTAACATATGATTCATCATAACTCATAGAAACACACACCATAGTGACACAGCTTCTTAAAATGTGCTCAAAGTGACTGACTGTTGACATATCCATTACTATTGAAGATTCTGTGTGGCAGGTGATCTATTGGTGTTTTTAATAAATTTTAAAAATATGTAATTTACCTTTTTAGTCTTCTCAGTATGAGTCTGCTTTCAGACAAGTGTAACAAGGCACTGATCGTTTGAAGTCAAACAATGAAGGCTACTCCCCTTCAATAGCCACAAGGAATTCCAGTCGCAATGACAACGGCAGCAAAACGATTCCAACGCAATGTGTAATCACATTTCTAGTAGCCTGTGGTTTGCATTTTCATGGACAGTGTTCAGGCGACAGGTGCCGGCGATCGTGTCATTTACTTACCTTTATACCTTGCTGTTGAGTGGTTAGCGTCAGTTTAGTTTCATCCAACAGTAAAACTTCGCAGTAAAATTCTTCTTGAACAGCACAGAAGCAACCCATTGCGTTCTATGGATTTTAGAATTGTCGTAGCAGGTACTAAAGGCTTAAAACTGGGTGAAAGCGCACCCAAAAGCGCGTCTGATAAGATGTTGGTTCCAGTGATCAAAGGGGTTCACGTGCATTCATCGATATTATGGATCATGTAGGCTATAGAAATCCGGGTTCTCGGTTTTTATGAAGGTTACTTCTTGTATTTAACGAGATATTTGGCACGGAATCTGAAAAACAAACCAGAAACAAGGCCATTAAACTAATGCACACTTGAAATTGCCTAACAAATACAGACCTTTTAACAATTGTGCGCTGGTTTTAACCAACATAAAATAAGACAAATTGTAAACATCACTGTTAATGTAAACATCATTGTTAATCATAGTAGGCTATCACAAGCTCTGCCAAAATAAATAAACAAATAAATACATAAATAAATAAACAATTCGCAGTGCTGGTTCTCACCTTATGATCTTTCCCAAATACTCCCAAATCCTTTGTTTTGGGTGTATTCTTTGTCCCTTTATTTTCTCCCCCAATTCATACAAAAACATGTAGCATTGGTGGTATTTTTTTAAAGAAAGACATATCCAGTTTGTTTTTACTATTGAGTAGCCTATACGAACAAAGCCCCTATAATAAATGGAAATACCTTGTATAATAATTTGTCATTTTCCTTTTCGGAGTCAAGACAAAACACGATCTGTAGGCTACACAAACGCAGAAAGGTTGTGGATTATACCGACGAGTTTGCCTCAAGCTGTGGTATTTTCAATAAGCACATGGGGTCTCTGTCTTGCTGTATCCCCGAGGTCTACTTGTATCCGTCAATATCCGTCTTCTTGCAAAAGAAGTAGAGTTCAGGCAAATATGATATTCTTCGTTCTCTCCAAGTCTACCTTCTTTTGCGCGTACAACCCTCTCTCATCCCTGATAATACACTTGCTCCTGTCTGCATGAAGTATGGACGTGTAACCTTACTCTTCAGGATTTCAGGTCTGTTGCTAAGAGGCTGTGTCCGTCTCCCACGGCGATGGTAGTTCTCCCACACTTAACTCCGCCTTTGTGGACTTTCTACCTTAGACAGGGCACGCATCGGTGAGACGATTCTGCCACCTGTCGGAGACGACTGGACGGAAAAATGCACAGCTTTAAATCGCAGACTGGACCGTGTTCGTTGGAATAGGGTTGACCACAATAAACTGGCAGCCGTGATGTGAACATGTACGCTCAGACGTAGGCTGATGGTAAGATTAACAATTCTTCAGACTGTTCGACCATCGCAGCAGGTCTGTAACGTCCATGTTCGTATGACTACTGAACTGAAAAAAAAAAAAAAAAAAACTACGCAAATACTTTATTGCTAAACAGCTATCACAGTTAGCCTACATTAAAATTGAGGGAACGCTAATCAGATATAGACAACGAGTAAATCTATCTGCCACGGATAGCCTACATTATTGTTATTGTCGTCGGCTACTCTGATTTCGGGAGTTGGTGATTTTTAAAGAACGCATGAAAACAGCATTGACTTAAGGTAAATGCACCACTTAGTTATCATTCGTATGCCGTGATAAGATTCTGCAGTCTGTGGTCATTCGTTCATTTATTTATTCATTCATGCGTTTCTTTGTTTGTTTGGGTTTTTGACGTTGTGACTGCGTGAAGTTCAATTCCGTGGAGATACGCTGTCAGTCTACATGTTAGTTTATTAAAGAAATCTAGATCTTTTGTACTTCCAGCGATTGCATAGGCTATATTTCATATTAATTCAGAAAATATTATTTTATTAACTTTGGAAAGAACAAAGTCAGAACAATCACATAACTCCAGAGTTGATATCTTGCAGTCTACTTTGTTTTGTGCCTGGAGAAATCTTTTTTTATCGAGTTGCATTTAAAATGTAGTCTTAGCGCCATCATGTGTTGCCGTTGTGTATCATACTTTTAAAATTGCAGTAAATACTATATATAGGCACCAAAAATTGATCCGTACATTGTTCTGATTATACACTAAATTTAACTGCTACATTAATTACAAATGATATATATACACACACACACACAGCATATTTAGAGAGCCCAGGTACACAGTGCAGTCTCACGGCATGCATGGGTCTTTGAGATGGACCTATTATACCATTAAAATTGTAATGACATCAATATATTGTTTGGTTTTACAAGATAAGTAGGCTACAGTGACCCAATATTTTCTTTTCCCATCATTTTCCCAGGCTGCAACAGGTGGTTTTTGTGCAGTTAGGAACATGAGTGAAAGACATGTAAAACAAAGTCCCAATGCAAGTTTATTGTAAATTGTTTCCATTTATTGCGAAAGATAGCAGTGGCTTTTCCGAAATTTTGAAAATGCACAAGAAAGATCCCTTCACAAATTATATGTTACAATGTAGTATATTCACATTTTTTAAAAATGTATGTGACTTGTGACTGTTACTTGGTTAGCCAGCTAGTCAGTGATGTTGTTTAAAAGGCACTCAAAACTCAGATGGTGAAGATGCCTAACAAGTTACTGTTTTTACGTTGTTTATTTTTTACCATTCAAGACTTGGGAAAGACATAGCACAGGAAATTTAACAAATGCTTACTCAGACCTACACCTGGAATGAAATATCCAGCTAATATCCAGTGTCGCAATTCAGTTTCCATTATAGACAGCAATTTCAGCACTTTACCATAAATAAAGTGTTTTGTATTTTTGTGTAACTCTGAATTGCCACCAATACATTGATACCCTCTGCTATGAGACTGGAGACACCAAACTGTTATGACACCTAGCCCATAGACCTAACTATCATTCATGCATTATATGTAGGGTCACCAGTTTGCTTCCAGTTGCTTTCTTGAATCAACTTCAAACCTCTGAAAACAATAAATTGATAGCCTTTTTGTGAAGGCACATGTCAAATAATTATTTCCTGTAGCATCACCCCAATCATCTACATTCATTACCACTAATTAAGCACAGACAATGGTTGACAGCGATTTTTAAGAGTGATAGTCCCTTGTTAAATTCAGTTGAATTATTTTGGATCACAGACACACGACAGTATTTCGAAGCATTGTATCCAGGATGTTAGTTTTTATTTAAATCAGTAGGAAATACTGATATTGAAAATAAGTGTAAAATAGCATTATTGGATGCAGAGACACATATTTATGCATACGAGTTGGTTGCAATGGACAAATATAATATTAGGAAATATTTCTTAAGCTGTATTTCAGAATTCACCCAATTACATTAAAGTGATATTTTCTTATGCAAATTATTTGTAATTGCCCATCTCAGATTTCTGAAACCTGTAATTGTGCACAGTGGGAAAGCTGTCATTTTGAGTCTACACACCTGTTTGGGATTCTTTTTTTTTTTATTTTTATCCTGGCGGCTTTACATAGTTCTGGATGAGAAAAAATGTCTTATTTTTAGTTGATCAGGGTTGTAATACATTGTTGATTCATCCATGACCACAGATATGCTGCAGTTGTTTTGATCGGTTCTTTATTTTATTTTCTGATATAACTTAGCATGTATTACACTATATCTGTTTAAAAATGCACGCAATTTGGGATAACCCACTTTTCCAGTGCATTCGCCTACAAAGTGCAGCCTACGTTGCCAAATCTATAACACTTGACTTTGCCATGGCTGTTCTGTTTGTAATCGGTTTTCTTGAATAAATAATGTCCACAGAACAATGTTACTGACGGAAAAAAATAGTTACATTGTGTGAGTGTCCATAGTCTATTTTATGGCAACTTCAAATCCACCGACGATTCCTACCGCAGTTAAAAACAATTTCCGGTTGATTTTACGCTTCTCGACCTCTGACCGCAATATGTTGCGCGTGCGCTCTACGAGACCCCGCTGTATCTTATTGTTCTATCATAGCTAGCTAGCTTGCTAACTTTAACCTATTTCATGACTGTCTCGTAGTAACTGTCTGGTACCTATTCAGGTAACTACTCTCTAGTAGGTGGTCGGACGGAGCCTACTCCCCCATTCCAACGGAATGTTTTCCCCCTGATTTGGACTCATTCATCGGATTCTTTTTCTATCGGATCATATGGCGTATTAGTAGAAGGACGAAAGGCTTTTTCGGTAGAAAATCGGTGGATTGACACAAAGGAAAAAGTTTTCCTAACGGAGTTGGGAAAAGTTCTGCAAGCAAGAGATGGTCCTTCTAAGTTTGAGAAAGTTGAAACTATTGTCCCCGGGAGTACGCGCGGTGAACTGCGGAAGAGGGTGAATGTTTCAGGTAAGAACGAGCTAGTATGTTAACGGGTAGCTAATTATTTCTCCCTTACAACCTAGATAACTAGCTAGTTAAGTTTACTGGCTCCATTAGCTGCACTGAAATATAATAGCTACGCTATGGTAGTCTAAGTAATGTGTATTCTTGTTTTTTTAGCTATTGCTACCAAGCTAACGTGCTTGATGGCCAACGGATAGTTGGCAAGCCGTTAATCAGTTGATAACTTACCAAATAGCTAGCTAGCCAACTAGTTAGCGTAGTTACTGGTTTGCTTTACTAATCGCAATGCAATTCCGCTTAATTAGCTAGCCAGAAGCCATCAACCAGTTTGATAAAACAACTTCGACTGCTGCGATGAAGTCCAAAACGGAATTGGCGTGCTATAACTAAGCCCTAGCCTGGTAACGTTTGACCGTCTGTCTATCTGCCTGTATTATTTGCATAGACTGGTTTGCTGCCGCTTTTGTTTGTGTTCATGAGATTAACCTTCAGGGACCAAGGTAAACTACGCGGTCGCTCCCTGCACTTGGAACTGTACTTCCCTCTAGGGTTTTCATCACACTTGTCCCTGGTTACGGTTATACACTTCGTTGTACGTCGCTCTGGATAAGAGCGTCTGCCAAATGCCTGTAATGTAATGTATCGTAGTTGTCCGTAGTCTAGTCGTCTTAGGCCAGGGTTTCTATAACTGCCTAGCTAGGTTCTGATTACGAAGCAAAATAGCGTGCCAATACTAACGCTTACTATTTGCTAACGCAGTCACACAAGGAACAGTGAACAAGGGCGAGAAAACTAATTACTGGGTGACTCAGCGTCTTAATATAGCTACCAAGCGAACTAGTTAGTGTTTTGTTAGCTAATTATCGATAGCTCGCTAACGTTGGCTGACCAGAATGATAGCTAGCACCATATTCATTTTATTAATTTACCTAGCTAGTTAGTTGTAGTAATTAGCTACAAATGTGGAAGTGAATACTATTTGTGTGTTCACTGGCACAGTGTTTTGGGAATAACGTAATGGTAACGTTATTGCGTTTTCCTCCTCCTTGTACCTGTTCGGTCCTTTTTATGGTCATGATCTACAGTTGATGTTACTGATCTGTGAAATAACCTGTTTCCTTGAATCTTGTTAGTGTTTTCTCCGGTTGAGGCTGTATTATGTTACTTGAATAAATATGTAGAGTTGTGTGTTTATTTTTTTCCTGTTTGATTGTGTGTGTGTGTGTGTGAGTGAGAGAGGGGGGTGGGGTGTAATGGCGATGGTTATCGGGATTTATTCGCAAGGGGGAAGTATACAAGTAGGCCTAATGTTGTGATCTAGCATGCCCTTGGGCTGTATGTGTGTGTTGGAACATTCCATCGAAAACATGTGCTCTTTCAGTGACATGGTGTATCCAACACATTGATTTGCCTTCAGGAGTAGGCTCTTTTGCTCTCTGGAAATTGAGTGTTGTAAGCATTCACTGAACCCTCCCATACATCTCATCTGTTTCTATTTGAAATTAAGTGTAGTTGCTACATGGACTGTAGCCTTGACAGTCAATCATAGTCATGCTGACTGTACTCTGAGATTAGTAACGGTAACATGTATTATTTAACCTTGAATGGACCAACTACCAGGACATACAGTGTATTCAAAGTATTTGGACAGTGACATTTTTTTGTTGTTGTTTTGGCTCTGTACAACAGGACATTGAATTGAAAGGAATATGAGGCTAAATTGCTGACTGTCAGCTTTTATACATAGTCGCTGTATTTTGGGTGACCAAACATAATTGGCCAATCAACTGGCTGCTCAGCTTTTTACCTGGCCAGTTGTGTGTTGTTGCATCATTAGATCATGCACAAGAAAGCTTTAAAAAAAAAAAAAGTTGGAGAGTTGATTCTAGCTGTGGCATTTGCATTTGGTGTCTGCGGCTGTTGTTCCTCAACTTGAGGTCCAAAGTGTCAATTCCAGTAAAGCAGGCTATCACGGGGTGGCAAAATCAGGAGAAAAAAAATCGATTAGAGACATAGCCAAAACATTGTGTGGGAGAATGTGGCTGGAGAAGTAAGGGCAGGAAACAGAGTGAAACTGTGCACTCGCTGCCATCTCGTCCAGAGCTGAGGCTGGAAAACTGCTTTACGGTTCTGAGCCCAGAGTCATCCCATGATCGCTGTCACCCTCCCCCTAGTCTCCACCACTATGATGGTTCCATCATACGAGGCCTGTCATTTCCTCTGTTGGATCTGCTGCAGTGGTCCACTGCTTACCTGGCACCCGGGTACTGGATATACACATGCAATTACCAGCGGTCCTTCAGAGACATAACAAAATGAGTACTGTTGTAGCATGCATAGGCACAAATGACACTTCCCTCCGAGAATCAGAAGTCTTTTAATTTCCTAAAAACCACTAACAAGAACGTAGTGATGTCTGGACCTCTCCCCACTTATAAACATGGCTGTGAAAATTCAGCTGCCTTGTATCACTGAATATGTGACAAAAAAAAAACTTGACAAAAAGAACATAACTTTTATTGACAATTTTAATCTGTTCTGGGGTTGCCCTGCTACAAACGTAATGGTCTACAAACAAAAATAGTCACTGTGCAAATAGTTATGGATTTCATCAGGAGCTTCATACTCCGGACAAAAGTCCAGCATGGGTCATCAACACATTGATGTAATGGTGTAATGCATTAAAAAAAAGAATTCTCTGGTAATTTGGAGTGATGTGTGTATTAGCCTAGTATTTCTAATAAACTAACCAAGAAGAATTAAAAAATATACGTCACACAGAGGCAGACAGATTGGAAATGGAACAGTTAGGCTATATTGTCACAGTTGCATGTCTGATAGCCTATATTTTGTATTGGTATATTTTTGGTCCTTCTCAATATGGTTTTCCATCTATATTCTTGATAATTTTGTCATTTTTTAATCCCTTTTATTTCTGTTTCTATAGCAGTCCCCACTGCTGCAGGGATGGTTAATTGGATTATTTTTCTGCGTAATGTGTGGTGTCCAACATGGCATATTCTTCAATGTTTTAAATTCCCTGGTTCATCATTATCTGAATAATCAATAATGCCTTCATCTAAATGGGTGAATGTTTTCTCTTCAAATGTCATAGCTTTGAAAATCCTTAATGAATGTCCTACATGCTTCATTCCTACATTATGACAAGTAAAAATAACTTGACTGACTGTGGAGGCTGTAACTTGCAGCTGTTTCTGAAATGCTGGATCTTTTCATTTTCCCCGTGGCTGCTCGTGTAGGGTGCTTTCACACCCTATCTGTTAAGTGCTTCTATACAAAGTTTAAGGCCTCATAAAATACGTTTTATTTTTTTCTCAAATTCAGTTTAATGCACGTGTGCCCGCACATGATAGTAAGAAAAAAAAGGCCTTCTTTCTAGAGAGCAGTCTGTAGAAAGTATCTCAACATTTAAATTTCTGCGTCCTGTTGCCAGGAACTTAAGCCCTGGATGGCATCCACAAAACATTTTCCCACATAAATTGTGAAATGTGTGAGAAATTGCAGAAAAGGACAACGCTGTAAAGTGTAGTCAGCAAGGATCTCTGCCAACGCCTGCCTCTTCGGCCTTTCAGAAACGGCCTTATTTGCATGAAAAAAGTTTATATTCAGGATATTTTTCCCTCTGATACAGGCAGTCTATTCATGATCTTGCCTTAAAAGGGCATTCTTGAAGTATGGTTTAACAGTGCAAGAAGCCGTTTCGCACACCTTTATTCATTCTTGCCTGGGGTTTAATAGAGAACTTGAAACCGCTTGGACTGAAACATTGAAACACTGTGAGAGCAAATTTCTTCCGGAGGCTGTTGTAGCAGTCTAATTTCATCTTTGGTCTTAAACCGAATGGCTTTAATTAGGCCTATGTTTTAAAACTGGTTCTTTTGAATGAACAGTATCCAGTATTTACTTTATCCTCTTTATAAGTTTGAGTGTGCATGCTCACATCATGCCATCATTGGACCATGTTATTGTATGACAATAACCAGCCCTGTGACACCAATTCTGAAATACGAGAGTAAGGGAAAGGCCAGTGCCAAGAATCGATTGAAGATCCAGTACAGCTGTTTGTGGCTGACAAACATATTTATATAATCATGATGATACTGCACGATCATACAAAACCTGTAAAACAGCCTGAGAGAAAGCATATTGCTGCACTGTAGAACGCTGACATCATTTGGAAATATAGCCTCCACAGCATATCTGCTTACCTTCAATTTTGGTGGAGTTGTATAATAGCGTATTTGTTAAGCAATACCTTGACTGTGATGGTGAATGATGCACGGTGAGGACAACACCATGCTATTGGCTGTATGCCATTGGAAGCAATTGAGCAATCATCTGTAGGGAGAATGCCCCCCTTCAATTTACATTCAGCACCTAGGCCTACATCCTGTTTGCTGCCAAAGATGTGTCAGGAGAACTCTTCCCCTTTCCATGACATGTAGCAACAGCTTAGAGTCCTACTACACCAGCTGCATTTTATTTACTTATTTATTTATGGAGGGTTCAGGGCCTGTAGAAGTCTGAAAGTAACACCCTGTCCACACCCTGTGAATAATTCCATCTTCCCCAAAACTGTCTGACGAGGAACAAAAAGAAACATGTCACTGAACCTGTGTTTCATGAAGTGGGATAGTGCAGAAGTAGGCTTTACAGAGCTGACAAACTACTGAAGTTCAAATTTTAGGCTACGAATGCTGCTTACGTAACTCATCCAGGTAGGTTTGTTCCATCAAACAAAAAACGTTAGCTTGATAGAATGATTTTGTGCATCTTTTCTTCTTGTTGGTTTTGAGTTTTCCAGGTAGTGTTCAAGTCTCGTTAGTCCACTGGCAGGTTCTGTAGAACGATGAGCACACAACCCGGAGAAAGCAGGAGGTTCTTTATCACCATATCTGAATGCAGCTTTGTACATATGCATAATTCTTCTAAGGTTTCTAATTCATACATGATTTATCTGATATACATGAAAAGGTTTTGGTGTCAGATTTGATTGGTCATAAATTGCCCTGCCATTGACAATATATTGGAAATAGCTGAGTAGTTAGCAAGCCTAGCCATCCATATGTAATATTACAGCTTAAATGTACAGTTAAATGCGAGAGCATTGAGACAGTGACTCACTCAGTCTGTTGTTTTGGCTGTGTTCTCCAGCATATTGGATTTGAAAGAAAACAATGGATATAAGGTTAAAATGCGGACAGTCAGCTTTAATTTGAGGATATTTGAATTCATATTGGGTGGTCTGCGTAGGAATCGCAGCCCTATTTATAGCAGGGGACTATGTTGAAGGGAAAAAATAACAAAACATTTTTTTAAATTGTAGGCCTCTCACAATTTTTTGACCTCATGCAGCCCATTAAATTTGTATGGTATTATCAAGGGTTCATTTCTCATTACTTCAAATATATAGCATTGGCATAAAAGTGGATTCCTTGCCCTGATTTGAATATTGAGTGGTGCCGCTGTTGTCGTATAGCCTATCTATTGCTTATGTATTTTAGTGACGTTCACTGGTCCGCTTTGCTGAGACCTGAGATTTCAGGAGGTGCCATTTTCCCTTACTTTCCCCCTGGCAGGGGTACCTGCTTATCTGATAACATCTGCCATTTGGCAGCTGGGACCCAGAGTGTAGGGTTGAAAGATCCCTGAAGTCCTAATCCACCACCTGCTGTGAAACCAAGAACCTCCCCCGAATTCGAATTCCCCCCCCCCCACTCACATGAGGACATTGTATGAAAAACAGTGGTCTTCCTTTTGTCGTGGGGTGTTTGACCTCACAAGGACACTGTCTGCCTTAAATTGGGCAGGCATGAATGATTATTGTTTGCTGGGGGTGCTCCCCAATCCTTTGGGCTCCTTCCTTTGGGATCAGGGAGTCTGGGAAGATGGTGTTAGTCTGTGGGGTCCTTTGTGCACCCGCAGCCTCTGCGATGTGACCGCGGAGCCGTTCCCCCCGCGATCCGCCGGAGCGCCCCTCCCCACCGCTCCCACACAGCGATGTCATTGACTATGGGAAGCAGCTGTGTAATCGGCTGGAAGCAGGCCAGCGCGCATCGACCCACTGCACCATGTAGCAGGGTTGCCCCGGCGTCTGATTGGCCCAGGCCTCGGCCATGTGACCGGGGCGGCTGGGATATGCCTGCGCTCGGACGCAGCGGAGGGGAGATGGAATGGAGGCTGACGCTGGTACCGAAATGGGGTAGGTTCAGAGCCGAAAGGGCCGGGCCGAGGCGGCCCCGCTCCTGAGGGGGTCCAGGAGGTGCAGGGGGGAATTCTGACAGGGGCCCGAGCTGAAATAATGGCGGATGTATGCGAAGCGGCTGCGCTGCACAGCTAAGCCTTTTGTTTTCCTGGGTGGTGAAAGAGGAACAGGAGGGTGTGGGGGGATGTGCCTGTATCTGTGCTCTCTTTATCCGTGCAAAGCCTGGCCTACGCTAAAAGGATGCATTGTGCTTCAGGGTTAGGGAAAGACAGCCGGTCGACCGCAGGAAAGAAACAATTTGTTTTCTGCATGTGACAGTGTGACATCGGAGGCAGTATCCGCGTTCAGGCAGGGAGGGCTCGGCTCGGTTGCGTCGGGGTGCGGGGAGCGCGGAGACAAAGCAGACGGGGGGACGTTACAATGTTTCCTTTTCACCGGGAGGCTGTTGGAAACGCGGGGCGTTTATCTGGCCCTTTGTCCGCGGTAACGTCCTTAATCCCGAGCTAAATTGTGCCGCGGAGCGTCCGTATGCGGGGGCCGCGGGGGCTGAATGCCAGTAAGTGGTCGCCCACTGTGCCTTTGTGGTGTCGGAGGAGCGCGGTCCCCGACGTGCAGCCGACTGCGGGGCTGGGGTCCGGGCTCGCTGCTCCTCCTGCTGCTCCTGCTGCTGCTGCTGCTGCTGCTGCACAGGGAAGCGCTCACAGAGCTGCTCTGCCTGCTTTCACACCTCCATTTGGGAGAGCCTGGGGTTGCTATGGAAAAACGGAATCCTCATACCGAGGCTGCGCTTTATGAGTGGGGTTGCAGCAGAAAAGGTGTGTGTGTGTGTTCAGCATATGTGTGTGCATTCAATCTATTTTTTATTAGATGCACAACACCTGTCTTGTGTTTAATGTGCTTTAAATGTGTGCTGTGCCGGCCAGCTATTTTTGGGGGAGTCTTGATAAATTATTTATTAAGGGGTCCTTTTATTCTTTCTCCTCGGTTGCTCCATTCTCTTTCCCATACCCTTTGTTAGCTGAAATTATAGAAGAAACTTTGCTTTGTGAACGCTTATGCTAGTTCGAAGACGGTCATCTTTGGATTGTTTATTGGGCTTCATGGATATGTGTTCTTACCTTTGGTAAATTAACTAGTATGTAGTTAGTATGTGTAAGGTTGAGGGTTTTTTGTCTGTATTGCAGTAGTAGCGTTTCACCTAATGCAGTGGTAGAGCAGGTTTTTATTTATTTATTTATTTATTTATTTATTTATTTTACAGAATAGCTGACTTGGTGATGCACCTTTATAAATCGCTGTGGAAATTATGTTTAAATAAAATAGATTGTTTTTTGCATTAATTTAAGCTGTGCAGCTGTGGATACAGGGTACAGAATTTGAAGTGTGTAAATGGGTCAGTGTGTTTTCAGGCAAGAAGTGCTCATTTCTCCTGCTGCCATGTTCAGAATCCAATATATAGCCTAATTGACTGGGCTGGCTATCAAAATTGACCTTTGCTGTCACACATGTCCTCAATGATGGACTGAGGCTCATTTGCTTTTTGTATTTTAAAATGATCTGCATTGACATAGCACTCCCAAAATGCACTGCCTAGCCTAATTCACGTATAGTAGCAGCTGCTACAAATCCAACAGTCCTGAAAGACGAAAAGGGAAACATGATTTTTTTGTACATGTGTATTTTTAAAATGCGAAATGATTGCCTTAAGTCTGTTATTCAAAGTCACTTTTGTAGTGGATACCATGGTAGTCTTCTAGTGCATGACTGAGAATTTTCTTTGAATTGTATTGATGTGTGTCATGTCTGTCTCTGTCGTATTTTTGAGAGAAGGTACAATTTTAATTTGAAACCTTATGAAATGGAGTGATGTTCATATGGAACATTGCATCTTTGAGTGAGACGGATGAACAGATTCCTGTTCATCTGCACAAAGATGTTTGTGGAGCTGACCAGTTCATCAAAACAGGACCTCTTAGACCAGGCACACCGAAAACTATCTTTTTGGATGTTGGGCTAGTGCTGGTGTCCTCCACTTCTGTGAGGCCCTCAGGTTGTGGGCGTCTGCTAAGTGATGGTAATGTAATGTAATGTAATGACTTTGCCTTCCTGAGCTGTAAGCAGAATGCATTAAAGGCTGGTGCATTTGGCCTCACTGCCCCTTTCCTCCTTACGGTAACAGCTCTTAATGCTGGCCTGTTGTGGCCAAAGCCAGAAAGGAAATCCAGTCCCCATCAGCACTGATGGGGTAATAAAGGCGTCAGCAGTGATTCTCTTCTGAGTGCTGTTTGTCGAACGCCAAGCACCAGGAGCACTCAGAATTATTTTAGATGGGGATTCACGTTTAAAACCGAGATGCAGTTCGCCATGCCTAATTAACTGTGAGTATACTCTCCACCCCCACCATATGAAACGATGTGCAAAATCAATGCAGCGTAAATGGGACTGAGCTGGAAGCCCAATGGGCAGGTCATAACATGAGGAAAAAGGCCCGTGGCAGGGATCAGCTGGTGATTGGAGGGGGGAGGCGGGTCTCTCACCTATGATGAATTTGGGACACCCATCTGGGCCCACTGCACCCACCCTTCCCTCTGCCCTTCCCTCTCCCCCCTCACCTCAACCCAAGGCTGCTTGTGCAGGAGTGCATTAAAGCGTGTTATTGCCCTCCGTCCCTTCAGTCTAAGTGTGCGCACATCAGATTCAGAACTTGCTGTCAAGGGGACAAATCCAACCTTTATTGATTTTGGGACGATGATAAATGGTGATGTACTGGTCATTGCTAACATTGGGGTGTGATTTTAAAGGGTGCATGAGAATTAAGAAATGTTCTGTTTATGCGCATGGCTTTATAATCCAGATGATTTGCTGATTGTGTTGTGGTCAGTCAGAATGTGTTTTTTTTTAAACATGGCTAAAAGGAAGTAAGGGAGAGAGACCACAGAACAATTAAATGACACCGGCTAATGGCAGTACCTTTAAACCCAGCAAACGGGTTTCTTGAGACTCGCTTCCTGGAAGAATGTGTCACCAAGATGTCTAAGATGTACAAGAAATGGTCATCAGAAGGTATCTGGGTTTTTGACTCATACAGGCTAATATCCCTTTGTAGTGCAACTCTGCTTCCTTGCTCCGTAGTAGGTGCACTTACAAGTCTTACTAGGGAAACTCCAATGAGAGCAACCTGTGCTCCTTAGCCTACCCAGTATTATTTATGCACTGTTAGCCATGACAACTAAAGTGACAATTGTGAATTAGAATTTGTCATTTTTGGTAAGGTGACTGCAAAACCATCCTTAATTTTCCATGAATCTTGTACATTTTCTGGACATTTGACAAGTACTTTTTTTTAGTGCAAAAATCAACACTTTCAACAGAAAGCTCTCTGCTTTCATAATCGCTGCATTGACAAGTCACTCTCATGTAGGGCCCTTCATAGAAACATCCCTGAATGAGTAAATGGCTGCTTTCCCCTTGTTCTGTCCTTTCTGAACATGTACCTGTGTCGGGCTGCTCTTTCTGCTTAGCCATTCTTAGCTGTTTTCATACCCATCTGAGCTCACTGGCAGAGCAGTGCATTGTGGTTCTGTCTCTGAAGTGCTACATTGTACTGATTCTTTTCAGTATTTCTCCTGACTGGCTGAGAGCAAGCATTTCCAGGTCTGCTTTGAAGGCTGCCATACCCCATTGGTGTTTATGTATCTCTGAATGACCGCCACCTATGGCACACACAAGAAAGCTGTTCACTATCGCACAACACGGTGGAAATATGGCAGTGAATCAATTTGACATTTTTATGCAGGCTAAATCATGGATCTCGAATAGAAACATAGCTTAATGTGGGATATTTGCATGTAAATCTGTAATACTTTTAAAAAATGAAATAAGACTTTATCCAAGTACGGAATTTATTATTTTTTTTCAGATATTGCAAAATAATTCTTGTACCACTGATGACCACCCCCGTGATAAATGGCCCCTACGAACGGAAATTTAGGCTATTTCGGGGGGTCCCAACCTTTGCTGAGAGATTGATTGCCAGTCAGGGGGGTGGAGCATGGTAGATTTCAGTGAATGTCAAACAGCGCCGTGTCACGACTCCCATAACTCACTTAAACATCTACTGCATGAAGGAGGGGTTGTTATCATCCAAGTATTTCCGGGAGCCTCCATTTGGTTCGGATGCTACTTGAGCCTTTGCACAGAGCTGCATATAACAGCCTAATCTTAAGGATAATAATCCTTTTGAAGGACTGTCTAGTTAAGAATAGAACTGCCTGGATGCATACTTAACCGGACATAAGTCTGTTTGCTTAATTCTCCTTTTAATCTTTACTTGTGCATGTTTTTGTCAAAAGCTTTGTTGCTTTAAGTGGCGAGCTAGAAGGTAATGGTGCCATGCTGTTGCAAAGGAGGAAATCTGAATTGGCGGAATGTTTCTAATAGCTGTGACGATTCATCTTTTATGAAGTGCAGTGCTTTGACTGAGCTGTCTGCATTACTGATGCATTTATGTATTCAGAATCATGCATAATTTCCTGTGTTGCATAGGTTTGCTGCATGAACTTGCTCATGACACTAGTAATGACATTTTGAGATTGGCCAGTTTGAATAAAATATTTATCTTTTCCACAGCTAAGGCAAACCAGCCATAAATGATTGAAAAAGGCAGTGTGTTGTTTAAGGAAATGCTTTTAGAAATTGGTCCAATCCCTGGAGCCATTTGAAACTCTTATTTTGCTGCGAACCTACTTCTCTTGCAGGGTCTTGTCTTTCAGTGATGTGAGTACTTGCCCAGGTGTGCCCAGGTGTCACTCAGCTGTTCTAGTCTATATAATCAACTGATTTATTCTTCCAGTTAAAACATTGGACTGGACTGCTCTTATATTCTCTGACAGTCATTCTGCAATTTTGCGTTTACAGTAAATACTCATAAAAGCATGCAAAATGAAATCTGCCAGGACATGAGTTTTTGAAGAATTTTTAAAGTCATTATCCCCCACTCGGTACATATTACTCAGTCGGTGGCTTGTCACTAATTTGTCTTAATCTCTGCATTTTCAGGTCACGAGGTAGTCCAAGATGGCTGCAGCTTCTTATGATCAGCTGCTGAAGCAAGTAGAAGCTCTGAAGATGGAGAACTCCAACCTGCGCCAGGAACTAGAAGACAACTCGAACCACTTGACCAAACTTGAGACCGAGGCCTCTAATATGAAGGCAAGCTAAACATATTCTGAATTCTCAATCTTGAGATTTTTCGCATTTAGCTGTTAAAGCTGTAATAACCGACCTTCTCAGTGATCACAATGTTTTGAAAACATTTTGAAAATCTCAACACCTATTGGCCCTGCCCACAGAGAAAGTGACAGAATGCAGAAGGGTATAAACACAGTGTGTGGTGCTGGATTTCTTTCATCGCAGCTCTTTCTATGAATTCCTCAAAGCATGATCGTTCCCCAATATCTTTCAAAAAAAAAATGTAGTTACTGCAGCTTTTAAGAGTTTGATAACTTGGTGGACATGTCATACTTCTCTGAGGCACTTTAAGTTTGAAGGGTGTTCAACTGGCACATCCTGTGATCAACCGCTGTCTTTCGTTGACATCGGCAGGCAGCTGTTGATGGTTCCGCTTTTGAGGAAATGAGGTCAAAACACTAAGAATGTAATGGATAAATCAATGTAGTCAGCATTTTTATCTAAGATGAGGTCATTGACCGTTTTTTTGCTGCACCCAATTCAGAGTTGTATTGGGTGTAGAATCATTTATTTATTTATTTTTTTTTGCATGTGTCTGGCTTCAACAAAATGCATTTAAAAGAATCTTTTATCGTTGCTCAATTGGCAGTCCATGGATGAAAGGTAATGAATAACAGGAATGAAAGATCCGTTTGTTTTACCAAGGACTGAAGTCATCTTGGTTGTTGGTGTTCACAGAGTGTGAACTCCATTGGCTGGAGCCCTGATGTTGACACATTTATTCTGTAACTGCTAGAGGGCTAAGCCATCGTTTGGACTGGCTCAGAATGCACAGAAAAAAAACAGAAGGCCCAGCCTTTTGAAGCCATTATGCTAAGGGTTTTTCTTTTGGCTGGATTTCAGGATGTGTTTACACTCAAGGTTGTTTTTCCATCTACTTCTTTCTTTCTTTCTTTTTTCAAATTTAAATGTACATTCACAGAGCTTGAGTCCATATCCTTTGTTGTACTTTAAAACTAGTGTAAAGGAAGCCAGAACTCTCAGTCTTTAGAGAGCCAGGCATTGTGGGTGCGCACCCCATACTTCTTTACATCATTTTGTGAAAATGTGCATGCAATCCAGTTTATGGGAACTAAAAACTGGTTTGTAGAGGGCAATTCAGTTTTCCCTACATGCAATATGCCATCAATATTGGCTTCATTTAGTTTTCACACTTTTGGATATTAAGAACAAGCACATCGTAGAAGTTTAATTTATGGACCGAGATGCAGTTAACAAAATGGCCACAATAAGCCAATCAGAATCTAACTTTAGTGTGATATGTTGTGTGATCAGTTGACCTCTATGGTGGCTGTCGGTCACATGGAATCCACTGAGCCTGCAGGGTTGTTTACGCTTCTTGCATGCAATTCTGGCTGAAAAGGGCCACTCTGTTACCTGAGTAAATGGTTGCCTTTAGTGTATCCAACACTGAGGCAAAGGCTGTGTTATGGATGTCCCTGGCTTGTGTTTCACTTTCAAAGGCAGAAATTCTTGTGGTCACTTTTTTCTGAGCCACTGGAGATTGAGTGGGTCTGAACGGGCCTTTCCCACCTCCAGCTCTTGGCCAGGGCTGCGGCTATTGTGTGGAACATCTCAAGGTGGCCCAAATCTTTCACTTTGATTTGGCTCTAGAAGAGCGATGCTGTGTTTCACTCGCCAATGTGCCCACAGCTAAGTAGTTCATGGAGCAGAATAACAGAATTTGAGGATTGTGTGTAGCAGGTAAGTGCACCTTTTTTTTAGCAATCCTGAAAATTGAACAGTAAGTCTGTGACGTTGTCATGAAGGAACAGTATGGAACTAGAGGCAGTATTCTAGGGTGAAAATGAATGGGAGTTTGCACTTTGACCTTGTTACAGGCCTGCATCCTGGCAAGCCCCATCTCAGTTTGATTTGAAATTGCCAAATGGCTGGGTGGTCAGTAATTGGACCCAACTTGGCAACCGCCTGCCTGGCGGAAGCATTCAGAATAGCCTAACACTTATACCATCAGGATATTACAACACGGTAATGCATCACAAAACAAGTTTTCTATAAAGTCGTTTAGAAACGTGTTCACGCCAATTTGTCAATTTGTTTTGTTCAGATGTTTGAACAAAGACTGAGACGTAGGCTATCATTTGCTTATACCGGTCTGACAAAGCCTTCTTCTGTTCAGGTACCATTTTCTGTAGCCCTTAACAATACTGAGCTGAAATCGGTGTTGCTAGGGTGAAAGCGTTCAAGAAAATCAGTCCTGTGTGCTGTCTGCTGTTCAGTCAGAGAAAACATGAGCCAGGGGAAAGAGCTGAGCAGAGAGACATGCCACCAAAAACCTCAACCTGTCAGAAAAGCATCACAGACATCCCCCTGCGATTGTCCCCTTGTAGAAAGGACAGCTCAGAGAGAAGAAATCCTTTCTGTCCCTCCTTTCACATACGAGGGATTAAAGTAGGCTCTAATCATTGCAAGGGTACAGGTTTGTGTGCGAAAAGCTTTTGGATAGAGACTTAAAAAAAAAATAAAAAAAAAGATTTAAATATATTCATGAGGTAGTATGTTTTTGTTACATGGCATGCTAATGACAATTAAAGACACATTTATAAAAGAGAGGATTTATTTAAAGCAGAATTGTCTTCTGGGTGACAGTTTTTCTTTCTGCGGAATTGCTGAAGACATGAAGAAATACAGTCTCTTTGGACTGCGAATTGGGAAAGCATTTATTCAGGAGTTATTTATTTATTGATGAGTGACAGGTTGTTTCTACATGAAAAATATCGATTTAGGGTAAAAATTCAATAAAGAGACTTTATCAAAGGGGTTCCGCTCAGTGTGGGGCTTTGTTTGACTCTGTGGACACGGGATGCATGCATAATATGAAGACAACACGAGATGGATATCACAAGACCAATACAGCGGCTGTTTACAGAAACCGATTTGACTATCGAAGTGGCTGAAACGGAAAGAGAGAACGAGTATTGCAAGTTTGAAAGGTGGTTGAGCTGTTGTAGTAAAAGCATATTGAGATGAACCAAGGCACGCTATCCATTTCGTTCCGAGCTGCTGCGTCCTGTTGCGTCAACACTGTTGGAGGATTCTCACATTGCCTGTGACAGTTATGCAAATTGAATGCGCATGTGCA
Source organism: Anguilla anguilla (assembly GCF_013347855.1). Taxonomy (NCBI): domain Eukaryota; kingdom Metazoa; phylum Chordata; class Actinopteri; order Anguilliformes; family Anguillidae; genus Anguilla; species Anguilla anguilla. Next base: position 9,787,096 of record NC_049214.1, on the reverse strand, counting down.
ATGTTTTTTTTTGGTCTTTCCTTCCTTCCTTCAGTGTGCTGTTAAATGCACAGTTAAGGCGCATTTTAATGCAAACGGGTTGTGGCATTTTAGATCTTGCTTTGGCTGTAGAAAATGAGCATACAGGCCTTCATTGGGCAGAAAAGCAACAGCAAATAAACTGTCATGCAAAATTCATCGGCTGCCAGAGGCAATGGCTTGCCCTCCCCTCACAGTTCAGCGTGTCCTTTTAAATAGATAGTTTTGGACATTATTTCATGCCCCCCCCCCCCCCCCCCCCCACTGGCTCCTTCCCTCTAGTTACTTAAAGAGGACTTGGCACCATATGCAGCCATTTCGGCCAAACGCCTTCACCCCCGTCCCCCCCGCCCCCTGCGGCCCCGCCTCACCGGGGATGCGGCTGTTTCGCTGCTATTTTTCCGGGATGGGATTTCACATCGGGCTGGCGTATCGCCCGCATGCTAACACGCCGACGCGGAGGAATCGATGACACGCCGCCGTAGCGGCCGCCCTGCCCCGCCCAGGAAGCCGAGCTGACCCCGGGGGGGACGCCGCCGGGGACGCCGCCGGGGCTATTAAAACAGCAGACGCCTCTCGGCGCCTGCCGCGTGCAGTCGAGGGCGGTTCGGGGGGGAGGGGGGGGCGTATCGATCGCAGGTCGTTAGTCACGGTCGGAGAGAGACTGTGGGGGACGCGCCGGAGACGGCGTTTCCACGGCGCGGCGCAGTGCGGTGCACCCGCTCTGCCCTGGAGCACTACCCCCTCCTCCTCCTCCCCTCACGTCTTCGTTTCCTCTCTCAACGGCAGCGCCTCAGTTTTCAGCGTGGCCCACTGCTCGCACACACAGCCGAATAAGATCATGCATAAGTGGCGTGCGAAGGCAGGTTTACACTGATGGAACGATGCATGAAAGCCTTTGTTTCAGACATCAGCCGAAGGACAAAATTAACTGGATAAGGGAAAGCTGCACCTCACCTTTCTTCAAGGTCATTTCAAAGCACCTCAGAAATGGATCGGGGCTTAATTAGTTCTGAGCTGACCTAGTAATTTCAGTAGAATCTAGGTTAGGGCTAGATTCTACTGAAATTACTAGGTTATGGAATTTTTTTTTTTTCCCAGAACAATGCAGCAGAGTTATTCCTTCATTTCTGTTTCCTCTCATTCGTGTACCAAACTAATGAGGGTGGGATAGAGTTTGCTTCCCTCTGCTGATAGTACTGGGGAAATGCAGCTTGGTTTGCCTTCGTCTCTTCAGTGACTATACTGTGAGTGATAGTCTAACCATTCATTATGAAGGACATATTTTTAAAGAAAATGAATGTAGTTGTATTGATACAAGTATAATTGAGTTTTTTTCTGTCGAAATGTAATATATTCAGAAATTGTGTTGATTTTTGAGCTGATGGTGCATTTAAAAAAATCATAAAAAGTATTAAATTGGAAGCAATTGAGCACACGGTGGATATCAGTTCTGTGTAATCACTGTTTGAATCCTCAGTTTAAATTTAAAACACTGAAGGGGTGAATTAAGTAGGCTAAATACCAGGTGCAGTCTGTTTTCTTTGTTCGTTATGCAAAAAGTGTTTTGTTACCCAAGACTGGATGACTAATTAGCTTCATTAACAAAGCTGGGCCATTTCCTGTCCCCTCTCTGATACGGAGCGTCTAAATGGAGCTTTAGCATTCTGGCGGCGTGTGGGCCTAAGAAATGCCCTAGCTGCATGTCACAACCCCATTAAACGGTTCCCAAGGCTGTATCCTGTCGAAACAAACATCTCTTTAAAAAAAAAACACGCGATGACCTGGTCCAGCACAAAGGCTGAAAAGCTCCCTCTATGTCCCGGGAGGATGTGACTTATTATAGAAAGGGTTCCTTCCTGCCATTGTGCCCTGTCAATGGCGCTGAGATCCGGCCGCGGTACATTTCCCTCCCAGGCTGGGGCCGGACCTGCGGAGGAAACCTCGCCGCGGCCCGGCAGCTGCAGGCGGTAGGCTCTCCTGCGCGTTCGTGTCCAGATCGGCTTCCCGAAATACACCTTTCAGTTCACTTGTGTGTTTGTTGACTGTTTTTGACACGAGGGGTGAACTGTCTCAGCTCATTCTTGTGGAACAATCTGTCTGATACTATGCGATGCAGCCCGTTCTCAGTTCTTCTTTTCTTGTTGACACACTTTTAGTCCATTTCCTGACACATTAACAGGTTTTATGACATTGTGCAAAACAAATGCATATTTACCCCCCCCTCCCCCCAGTAGTTTGTCAACACCCCCATTACGAATACAGACGATGTAGTCGCTGAACAACCGTACTTGTGATATTCCAACACAAATGAGCTCCTGCAAATCATCCAAATGCCCGTTCCTTGTTTACAGTGAAACCGGTCTTATGCAGTAAAGCTCTATTTGTTTGCTGTAACTATTGAAGTGTAGCTAATGGTCGTGGTTTGATCCTCACTACATTAAGCCCTTTCAATGCTATGAAACTGGGAGTTACAGGTAGGCCCAGATTGCTTGTTTACCTCATTTTAATTTTGCATTTTGACAGTACCATTATCTAGATGTTAACATTAAAAAATGTGTAGCCTCCCCAGTCTTGTCTGCTTTTATATTGTGCTTGCTCTACAGTGTCAAAAGGCTTATCATAGTTGACCTATAATGTCAATATATTGTTGATTTTACAGATTAATTGGCTCAGTTAATTGTTCAAAGCCAGGAAAAAATCAGAAATGTTTAATTTGCATTAAAACCATGTCACCATTTTCCCCAGTTTATATTATGCATGTGCATGTATACTCAATGAAAAGCACTTTCTTGCTGGGCATCAATATTAACCTGTGGTGCGGAATTTATTTAGCGAATAAAATGAAAATGCAGATTGGCACCAGTGTTCTCTCCTTGAGTGGTCTGGTTGTGCATTTTCAGAAAGTGTGATTCTATCACAAGGACTGTGAAACAGATTGCCTCAGTGGGGGTCATTTGGTGATGTGCCGGGCTATGGCTGAAATGGGATCAAGATTAAGGAATCCTAATTCCTCTTCACAGCCAGGCATCTGCCACAGTCCACCCAGCCGTGAAAGACTCATCGCTGCCACTTAGGGTGATCTCATGCCCAGTTTAACAGGCTATGTTGGCCTCAATCTTTCAACATAGTTGGTTACTGAAGATTTGTAAGAATCCAGAATCCAGCCAAACTAGGAATCTTGATATACGGGAAGTTTTTAAGCCTCCCAAATTGGTGCAACCATACCCTTGTTAACAGTGCAGTGGTCCTTTCTCAAATATAAAGGTTTGCTAGACATTAGGCTAAAAGTTCAGAAGGAGCTTTTTATTACTTCTGTGGCCTCCAGCAAGCTTGTGACGCAGTGGTTGTTTGCTCCTCATTTGATACATTGTGTATGTCATGTGATGTTTTGTGTTTCAAGGGCATTTCGGCCTTCAGTTTAAGTATACAAAAGCAGGACCCAGCGCCCCACCAACCCCCTTCCCTTTTGGGCTCACAAACAACATTAAAAGCCTGGTTCAAGGTCAAAGCTGCAGAGGCCTCTGTGGAGGTCTGATCAGAGGAAATTCAAGCCGATGGAAATGGGATACTCCAGCAATTCGCTGTGGCTGTGACTTTGTCTCTGATGCTTTTTAGGCAGTGCATCGATTTCCATTACCGAGAGTATGAAATGTCATTTTAAGAAGCTTCCGTTCAGCCTCATATCTCACTGGTATCTCACTCGCAAGTGAACTAGGTATACTTATGAGGGCTAATGGCTTAGGCCTATATTTGGGAATCCATCTTATGGCTTGTTATTTTTATGGTATATATATATATCAAAATATTTATGTAGTATATAAAAAAGCAATGTTTATATTTGGAAGACACAATTTCATAGCGCTTTAAAATAAAGGACATCAGAGGAGATGTACCGATGCACGACTGTTACGATGAGAAAATCGATGATACATTGCAGGGAGAAAACTAATTGCATATCGTTATTATCATGAAGTTCAGCACACTTTCCATACAACCTAGAGGCATACTGTGCACACAGAACATAATGAACTATACGAAAAACCTTGCCTATGGGATCAGTCAGACACTGATGCCTAAATATTACACTTAATTTCAGTTTGTTTAATATAACAAAATTATTTAAGTGAACCATCTGCTGTTTTTAAACATACTTTTTGACAAGGCTAACAAGGCTGGGCTCTTTTCAGAAGCACATGACTTAATGGCTCCACTCAGTATAGAAGCAAATGGTAATTTTTTGTAAATGAAAAAGGCTGCCAGTGAAAATTTAGCTTCACTAAAGCTGAAATGTTGTATTTTTAGTGCAGCGGCATGCTCTGTGCTGCTTTTGTCGGTGAGTGAATCATCTTTGTATTCTGCCCAGAATCTTGCCAGATTGCGGGACTCAGCCTCGTGGTCCGTCGCAATAATAAAGCCATTGTGCTCAATAAGTTCCCAGCCCAGATGTCACTTCTGTCTGCGGTGAACACCAGCCCGCTCACTGAACAACAACTCCTGAGAGAAACTCCCACAAACGTCATACGGCTGGTGGGTGCATTTCCTGGTGCCGTTAGGAACAGAATAAAAGGCAACCCACGTATGGCCCCCAATAGGAATACATCTGTCTGGGGCAGGCAGTCATAGGTCATCTCACACATTGCCTGGGCAGGATGCCCAGGGGGGATCTGGGAGCAGAATCGTTTTGGGTTAATGGGGGAGTAGCTGCAGCAATGCCGGGCGGGAGCTGGTTGGGACGACAACTTGTTTCCTGAGTGAGGATCGCGTGTCAGACGCCGTTCCGGCTTCCTGTCGCCGGGGTACAGCGCTCGGGTTCGACGCGGCCGGTCCACAGCTCGCGCCTCAGAGCGGTGTGGTGGACGCCCGGCGGGGATGAGGCTCTCTCTCAGAAACGTGGCCTGCAGCGACCGCCACGCCTTCATCGTGGTAAGTCACACGGCAGGAGCGTCGTGTGTTTGGGTCTTTGACATCACCAGTTCTGGCAGTTGTTGACAGGACACGCCGAGACAAATATGGAGCGTCTTTCTCGGGAGCTGTGGTTTCCATGGTTACAGGACCAGTTGGCTGTTAAAAGTCAGACATTAAAAAGCCTTTGGATTAAAGCCAACTGAAGACTTGGGCGCTCTGACTCCTTTTATGTTGGACAGGTTGAGTAAGAAAAGCAAGGAGACATCTCCTAATGGGGGAGGGGGGGGGATTTCAGACGCTTGAGAGATTAAAGACGCTTGTTTTCTTTTGTGGCTAAAAATGTATGGGAAGTCACAGCCGTATCAAGCAGGGCTGCGAGGATGTTGCAATCCCCGGCAGGCTTGAAGATGTGAGTGATAAACGCTTCGTTTTCTCGCCTCCCTTTTGAAGGGAGGTCATGGTTTGATCTCGCGGACATGTAATATCAACACCTCAGTGTCACCCTCGAGTCATTTGTGCACAAATTGGTGAAGTATTATTGGCATAGTAACAGAAATAGAACAAAGTTCTGGTGCAGGCTTCAAGCGGGTTTTGATGTTTGGAGAAATTAAGAGAGGGCACTCGGGAAGGAGTTATTGAAGTCTGTGAAATATGTAATTTTATTATGGTTTAAGCTCCTAGATTTTGGTCTCTGGGCAGAGAATAATACGGTCCTGCAAGGTGGTTTAATTATTTTGGCATGAATGCTGTTTTTTCCTGTGCATTAATCTCCTGCTTCACACAATAGACCTTCCTTTCCTCACTTAGCCTAATTGCTATAGGGAAAGGAAAGTAAAACATCGTTGTATTTTTAGATCTAAAATTTTTGGACCACATTGTTACAAAATGTCAATGAGCTAATATGATTGTAATCATTTGCATGGTCCTGTAATATTCCTGATCCTAAGACTGATACATGACCAGGTAGGTGTCTTGTGTATGGAATACTGGGCTGAATATATTGCGAATTGTCACGCGATGTATTCAGCCCTCATTCTTGGAGACAACACACCCAGTGTCCCCCAAAATTTCAGATGTAGGCTACTCATTTTAAATCATCATCACAGTTATCTGTTGCACTTGTCGTATGTTCTCTGTAGCACGAGATTGAAGACAAAAGATGGGGGTGCTTTGTCCCCCATTAACATATTTATCTGGGTACAGGAACTGTTTCATACCACCATCAATCAGTGCCAAAAAATAATGTAGACAGGGATTTAAAATGCATTCACAGTGTGATATTCTCCAACATTAATCACTTCCTGGAAACTTTAGTAAATAAACGATCAATTGCCGTAATTGATGACTGCAAGGATATTGAGATGGTTGCCATCAAGCCATATATTTGCCATTTATTGGAGGTTGTTTTTTTTTTGTTTTTTTTGCATTGGAACCTTAATACAAGGATACAATCTGTTCACCACCTAAAATGTTTTTTAAAATTTGCTTTAAAATTGGTACACAGCAGGAATCTAAACTTGATGGTGAAGATACTGAATCTGTTTGTGCAACTTCATGGTTTCATGTGGGATAAAATAACTCAACAGCATGATCAGCGAAACCCACTATCGTCAGAGGTGGCAAAAGATCAACAGAAGATTTAGGAAGCATACATCTGCTGATTTTAGAGATGATTGTGCTTCTGCCAGTTATGGTGTTTGATAGCACATGAAAGAGCGGTCTGTTATTTTATACCACCATTTTTAAGCATGTTGGAAAAGGCAGAAACACTTGTTATTTTGGTTCTAAAGTCTTTCATCTAGTTAACTTCTACAGTGTTGTAGAGTCATTGTTTTGCCTGTAGGACTTGAAGCGGATGGCAGAAACCATCATGAAGAACACAGTTATGTTGCATCTCCATCAAATTGAAACAGGCTTTTTGGCCATTGCCAAGGATGGAGGGCTGAAGTCACCAGAGTACTCCCCACCTCAAGAGTGGCTCAGGGTTTGCGACAAGTGGTGTTGCATGAGAGTGTGCATGAATTCTTGTACACTTGCGTTCATGCGCGGAGCTGCATAAACGCATGCGGCTGTCTGTCCACACGGTGAGGAATAGGCCTACTCATTGTGCTTCATTACCTATTCCAGGAGGTGCTGAAGCAGCTACAAGGAAGCATTGAAGAAGAGTCCATTGAGTCTTCTGGACAAAATGACCTTCTCGAGAGACTGAAAGGTAGGCTGAGCCAGTGCATTCTGGGAACTCACAATCTTTGCTTTCAGAGAGGCATAAACACTGGTATTCGTTTTTCATAGTTGATTATTGCCTGCCCAGACAAGTACATCTGTACCACTGACCCACTACTCCCTCCTTGCATTTAATTTCCTCAACCAATTTAGTGGGGAATGTCTCTTGGTTGCAGTTTTTAAATTGTATGCATTTTGTTTATATTTTTTGCCGGCAGAAATTAAGAAACAATGTAGGATATTCACAAATTATTTTCTTCAAAGGGAACTTATCAAGTAGCCAGATAAATTGACAAATGCATTCTTATTACTGCAGTTAACTGTATATTATAACCTTTGATATCAACTTATACATTAAGTAAATACACATTTAATGTACTGGGCGGTGCATGGTCAGTCCTTGCGTGTCTGCCTGTGTGTTATTCTAAAAAGTATTTGGGACGTTTCTGGAAGCAAATAACTGGGTTACAGGCATTTGTTTTTGCAGCTACTGTGCTCTGCTGCGTGTTTGTTTTCCCGACCTTTCGGGCAGTTGACTGTGAGTGACCTTGATTTGAGCCGTCCTCTCCTTTCCGTCTCCGGGTCCTCGAGCGACGTGTGCCACGTGGCCTTGACGGCGGAATGTCCGAGCAAACGGCGCATCTCCACTGTGTCTCTGCAGAGATGAACCTGGACCCCAGCGGCTTCCCGGCCGTGAAGATGAGGCCCAAAGCGCCCGCGCGCTACGACAGCCGCGAGGGCTCCGCGTCGGGCCGGTCCGGAGACAGCAGCCCCGTCCCCGCGGGCTCCTTCCCCAGGAGAGGGGTGGTGAACGGGGGCCGGGAGAGCACTGGGTACCTGGAGGAGCTGGAGAAAGAGAGGTCCGTTCCCTTTTGACAATTGCAGAGCACAGGTTTCTCATCTGGCCCTGAATGTGACCCTGAGTACTGGATACATGGAGTAGTTTTGATTCTTCATAGCGTTTTTTTTTTTTTTTTTTTTTTTTTGCCTTGGGAGTATATAAAGATTAATGGACCAGGGGAGCTTGGGGCAGCTGACTGAAGCCAGTAAGAGTTTGAAAACTGCAGTGGCCTTTGCAGTAAGCAGAGTTCACAGTTCTGGTGCTGAAAAGGTCAAAGCAGAAAACCATTCATCCTCTATTTATTTGCTGTCCTGAAGGGTAAGGATGACCAATTTATTCTTTAAACCAGGAACTTTCTGAATGCAGAACATTGCATACATTTTCCACACATAGGTTAAATATATGTGCAGATTTGTGAAGCCATTTGCAGATTTGTGAGTCCTTTCTACAGATTTGTGACTTTGGCTACAAAAATACCATAGTTACAGGCCTGTTGTCAGCTGCTGACAAAAAAAAAACAGAACCATGACCATGTTTACTCTGCAATCAATTTTAGTTTCTAAATAAAAATGTAGTGCTGAAATTTTTTTTTCATCAATCTCAGCATTTATAAGTGTGCACTGTGGCATAAAGACCCTTTTAAATGATCTCTGGCCCTAAACTGTGACCGTAAGACTATGAGTCAGACTGAGATTGAGAGAGCGCCCAATCCAGCTCAACTCCTATTGGCTTTGTCCTTATGTGCTGTGAGTCAGCTTTAAGCATTGTCCTCTCTCTCCAGGGGGACTTGGTAATTCGTACTCCCTTGGTTTCCAGGAAAAATGTGCATACTGGTCCATCGCTGTTATCGGCTAAATCAGTCATGCCAGCGTCATCCCCAAACAGGCGGCTCACTGTTCCTGTAAACACTTGGTTCTGTCGGGGTGTGACGTGCGTCGGATGAAATGTTTGGCTCGGTCAGATGACAGGGATGCGCTCTCAGTGTAGCCTCATCTGACCGTTGGTCTGTTCTTAGGTTTTTGTGTGCTTGTTGATCTCTGCCCTTTGCTCATGTGTTTAAGATATTTTCCTACTTTTTGCTCAGAGTTGATCTGGCCCCCTTTTCTGGCACGCGATGATAACACGTCCAGTGCGGCTTAGCTAGATTTCAGATGGATGAAATGAAGTATCGTGGACTTAACTGTCGCGTTTAGCGCTTCTGATTATCTGCAGTGAAGTTCCCCAAAATGGCCCCGGTCCTGCTGCACTGTCATTGTGGTGTGCCGTGTCTGGTATACTCAAAGTAGGCTGGCGATGGGCCACGTGAGCGCCAGATGAAGACGTGGTCTGAACTGCTCTCATTTTTAAAATCTGTCAGTTCTTATTTCACACAGCAGGCTTCACAACGGGGTAAAAAAGGAAAACGTGACATAGCTTTTCGGAATAGAGATTAATTAAAAGATAAAGTGACAAGAACGTTTACTGCTGCCTCATTGCTTTGTCTTCTGCATTGGTCCATTACAGTGCGTTTTGATTGGAAAACCCCTTCAATACTCCTCACAAACCCTTTTTTCCTTGGCATGCTAATAGGAAAGGGCAGCTTAGCTTGTAGATTTCTGGATTAATCGCCCTTAAGACTTTTATACGGCAGTCAAAGGTCGGTCGTGTTTGCAGGCCACATGAATTTGTGGCTCGTGCTGCAGAACAGGCACGTGTTCGGCCTCATTGTTAAATGGAGGTCAAAGTAACCCAGTATTATCTTTTTAGACCTGAATATCCTTCAAATCTGACTTTTAAAAATTGCAGAGCATTGTATAATATAAGGCTTTTATTTTGACAGTCCTGTTTTATATTGCATATATTTTGCTCTTGTTCTTAATCGATGGATGTCTTTGTCCTGTAGGGCTTTGCTATTGGCAGAGCTGGAGAAAGAGGAGAAGGAGAAGGACTGGTATTATGCACAGCTCCAGAACCTCACCAAGAGGATTGACAGCCTTCCCCTGACCGAAAATGTGAGTGTGTGTGCGTGTGTGTGTGTGTGCGCGCATCACAAGTATCTTATCTTGCCTGATTCATCTCTGCAAACATGAACACAGACTGTGGTGTTTGGATCATCTCTGTTCCAAACAGGTCTAGAGCATAATATGTTTACATTTCCAGCACCTTCTTAATTAATCTTAGATTTACTGTTATAGGTCATTAATGTAAGTGGCCCAATAGCTTAGAAAGTGCGAATCGGAGTGAGTTATCTTACAGGACCATTCCACGTTATATTAATGAAAGGTTGAGTGAGCAAGAAGTGAGTAAGAACCAAAGTAAGATTAAAATGGTGCTGCTGTTCAAGCGTTTGTCAGGAAAGGCTATGGCTAAAGGGTTCCACTGCAATGAAAGATGGTACCTCCTCAGATGGTATATCCTGTTTTAAGGGATGTTTAATAATGCATGTTCTGATTGGAGCACTCAGGCCTGTTTGGCAGATGAGTCTCTTCCCCCATTACATATTTGGAGATGAAGCAAAAGATAATGGACTTCGACGTTGAGCTTTTATACATATTGACATAGATGTATATTCATTTTCTGATGAAGGCAAATGGTGCCTTGGAATAATTAGTTTCACAAAATGGCATCATAAATGACCTTTTTTTATGCGTAGGTTTGAAAGTGCTATTTCACATAAAGAACATTGAAATCCTTTCTCTTTGAATGTTTATTCTGTATGCCATTTCTGCATAATGTGCACTGAACAATTTGAAAAGGCCTACTAGCAGGTATCAGACAGACACCCGCTGCCTTAATGTGCTGTAATGGATAATTTGCTAAATTATATAGGTTTTAAAAATGGCCTGTGGAGGGGACAGAACACCGGCGTGGATGGGAAGAGTTGATCACTGATTACTCTCTATAGACTCTCTCTGATCTATAGACTCCAGCAGAAGAGTGGAATGTGAATGATGCGCTAACATTTATGTTTGTGTGGGGTGGGGGATTAGTAGTCTTCAGTGGTCTTTAGCAACTTTAAGGCTTCAAACAGCCACGCTCACGCCGCACTGTGCTGTAGTTTTCCCTGCAGACGGACATGACTCGACGGCAGCTGGAGTACGAGGCTCGGCAGATCAGAGCCGCCATGGAGGAGCAGCTCGGGACCTGCCAGGACATGGAAAAGAGGGCACAGGTCAGTCCGGGGTCATTTTCAGTCCTGCAGTCAGGCCACAGTATGGAATTCAGATGTACTCTGGTATGATGCAACTTCGGGACGAGGAGAAAGCATCCATGTTCTGAATAACAGGTTACTTTGTTAGGTTTTCTGTAGAGCGTTATGGTTAAGTGACATCTCTTAAAATGGCCACTTGATTGAAACATGACAATAAAACGTTAGTTTTAGGAGTGTCCATGATGTGCCAGCACTATTTCTTGTTATGCTTTTCTCTGTTCCGCACTTAAAAGCTACCCGCTGCGTTACCATAAATCCAGGTGTCGGATTAATGTGACCCATGATTAATCTTTGCCACCACTCACAAAAATGGGTGTGTAAGGTAATGATGTGCACAGTCAGACCACACTGGATCTAATTCATGTTCAGTCATGTCTGGTATCTTGTGTGCACTTGCTCTAGGTTTTAGTGGCTAGACAGTTTGAAATCATCACATTTCTAAAAAATAACAGTAAAATTATGCTGGCTTCCCCAAGCGTCAAAAGCCAACCTTCAGTGGCTTCCTGTACACTGTCTCTCCAGATTAAAGTGCACAATGCAAACAAGTGTCCCTAAAGACCAAGCGAGCATTTCAGTCATTTCCTTTGTCATTTTCTGTCATTTAGAACCCCCATTCCCAACAGACATTCATAAAACCATGTTTATTACATTCATGAAACCACATTTAGGTGCAGAATTGAGCGTTCAGCGTTTTTGGCATGCGTTCTCAGTTTAGTTTCATGTAGACTTTCATTATTTAATTTTCTTTGTTGAAATGTTTGTCTCAGGCCAGAGTGGCACGGATTCAGCAGATCGAGAAGGACATGCTCCGGATCAGACAGCATTTGCAGTCCCACCCGGGCGAGTCAGAGGTAGGGCTGTCGAACGATGCTTTGATATTCCAGTGCTTTTCGAATTGTTAAAAACAAAATGACATTTGAGTGTGAAAATTAACATTTGAATATGAAAGAAAATAAATTCAGCGTGTCTGTATTGCAGCTATCTTCCTTTGAACATAGGTTGTGTTAAACCACAAATAAAAAGAAATCTTCCATTTTCATTTCCTCTCTGGTTCTTCGCTGCCATTGGATATAGTGAATACAAAGAGATTGTGGTCTGCATGCTTCGAGGTTTGCATAGAATTTGCACTAAATATGTGCATACACGTTTCTGCTTTTCTCCATACAGAAGTATTTCAGTAGTTCTCAAATTTACCAAACACCACGTACACCAGTCTTTTTATAGCTAGTGTTCTGGGTGTTCTAGCATTTTGGGAGGATAACGCTGATACTATGATTTGCAACCCTCATTTAGTGGCATATGTTGGTTGCGTGTAGACGGGCCTGGCTGGCAAGGGCCTATGCTATTTAACACTCATGCGTAATAAGACCCTGCTGTCCTTTCCTCTGTATGTCAGTAACGTTCACCGCCTCCTAATCTCAGTAGGATTTGCTTCAGTTAAACTGACTTTCTCAGCAGTCCCTGAATCCCTACTTGCTAGTGACACCTGTTAGACTACTTTAATCTGTTGTATTCAGTGAACTAATCTTACAATTCTGCTAAATATTAAGACACATTTTGCCTTTTAAATGGAATTTAGGTTGGTTTGTACACATTTCCTGCTATTGCATAGCCAATCCTTGTATTTGTGCATCCTTGCATAAGTACCAGCTTGAGCTCCTTGCCTTAAAAGATGGAGGCACATCATGTGACTTAATGATTTAGCAAGCACACAGCCTGTGTAGGGGAGAACCTTTTATTCTGTTTCAGCGGATTCGCCCCTTGCAGACAGGAGTAGAGGGAGAAGCGCAGAAAGGATTGTCAGTGTGAGAGAGGGGAGAGACCAGAGAGATTCCACCATTGTGTGTGAAGATAAAGCTCAGTGAACTCTTTAATTTCCCCCTCCCTTTCAGTAAAGCCTCAGGCTGATCTGTAGCTTTATTTAGGTCACGCAGAGAGCCCGATGCTCCTGCTGCTGCAGCCGAGCAGCTCTTCGCTCGACACGCCCGGCAAATCCTTCGTCTCTTTTCCCTCCCTCAGAAGACGTCGCAGAGCAAGCACGAGGCGGCTTCCCTGGACGGCGAGAGGCCGAGCGACGGAGCGCCGGCGTCCAGCAGCACCTGCGCGGCTGCCCCGGGGTGCGGTCAGGTAAGAATCGAGGCGCTCGTGTCTCCTCTACTCACGGAAGAGCTGTGCTGGTCTGCACCGGATCCACGGCCGCAGAGCCTGGCCTGATTCCGCTGTCTGAGACGCTTTCCTGGGCCGCTTGTCTGAACAGGATACTTAAAGAAACGGACGAGGGCCCCATGACCACTGGTGAATGTTAGTAATCCTCTTGGCCGGGTAGCAGTCCCTGCCTTGCTCCCCTCCGCGGATATTGTAAATTCATGTTTGGTTTTATTTGTCACTGGTTAAATCTGCTCTCGCCTTTTGTTCACATAATTAGCTGAGTTGTTTTGTTTGACTTTTTGTTTCGAATGATATAGCATTACTTGAAGTTGCAGTTTCGCCAAAGTTTCATATAGTTGATTAGTATGCATGGTTTCTGACTAGTTTACGGAGTTTGTTACTCCTTGTTTTTGTAACCTAAATTGCATTGTATAATTCATGTGTGTATTTTCATAAACCAAAATACAGAATCCCATAAAATGACTGGGCAAACAAACAAAGTGTATACCGCAGTAGTTGCTGTAATCATCTCAAATGGGAACTGTATGTGTGCCTATTTCAATTACTTAGCTACTGCATTCATCAATTTCTCATTTCAAACAACATATGATGTATCGAATTGTAGACTTTATTAAGCTTGTACGCTTATGGTTCCAAAACACTCAGTATTATTTGGTCAGTATGCATTAAATAATGAATTGCCTGTTTCTTCTTTTATTTGTTTTTCAGGGCTCAAGTTCTCGAATGGACCATGAGACGAGCAGTGATATGAGCTGTGGTAGTAGTTTCTCTGTCCCACGCAGGCTGACTAGTCACCTGGGTACCAAGGTAACCGAAGATTCCAAGCTTCAGGTTGCTACACAACATTTTTCCTAATACTGTACTTGTAAAGGTTTATGGCTGTTGTCATGGAATGGAATAACTTTTTCTATCACTCTCAAAAATGCATGTTTGGAACCTAAATCATGAAACCTATTTCTGCCGCTGTGCTTCATATCTAGTGAGCAGAGGGTTCATAAATAACTACTGGACAGTTTTCACATTAGCCACCACAAAACAACTGAATAGATTTTATTAGTGGTCAAACTTTTTTCTTTTTTTTTTTTAATCACTGTTGATTCTTGACCAATGAGGACAACGTGATGCGAATGTGTCCTGTGTTTTTCCCTCAGGTGGAGATGGTGTATTCACTTTTATCCATGTTGGGCACTCACGACAAGGACGACATGTCCCGCACCCTGCTGGCCATGTCCAGCTCCCAGGACAGCTGCATCGCCATGCGGCAGTCCGGCTGCTTGCCCCTGCTCATACAGCTGCTCCACGGCAACGACAAGGACTCGGTGCTCCTGGGCAACTCGCGGGGCAGCAAGGAGGCCCGGGCCCGGGCCAGCGCCGCCCTCCACAACATCATCCACTCGCAGCCCGACGACAAGCGCGGGCGCAGGGAGATCCGCGTGCTGCACCTCCTGGAGCAGATCCGGGCCTACTGCGAGACCTGCTGGGAGTGGCAGGAAACCCACGAGCGGGGCGTCGACCAAGACAAAAACCCCAGTACGTTGCCCCATCGCTGTGGGACTTGACACCGCACTCCTCTGCTCCGCAATTGATGAATTTACTGCTTAATTGTGGCTTAAATTGTTTCAGTCGATATTAGTAGAATGCTGGCTTGGTAGTCCAAATGGGATTGGGATGAATTGACACATTAAACTGTACTTCTCTTGGCTTCAGTGCCCTCTCCTGTGGAGCACCAGATCTGCCCTGCTGTGTGTGTGCTTATGAAGCTGTCCTTTGATGAGGAACACAGGCATGCCATGAATGAACTAGGTAAGCAATCACAAAGGACTGAACTCTGATTAAGAAGTGTTTGTTGAGATTTGATGATTAAGACTTTAGAATAGCCATTCTCTTAGTCTCTTTGTCTAACCATTATTGGGCTTGATTATCAGATATACTGCGGTTTACGGCATAATGTCATTAGTAAAGCCTCAGTTTCTACAATGCGTATAGTATCAAATTGAATCAGTCGGGAACCAGGACAGTGCTAATTATATTGAAACAGATGTTGCCTTCGTCCAAATATGAGTATAAATGCATTAGTATATCTATATTACTCCCTAATGTAATTCTTATGTGCTCCATCTTAGGTGGTCTGCAGGCAATAGGGGAACTGCTGCAGGTTGACTGTGAGATATACGGACTCACTAGTGACCACTACAGTGTAACGCTGAGGCGGTATGCTGGAATGGCGCTCACAAACTTGACCTTCGGGGATGTGGCCAATAAGGTGGGTGGTTTACCAGGACAAATGTTCCCAGAGTAGTTATGTGTGTATATGTTAATATGAATTCAAACTCTGTCTCTCTTAAACACCCAGGCAACGTTGTGTTCAATGAAAGGCTGCATGAGGGCAATGGTGGCTCAGCTGAAATCGGAGAGTGAGGATTTACAACAGGTAGTGTTCCTATGTTTTGGAAGCATAAGCAGAATATTCGTTAAAAAAAAATAAAAAGAAGATTCTTATATATGGTTATTAAGTGATTGAGCTGCACAGGTCTCATTTTCCACTGGTATCTAATTTATTCAGGTAATTGCCAGTGTTCTGAGGAACTTGTCCTGGCGCGCTGATGTCAACAGTAAGAAGACGCTACGTGAGGTGGGGAGTGTGAAGGCACTCATGGAATGTGCTCTGGATGTCAAGAAGGTGAGACCCAACAGGCCATTTCACACATTTTATACAATTTGTCGATTCACTTTCTTCTGACTATGACTTGACTCTGAGTTTAATTTTCAGACACATAAACACAGAATTATGATGAACAAATATTGAATGATTGAATGATTCCATTTTTCCCGCTTCACAGGAATCTACCTTAAAGAGTGTTCTTAGTGCCCTGTGGAACTTGTCAGCACACTGCACTGAAAACAAAGCTGATATATGTGCAGTAGAGGGAGCTTTGGCATTCTTGGTCAGCACTCTAACATACCGAAGTCAAACTAACACCCTGGCTATTATTGAAAGTGGAGGAGGCATCTTGCGAAATGTTTCCAGTCTCATTGCAACAAATGAAGATCACAGGCATGTATTTATTTAATTACTGAATCACCGCCTTCAGGATTTTAACTGTAACAGTGCCATTTAGGGGCATTATTGAACCCTAACAATATCAATGTTAAACTGAATACAAATTCTGATGAGTGAACTTCTTAAAGTATAAATGCCAGGAATGGTAGATGTAAATGGCTTTTTTTCATTCTTTGCATTAAGAGATTGTTTCTCAGATCATTATAGTGACCATACCATTCCCTTATTTCTCCAGGCAAATATTAAGAGAGAACAATTGTCTCCAGACTCTCCTTCAGCATCTGAAGTCTCACAGCTTGACTATCGTCAGCAATGCATGTGGAACTCTCTGGAACCTTTCAGCTCGGAATACAAAGGACCAGGAAAGCTTGTGGGAAATGGGAGCCATTAGCATGTTGAAGAATCTCATTCACTCAAAGCACAAAATGATAGCAATGGGCAGTGCAGCAGCTTTAAGGAACCTCATGGCTAACAGGCCTGCTAAGTACAAGGATGCTAACATCATGTCCCCAGGGTCCAGCTTGCCATCTCTCCATGTCAGAAAACAAAAAGCTTTAATTGAGGAACTAGATGCACAGCATCTTTCAGAGACATTTGATAACATTGACAACTTGAGCCCAAAAGCTCATCATCGGAGCAAGCCAAGACACAAACAGAACATGTACAGTGAGTATGTTCTAGAGCCTAGTCGTCACAATGACGACGGTGTCTGTAGGGCAGAGAGCTTTAATTCCAAGAACTTGACGGTCCTCTCTCCTTACATGAACACTCCAGTGCTCTCCAGCTCATCCAGAGAAAGTTTCAGGGCTGAGAAAGACCAGAGTCTTGACAGAGAAAGGAGAGGTGGCGTAGCTGGGGGGTTCCACCCCTCAGATGACCCTTCCAAGAGAATGGGGATGCCAATATCAACTGCAGCCCAGATTGCCAAGGTAATGGAAGAAGTGCAAAGCATGCACATAGGCCAAGATGACAGAAGTGGTGGGACTACGCAACAAGGCAAGCATTGTGTGGAGGATGAAATGAGTGGCATTAGACGTACTTCTGTTATTCACACTCATTCAAATGCGTTCAACTTCAGCAAGCCAGAGCACCCTAGCAGAAAGTGTCCAATGCCAAAAATGGAATACAGGGCATCAAATGACAGTCTGAACAGTGTTAACAGCAGTGATGGCTATGGCAAAAGAGGTCAGATGAAACCCTCAATTGACTCCTACTCTGAAGATGAAGGGAAATGTTGCATTTACCGAAAATATCCTGCTGATCTGGCCCACAAGATACACAGTGCCAATCATATGGAAGATGATGATGGCGATCTGGACACGCCAATAAATTACAGCTTGAAGTACTCGGATGAACAGCTGAATTCTGGTCGGCAGAGTCCCAGTCAGAATGAAAGGTGGGCACGACCTAAACATCTTGAGGATGACATCAAAAGGTCAGATCAGAAACCCGCACAATCTCATAGCCCTGGTTATCCAAGGTACACAGAAAACAATAGTGATGCTGAGGAAAAACGCAAGAAATACCAGCCTAGGTTTGTACAGCCTGAGCATTCTGGAGGGTTCAGGTCAAGGAGTTCCAATAGCTCAGAGCAAAGTCGAGGCAGTTCTAGTCATGGAACTAATAAAAATGCTAACCAGGCTACGTGCCCTGTTGAGGATTATAGTGATGAAAAGCCAGCTAATTACAGTGAGACATATTCAGAAGAAGAGCAACTTGATGAGGACCAGTTAACAAATTACAGCATGAAATACAGTGATGAACACCATGTCGAACAGCCAATTGACTACAGTTTGAAATATTCTGAAACCCCTGCAAAAAAGGCCATCTTCCGCCATTCAAAGTCACCTTCTTCTAAAAGTTCAGCAAAAGATCATCTAACCCAGGTTGGCACAACAACCTCCATAGCATCACTAAAAAATTCCAATAGACAAAAGCAGCTTCAACCATCTTCTACTCAGACACGGTCTGGACCAGTTCGGGTACTCCAGAAGACTTCGTCATGTAAGGCTCCTTCCATTAATCAAGAAACACTACAGACATACTGTGTGGAAGATACACCAATTTGCTTCTCTCGAGGTAGTTCCTTATCTTCTTTGTCATCTGAAGATGAAATTGAAGGTCATAATCAATCCATAAACACTGTAAATAACTACCCAACTCTACCGATTGCTGATAAAGAGTCTGGCACTGTTGCAGACCAGCGTACAACTGAGAGCCAGACAACTACTCAGTATATCCGAATGAAGCCACAGAGAAATCAGGGTTCTATTTCAGATGGTTCGAGACACAAAGCTGTGGAATTTTCATCTGGTGCTAAATCTCCATCCAAAAGTGGTGCACAGACTCCTAAAAGTCCTCCAGAACATTATGTTCAAGAGACGCCTCTCATGTTCAGCAGGTGTACTTCAGTGAGCTCCCTTGACAGTTTTGAGAGTCATTCTATTGCAAGTTCAGTACAGAGTGAACCTTTTAGTGGTATGGTCAGTGGAATCATTAGTCCAAGTGATCTTCCTGACAGCCCTGGGCAAACGATGCCTCCAAGCAGAAGTAAAACTCCACCACCTCCACATCAATCCCAAATGAAACAGAAATTGAAAGTTCTGCCTCACATCGAAAAGAGGAGTTTGGCTCCAAGACATGCAGAAGTGAATTCTGCTGTTCAGAAGGTCCAAGTACTTCCAGAAAATGATACACTTTTGCATTTTGCCACAGAGAGTACCCCTGATGGATTCTCTTGTGCTTCAAGCTTGAGTGCACTGAGCCTGGATGAACCCTTCATTCCAAAAGATATCGAGCTTCAAGTTATGCCACCTGTTCAAGAAGATGGGAATGAGGGTGAGCCTGAGAAAGATGACACTACAGAAACCAAGAGTCAAGACTTGTCTAAGTTATCCAGTGATCCAGAAAAAGACATACTAGATGATTCTGATGATGATGATAATGAAATACTGGAAGCTTGCATAAACTCAGCTATGCCAACAAAGTCCTCTAGAAAACCAAAAAAGCAGTCTCCTTCATCCATTTCAAGAATACCTCCGCCAGTAGCCCGTAAACCCAGTCAGCTTCCTGTATATAAATTACCTCCTTCACAAAATCGAGGGCAGCCACAGAAACATGTTAGCTTTACCCATGGGGAAGACATGCCAAGAATTTATTGTGTTGAGGGAACCCCCATTAATTTTTCAACTGCAACTTCTCTCAGTGATCTTACTATTGATTCTCCTCCTAATGAGTTAGCAAATATTGATAACTTGGCTCCAGGTGCAGAAACCTTTATTCAAAGGAGAGACACCTTTCCAGAGGGAAAAAGCACACAAGGCAAGGATTTTGGAAAAAGTCCCACTGCTAGAATGTCTGCATTGGATGAGAAAAATGAAGGAGATGATATTCTTGCAGAGTGCATCAGTTCTGCTATGCCAAAAGGCAAAACGCATAAGCCCTTTAGAGTGACAAAGATGACTGATCAAGTGCAGCACCCACCTACATCTTCAGGTAGTCTAGTCCAACAAGAAATTGAAAAGAAGAAGCCCACATCCCCTGTAAAGCCGATGCCACAAAGTAGTGAATATAAAGCAAGAATGATTAAGCGGCCTGAGCCTACAAGTAGTTTTCCCTCTGGGGCATCATACCCTGATAAAATCAATGATGCCAAAAAACAGGATCGAAATGTCATCTCCCGAGAAGTGTCAGATAAGCCTCAAAATATCAATGAGAGAGTGCGCCCTGGTTTTACGTTTGATTCACCTCACCATTACACACCAATAGAGGGCACTCCCTATTGCTTTTCCCGTAATGATTCCTTGAGCTCATTAGACTTTGAAGATGATGATCTTGATTTCTCAAAAGAAAAGGCTGAACTCCAAAAAGAAAAGTATCAAGGGAAAACTCAAACAAAAAGTACCTGTAGGCAGCCTCTTAGAAACACTGGTGCCAACAATTCACATACGTTTCAAACAGCTCCTTCAAAACCTCTTCAGAAACAAGGATGTTTTCCACAGTCATCCAAAGAAAATGCAGGATCTGTCTCCGATGAGAAGCAGAACTTTTCCATTGAAGACACACCAGTGTGCTTTTCTAGAAATTCATCTCTTAGTTCATTGAGTGACATTGACCAAGAAAATAACAACAAAGATGTCCATCAGAAAGAAAATGCAACTCCGATGGAAGCACCTAAACCACAAGCGTCTGGTTATGCCCCAAAAGCCTTTCATGTTGAAGATACTCCTGTCTGTTTTTCAAGAAATAGTTCACTTAGTTCTCTCAGCATTGATTCTGAGGACGATCTTCTGCAAGAATGCATTACCTCTGCTATGCCAAAAAAGAAGAGAGAGACACTTAGAAATAAAGGAGATGACTGTGGAATGGATGATGATGATAAAAGTATGGGTGGCATTTTAGCAGAAGAGCCTGATCTAATACAGGATCTCACTGACACGCATAGTCCTATTTCAGAGCAAGCTCTTTCACCAGATTCTGAATCTTTTGATTGGAAGGCTATTCAAGAAGGTGCCAATTCTATAGTGAGCAGTTTGCACCAAGCAGCTGCTAGCTTTTCAAGGCAAGGCTCTTCAGATTCTGATTCAATCTTGTCTTTAAAGTCTGGTATTTCAATCGGATCTCCTTTTCATCTTGCTGAGGATCAAGAAGAAAAAGTATCTTCCAACAAAGGCCCCAGAATATTGAAACCAGGGGAAAAGAGCACTTCGGAATCAAAAAAGAATGAGGATGAAGCTAAACGCCTCAAAGGGGGTAAGAAAGTTTATAAAAGTCTTATAACAGGAAAGCCACGGACAAACCTTGACTGTGTTTCTTCTCAGCAGAGGCACGCTCAGGCTCCCATAATCTCCCGTGGAAGGACAGTGACTCATGTTCCAGGCGTCAGAAGCAGTTCACCCAGCACTAGTCCAGTTCCCAAGAAGACACCACCTAGAGGAGCTGCCTCAAAAACTGTGCAAGGGCAGAACTCTGGCAGTTCACCTCGTAACACGAAAATAACTGTTAAATCAGACCCTAGCCTAACCAGCAGACAGCCAAGCTCTCAAGGAGGATCAAGCAAAGCCTCTTCTAGATCTGGCTCAAGAGACTCCACGCCTTCTAGACCAGCTCAACAACCTTTAACCAGACCTATGCAATCCCCTGGTCGTACCTCCGTTTCACCTGGAAGAAGTGGTATCAGTCCATCTAATAAGTTATCTCAGTTACCCCGAACATCTTCACCAAGCACATCTTCAACTAAGTCATCAGGTTCAGGGAGAATGGCATATACAAATACCGGGAGACACTTAGGACAGCAAAATCCAACTAAGCACAGTGGTTTGCCAAGAAGTACCAGTGGGATCCCGAGGGGTGATTCTGCTTCTAAAGGTCTCAACCTGTCTGGAGCCACAAGCTCTTCTAAAAAGGCAGAATTATCGAGGATGTCTTCCACAAAGTCTAGTGGCAGTGAGTCTGACAGATCAGAGAAACCTGCCTTAGTTCGTCAGTCAACGTTCATTAAAGAAGCCCCGAGTCCAACACTAAAGCGAAAATTGGAAGAGTCTGCTTCATTGGAATCCTTGTCTCCTTCATCAAGGCCCGTATCTCCCAACCAATCCCAGTCCGAGACACCAGTCTCAAGTCCGTCTTTACCAGATATGTCGTTAACTTTGCCTTACCAAGATAGCTGCTGGAGGAAGTCCCCTCAAAGTCAAAATTCTTCTGAAAATGGGGATGGGAGGACCCAAAGAAGACATGACATTGCACGGTCCCATTCTGAGAGCCCATCCAGACTTCCAGTTAACAGGTCTGGGACTTGGAAACGTGAGAATAGTAAGCTTTCATCCTCCCTGCCAAGAGTTGGCACCTGGAAAAGAACAGGGAGCTCCTCCTCCATCCTTTCCGCTTCATCAGAGTCAAGTGAAAAAGCAAGAAGTGAAGATGAGAGGCAAACATTGAGTCCCCCTGAAATACCTGTGCATAGTAAGGATGGACACCACCCTTTAAAAGGAACATGGAGGAAAATGAGGGATAATGAAATAGCTCATGAATCCCAAGATTCATCCTGTGAAGCAGATTCGAAACCAATGCTCCATCAAGTGATCCCGACAGTGTCCAAGACTGAGGATGTGTGGGTGAGAATTGAGGACTGTCCCATCAACAACCCCCGTTCTGGAAAATCTCCAACAAGCAACACACCCCCAGTCATTGACTCAGTCATTGACAAAGTACCTGCTGCAGATCTGGAAGTGAAAGAATCCATACATAAACAATCCAAAGTGAATGAGAATTGTTTGACAACTGCTTGCACCCTTGTTTCAGAAAATAATTTGAATTTGCTCAGAAGTGAGGCGCTTGATAACAAAGGAGTTGATGTTAAGCCTGCATTGAATAGTCAGAATGCAACTTCAGAGACTCATGAAATCCCAGTTGTTGAACGCACTCCTTTTAGCTCCTCGAATTCCAGCAAGCATAGTTCCCCCAGTGGTGCTGTTGCTGCAAGGGTGACTCCTTTCAATTATAACCCAAGCCCTAGAAAGAGTAGTGCAGACAGCATTACAGCTCGGCCTTCTCAGATCCCGACACCTGCAACCAGCAGCTCAAAGAAAAGAGACTCCAAAGGAGAAAGCGCTGAACCCAGTGGATCATATATTGTGACTTCTGTTTGAAGGCTTATTGGGAACATGCAAATCCAGATGCCTTTGTTGATGATCCCATATTCACTTTTTTAAATCACAATGTACAACTTCTGTTTTAAAGGAAGATCAAGGACATAATCACTGGGTTGTTACATATAGGCTACCTTGTTGCAACTACTTAGCTGACTGTTGGAGAAGAGACCGCATGTAAATATATATTTTTATTTTATATTTTTTTTTTTAGTATTACTGTTCAAGCCTTATTTAAGGCACGGTATCTTTGCTGGTATAAATGTGGCTGGCACACTTGGTTATCAGGAGGAGATCTGTTTGAAGGTGATTGTAAGCGTATTTGTACTGTATAGACTTTGACTATGTATGTATTTAATTTAAATCCCTCTTGTGATCCTGTGTCTTGCTTGACTTGACAAAGATAATCACCTAAATTACAAATTTGGGATACAAGAACACTTAATTTACTTAACTACTAATACATTTGAGTTTTTTAAAATTATAAATCTGCATTAGAGTAAAACCATTTTTATTGCTGCAAAACATTTTAAACCTTCCCTTTAATTTCTTGCATGAACCAATTTTGATGGTTTCTTGAAGTAACAATGATAATTTTTGTGGTCACATGATGTGTATAGGTAGGTGTAGTATAATGGTTTACACGATGTGCTCAAAGTAAGGAATTGAGTGTAACCTCTGAAACCGTTGGATGGAGTTGTTTTACTATGGAAATAGATTTTATCAGAATGTAGACTGATTGTTTGCTAAACTGTTAACTTGTATATTCTGTTAATTGGGCTGTGATTGCTGCTCTTTTGATGGAACATCGGTCTCAAATGGACTAAATGAACATTCAAGAAATTACTGTAGGCTTTGGTGTTGGTCTGAATTTAGAAAAAAAAAACTAATGTTCCTTTTTCCTTTTAATCACTCATTGTTGTAGCACATGATCGGAGTCTTGTACTGCCAAAAAAGGAAAGAATACAGTATGTCAATAAGTAAATTAATCTTTTTTCATGCAATAAAGTGAATGGATGGATATTTAGGAAATGTTACAAACTCAAATTGTAAAGTGGCATAATAAAGACACTAAGACTGTGCAATACTATGGCTTTTAAAATTTTATTATTGTTTAGTACAAGCGCAAACTGCCAAATTTCATTGCTAAATAATTTCTTGTATCATAGCATCATAACTCATGCCCCTTCCCCACCCTTTTAGAGCTTTTCCTCAGTTGTGTGTGACACACTCAATAAATCCCATGGAAGTCATTTTTAAGTAAACATATAAACAAGTTATTCTGTGCTCTAATATTGGTTGGGGCTAGGGCTCTACACAAGTCACCCTGCTGGTCATCCTTATATAATTTATTGCTATTGCATTCCAGCTTACACCATTTTTAATACAATAAGGATGAAGGCCAATGTATCATGATTGCAACTCTGTACATGTTTGTTGCAAATATAAAGGAAAACAAAATGTCCTATAACATATGTCTTGCCCGCAACAATGCAAGAGTTTGTAATGGAACTTGTAATGGTGGGGGGAAAAATGATTCACTGGTTATTTACCAAGCATATATTGTTTTCATTGCAATATAAAGTGCTTTATGCATCCAAGACAAACACACACACTTTATGAAATTTGCTTTCTACAAACTCAACCCGGAGCATGTTATTCCTCTATTTTCATCTCTCCCCCGACTTTCCTAAATAACCTAATTTGTCATAATTTGCGATAAATGCAATTTATTCACTGAAAGAAGTATAGGCTATTTGTGTTTTAGTCATATATAGTGGAAAGATAAAATGTACAATTTTTTTGTTTTTGAGTGAAGTTGGTCTTCAAAGTCAAGCATTAGGACACTAGGACAACATTTGTTGACTGCTTTTTAGTCTGTACAAAAATGTGTGTGTACCTGTTAATCAATGGGAAGGGCGTGGATTAAGTGCAGATTCCTGGTTTTTGCAGGTAGCAGTTTTAATTCAGTTGTAAATACTGTGTTGAGAACTCATGAGATGTGTTGGTATGTTGTTAATCTTGGCAGCGAGAACAGAATAAATGAATTTAAGCCATCTAGACCAGTGGTTCTCAACTTGGGCCAGAAAGGGCCGGTGTGGGTGCAGGCTTTTGTTCCAACCAAGC
Organism: Anguilla anguilla; assembly: GCF_013347855.1. Taxonomy (NCBI): domain Eukaryota; kingdom Metazoa; phylum Chordata; class Actinopteri; order Anguilliformes; family Anguillidae; genus Anguilla; species Anguilla anguilla. Next base: position 9,761,912 of record NC_049214.1, on the reverse strand, counting down.
AGTTACACACCTGATTCTACTAATCAAGGTCCTTCGTAAAGACTCCAAAGGTTGATTAGTAGAATCAGGTGTGCAACTGCTTGGTTTGAACAAAAGCCTGCACCTACACCGGCCGTTTCTGGCCCGAGTTGAGAACCACTGATCTAGACCTTATGACTCGCACAGACTGGACAGAAGTGGACAGAAAACAGCCTTCGCATTACAGGGGCACACCTACCCGAGCATGTGAGTGGAGCAGAGCGCGAGCTGAATGACGAGTGGAGCGGAGCAAGCTTTCAAAAGGATGGAGCGTCTCTTCTTTCACTCTGCTTTCGCTCCAATATCACTCACTCGCAAGCTTTGCGCATGAGGGTTAGGGTTAGGGTTAGGGTTAGGCTTGCCCATTTTCACAACTCCTATCCCGTAGCAACTAAGCAGTTGGCAAGCAATTTGCTCAACAGTTTCAATATTTTCGCATGGAGGCTGAATAGTTGCACTGTAGACATATATTCAAAAGAGGGAAAAGAAGCGAGAGACTGATGATATGGTTCCGTTCTCATATCTAGTTCATAATTTTCGTTTCTAGTTCATAATTCCTCCTGCATTGAATTAATTGAATATAGGCAGCCTCAAATGTTACCTAAATTTGTATTCCTCAAAGTCTGTTCAAAGACTCTTCATTGTAATTAGTTCTATGATTCACTATGTCAATGCTACCTATCATTTCACGGACACATCGGTTGTTAGATATTGTTTACACAATAAAAACTAAAGTGATTAATGCACTTGTTTTCCATCACTTAACAGGTGTTTCCCTATAATAGACCATTTTCTGTAAAATAAAAAATAGCCTACACCCATTTAATAACAGAGATGATAAACTGGCTCTGTTCCGTAAAAACCGTGTCTATATGAATACTGCGTATAGTTTAGACAACTTGTGTTTTCTTTTTGTTTTATTCTCAAATTTAAACAAGCATTGTATTAATAAAAATATTTGTGTTTACTCTCCTATTACACCGATTTAACTTTCAAATCACATGCAGCCTATTCGGGAGCTTTGACTTGTTTATTAAAGAAATGTCACGGTTGTAATTTTTTCTATTACACTACTTCAGAGTCAATATAGGAAATATTTTTGTGATTAGGTTAAATGATACTTAAAAAAATTTGTAAAACAAACGGAGCTGATTTTGAGCGATACCTTCCTGTGAGCCGCGATGATTTTGGGGCGGAGTGGGGGAGAAGGACATGGAGCGGGAGAGCAGAGCGCAAATGCACTCTCAAGCAAAGAGCAACATTTGCTCCAACTTCGCTCCGCTCACTGCTCTGACACCTACCAGTATCTTGTATGCCTAGTGTTTCAAATGGCGGTCTCAAACATTGTCTTGAATCAATGACAATGCTTCTTCTAGTTTGATAATGCTGCATTTAGTTTATACTAAATACTAGGACGAAAGGTAATCAGTTCCTTCTTCTAGAAGTTAGGATTTCCCCAATTTCTCTAGGGACAGTCCATATTAATTCAGCTGAAAACCGGGATGGCTCTGTACTCCACAATTTTAGATTTGTAATCAAACAATTCATATGTGGTTAAAGTGCAGATTCTCAGATTTTATTTAAGGGTATTTTTATACACATAGTCCCCACCCCCCGTTTCGGGCACCACAAGTGAATTGCTTGATTGCAAACATGAAATAATGGACTACAGTGCCAAATCAAAAAAAAAAGTCTTTGCCCCAAACATGAAGCTCACTGTAAGACCAATCAGCAGGAAAGGTTCTTAACGGCAAGCGGGAGTTATTACTCGGTTTCAGTTTGTGTGAAGGTTTTCACTGCACCAATCCTTTTTGGTAATACTTTAAAGTTATTACCTCAATTCCATTTAAAGATTTTAGATTTTCAACTGCTGAGCAGAAGTTAAGTGTAATTGGACACACCCTGACTACGCTGTAAATGCTCTTTCCTTGAGGGAGAGAAAGAGCGATGCAAGTCTTTCCAAAAAACAAAAACAATTTAAAGGCACTGTAGACAAAGCACTTAAGCAAAGCATTCATTTTTCTTTTTGCCATGTGATTCGTTATTACCTATTACACTATGTTATGCATATATTTGGATAGTTTCATTGGCAGGTTTATGTGGCCGCTATATAAATGTGCTGCCATTTGTTTACTCATTGTGCAATATGCGTTTCCTTTTGCAGGCTGCTTCCTGCTGGTTTGAGTTTTCGGTGCAGTTCTTTTCTTTTCACTTCTCTGTGGAGTACCTCCCTGAACACGCACCCAAGCTGAAAGAGTAAAGGACAACAAAGTAAGTTTAAGTTTGATTTGAATTTTAACAATTCATTGAATTCAGGGATTCATACAAGAATACGATTTTATACAACACCTGACTAATATTCAGTGCGTGTGGAGTAACACAAATTAGATTTCCTGACTGACCCATGAAACTGTACACATTGCATTTCAAGAAATTGTTTGACTTGTAGTTTTGCTTATTATTCTTTATGATTACTACTAATAATTTGTTTTGTGGTCATTTTATGTTGTATTTTTGTTCTTTCATACCACACTGTTCATACTTAGAAGTCAGATATCAAATGCTCTTAAAAGATAGCCCCAATAATAATTAATTATATTTATTTTGTAGAAACAAAGATGCGTATGTGTTAAGTGAAAACTGATTAACTGTCTTACACGTGCAAACAATTTTGTTAATGTGGTTTGTATGATCGGCACAACGATGTATTAGGTTGCATTAATTTGTCTTCATTCTCCACTTACAATGACAGTGATAACACTTCTAACAGTAAAATGTGAGAAACACTTAGTTTCTCCTTGAACCACTAAAAGGTGCAGTATGTAAATGTGTTGCAAGAACAGTTTTGTTCATATGTGGTTAAATTTCCTTCACATCCCAACAGATATTAATCAATGAAAGGGTCTCAGAAAAAAATCCAGTCTCTCTGACTTCCCCAGACTCTGAAATCAGCCACTCCAAAGTTCAACATGCACCTGAATAAAATAAGTTGATGGAAAGAAATGAAATGGCATATTTCACTTTCAGATGTTGTATTAATTTGAATACTTCTTCTATTTGCCTGGGTCAGGTGTCAGCTGCATTCTCAGGACATCTAATTTCTCTCTACAGAGTTATGGCTGAAGAATCAAGCACGCTTTTTTATGATAATTACTATTCGGATTACAATAATTATTCCGCCATTTTTAACCTAAGTGATTTTTACCAGGATACCATCCACCCCATGGATATTGTATCAATTGTACTCTACAGCCTGACATGTATCTTGGGTCTCCCTGGCAATGCCTTTGTCATATGGATAGCAGGGTTCAAGATGAAGAGGACAGTCAACACTGTCTGGTTCTTGAATTTAGCAAGTGCTGATTTCCTCTGCTGTTTGTCCATACCTTTTTCCATTGTGGAAATAGCTTTGGACTACCACTGGCCCTATGGCAACTTAATGTGCAAAGTAATTCCCACGGTCATCATCCTCAACATGTTCGCCAGTGTCTTCATACTGACCCTGATCAGCCTGGACCGGTTTGCTCTGGTCATCAAGCCCATTTGGTCTCAGAATCACCGCCGTCTCTCTCTGGCCTATCTGCTGAGCGGAACTACATGGTTTGTGGCCCTTCTCCTCAGCATTCCCACCATGATCTACAGAGAGTCTCATTTCACTGACATTACCAACATCACCCGGTGTGCGTACAACAGTGACATGACACAATCCGTTGCCAAAAAGATCTATGTTAGTAGGTTTGTGTTTGGGTTTGTGATTCCTCTCTTCATCATTGTTGCATGCTATTTGCTTATCGGTAGGAAAGTAAGCCGAAGTTCATTCGGCCGGTCCCAGAAGGCCTTGAAGCTCATTCTTGGGGTCATTGTAGCATTCTTTGTGTGCTGGCTCCCATACCATGTTGTTGGTCTGATACTAGAATATACAGAGGACAATGCTGTGATGAAGTCCCTTGATCCACTATCAATCGCCCTGGCATACATCAACAGCTGTCTGAACCCCATCCTGTATGTGTTCATGGGCCAGGACTTCAAAGAGAAGGTCCGGCTTTCTCTTAGACGTGTCTTGGAGAATGTTTTCGATGAGGATGTGTCTCGGTCTACGGCCCACTCCAGAGAGCAGCCATCACGGGCCACAAATTCATCTGAAGCACAGCTCTGAAATCCCAGGAATAGAAGATCGCAACAAAAAAAGTCACAAAGAACCTGGCAGTCTTATGCCATCACCACCACTATCCTTGCTTAAATGGTACTGATAAGTCAACCATAAATATGGGCAATGGGGTACTTATACAGAATCTTTGCTACTTTGTCAACCATAGTTTACCTTTAATATAGTTTACATTGGGTTGAAAAATAATTAAATAAAATGTAAAGTATATTCAAATACTTTAGCATGATATTGTTGACTATAAGATTGAAAATTTTTTAAGTGTAAGTTTTTCATAATTGCTTTGAACTGTGCTCTCAAAGGTCTCAAAGCAAATTACAATCACTTAAAAAAACATGATGATCAAAGGGGAGTAGCCCATGATATTTCCCGTAAAAGCTTAAATTGCCGTCATTACAAGAATAAAAATGAATGTCATTCTTCATGACTCATGGCACTGATTGTGATAAACTGGGTTAAGCTATCCAAATGAAAAGTAGCATTATGCAGTTAAGAACACCAAGGTGTTTTTTCACTAGTGCCGTCAGCAGTGATTCCATGATAATCCTGACCTTGGATAATTTTATCATGTGAATATTACATAAACATCTTTCAAATATCTTTTAATTGTAGAGGAGACGCTTTTTCTATTGGGCATCATAGCTCACGAGGTAAGAGCGGTTGTCTGTCAGTCAGAGGGTTGCCGGTTTGATCCCCCGCCCTGGGCGTGTCGTAGTGTCCCTGAGCAAGACACCTAACCCCTAATTGCTCCCAATGAGCTGATTGGTACCTTGCATGGAAGCTTTTCACCATTGGTGTGTGAATGGGTGAATGACAGGCATCAATTGTAAAGCGCTATATAAATGCAGTCCATTTACCATTGTAACCCCCACTATTATAAGCAGCACTATACTAATTAACCAGTGCTAAGGTAGAACTAATTGGAGCTAATTTCATGAAATATTCACTGCAGACCAGATAATGTACAGCGTTCAGACTGCTTGTTTATTTATGTCCAGTGCATGTCCAGTTTTTCTTGCAAGTCTTAATCAGGAAATGATTGCGGTAAAAATGTCATGACTTCCTCAAATTCTATGAGTCAGTCAGCAAAAAAGCCTTAGGCAGTGTCATCACTTCAACGCATGCTGAAACCATATGAGCAGAATAATTCTATACATGGAAGGAGCCATCAGCAGTCCTATCCCTTTGTTAAAAATATAATTTCCTATACTGCTTCAGCACATACAACCTGCTTGGAGGTTCTGCTGCACATGTTTTACTTTATCCAAGTGTCTTTGCTTATAATGAATATGTATGCAAAGGAATAATAACTAATATCTATTTGAACATACTCATGGTACACTTTTCAATCCTATCATATCAATATCATGATTTTTTACAATGTTTGTTTTTTATAAACTATTGCTATTGCAAATTAACTGTCAATCTGTTGACCTGCATTAGTTTATATCAGTTCTGCATAGTTCTGTTGTCAAAGAGCATTAAATATGTCAGAGAATTTAATATTTATTCCAACTTTTAAGCATAGTATTATTCAGTCACTTTGCCAACTCTCTCCTGCCTGTTCTTAGCTAACAGCCAAACTCCAAATGTACAGCCAGATGTACTGTCCACTGTGACTGCTAATGTTAATCAAAATTGTAAACATAATTTCCGATTTCCATTGGCTCTTTTAAAAAACCATAGTCTGTTTTTCATAACTCTCAGGTATTGACATGTGTAAAGTGTATGTTAGTACAAATTACAAAGAGATAGCAATTGGTATTGCAATTTATATTTTCAAAAAACATTTTGATCTGGTTTACCAGACATCAATTTAGCCTAGATCTAAAATAAATAAAAATGGATGATGAAGATCTCCATTGAAAAAAGTCTAGTCATAGTCCAGGACTAAGCTTAATCCGTGTCTGGAAGACCTGCCCTTTATTCTTAATACCCAGTTGCTAATGATTTCCCCTACACTGATCAGTGGCCAGTTTACATGTGAGTGCAATTCAAGTAATGTGACCCTGCAAAGTTCACATAGTCCCAAAGAAAACTTGTAGATAAACATTTACTTAAAAACATCACTTTCTTGTCTATTGCTCTATTTTGAGTTTTTTGTTATTTCAACTTGATTGTTGTTTCTGTGTTCATTTTTTCCATCATATTTTTTTCAAGTTTCCATTTTAAGAATAAGCCAGGAATACCCCAAATTGTGCAATTTACTTCTGTATTCATGGATTTTTTATTTAGCACTTGCTCGTAATCATATTGGGTAGAGAGGAAGGAAGTGCAGAACATTTTGTACTTGGAGCCCTTAAGTTACAAAACTGTGGACATAATCAAGACAAAACTAAATACAAATATTAAGGTTAATAAAATTTAAAAAGAACCTTTCTTGTCCTCAGTCTCTAATTTATTTTTAAAATCTGGTTTCCAAACTGTGGTTCCCCGTGCCCTCTCAGTGATGACTAATTGTAAATGCTAAGTTTGTCAGCCCATAAAATCTCATGCTGATTTAACATTCAACAAATAAAATGACCCTTTTCTGTTGTGACTCAAAGTCAAAGAATTCTTTTTACATGACTCAGTTTCATTCTAACTACCTTATCACTCTGACCTAATCATTTTAATAATCACTGTTATCCCAGTTGTACCATGTATTAAAATCATGCAATTTCCTTCAGGAAACCTTCATGCTTCATCTGAGCTGCAGGGCTGGGAGTCTAGTACATTTAAGGACATTAATTTCACACTTTCTTTACTTCTTGGGGGTTTTGTTGTCACTTTACTTGACCACTTGATGGTGCTAAAGTACTGCAAACATTTATGTCCTCAGAGGAGAAAAGGAATACTTTCAGATGGCTTGCTCCACAAAGGAAGGAGGAAAACAGCTTCAATGGTTTGGTCTTATGTTCTACCTGAGAAATAAGAAATAAATAGAACATCATAATATGCTTGTGATGATGTACAAATATTATATTCCCTATCCAATGGACTGTAAACTGCGATGATGTTTGAGTCTCAAAAAGACTAAATTGAAAATGTGTAGGAGTTCTTTGTATTAACAAACACCTCTCAACTCTCTACAACTCTTTACAAGATGAATCTCTGTGGCTGGAACCAGTCTATTATTTATTTTCTATTTTTGTTCTAAATTGAAACACAACAGATGTAGTATATCATTTTTCTAGAAGTATATTAAATCTTTTTTAGCATTTGTATACCATTTTTATTGATAGGCCTTTACCGGAGGAAATATGCACTGGTGTATGCTGTTTTAAAAACCTGACAACAAATCTGACATCGTAAAAGACAACTTTCATTTATTACAGGAAATGGAAAAATTGTTTATTTTAGTAAATTAATTTTGCTTTATTCTGATATGCTGAAAGAAAGCATTAATTTAGGATTATTAAAAGTCCTGTAATGCTTTGTGAAGAGTTGGGTGTGGAGAGGTCAGAGGATAATTTCAAAATTCCAAAATGTGGAGAATCCATTACAAATGAGACCTTCTTCCACCTTGACTGAGAGTGTAGTAACAGGTCTCATTTGGAATGGTTTCTCCACATTTTCATTGTGATTGCTACATGTCGGCGGCTGTGGAGCTGAGGGTTCATCATTCAGAAACATGCTTTCATATCTGAATTAATTATGATGGATTATTAATAATTAATATACAGCCATCTCTGTGACGGTTCGGGTGCTGGGACCCAGGCGCAGAGTGGGAAAAAAAAACACGAAACTCAAAAAGGGGAAAATTAACAAAGACTTTACTAACGGGTAAACAAACAGGGAACAAACAAGGCCACAATGGGCAAAACCACAAACTCAAAAAATAACTAAACAAAGCAGAAAACAAGAGGGACTCACAAATACAGGCAGGGCAGAACACGGTCAGGGCAGAACGCAGGCAGGCAGAGCACAAGGGTAATACAAACAAACAGGTAGGTCAAACAAATACAAATCAGAAACAAAACACAAACAGGTAAAAAAAACACAGGCAGGTACAAAGGGTCTGAAACAGAGATTGGAAACAAACACAAGCAGGCAGGTACATGTAAGTCGGGTAACAAACACAAGCAGGCAGGTACATGTAAGTCGGGTAACAAACACAAGGAACCAGCACCCGAGTCAAGGGAACAGAGAACTTAAATAGACAGGGGTAACAAGACACAGGTGAACTCAAAAAGCAATCAAACCAAAAGGAGGGGATAAGACACAGGTGGGAACAATGATGGGATAACGAGACAATGAAACAATCATACAATTAACAGGGGGGGAGCAGGACACAAAACAGAAGTGCCGCCATCTGGCGGCCCAACAAGGGAAACACAGACAGGAAAACAGGACCATGACAGTACCCCCCCCCCAAGGGACGGCTCCTGACGTCCCAGGAGGCCGACCCGGGGAGGGAGTCAACAGAGGATGGGGGCTAGAGACAGGACAAGACAAGAACAGGGACAGAACACGGGAACAGGACTCTGACAGGAACAGGGACTGGACACAGAGCAGGAACAGGACTGGGGCAGGAACAAGACTGGACAGGACAAGACTCAGGGCTGGGCTGGACAGGACAGGAACAAGACAAGAACAAGACTCGGGGCTGGAGGGGAACTCGGGGCTGGACGGGAACTCGGGGCAGAAACAGGACTGGACAGGAACAGGACGGGACTCGGGACTGGAACGGGACGCAGGACTCGGGACTGGACTCGGACGGGGGAACAGGACTCGGGACTGGACTCGGACGGGGGAACAGGACTCGGGACTGGGCAGGACCCGGGCAACACAGGGAGACTCAGGGCGGGCAGGACCCGGGCGACACGGGGAGACTCAGGGCGGGCAGGACCCGGGCGACACGGGGAGACTCAGGGCTGGGCAGGACTCGGGCGACACGGGGAGACTCAGGGCTGGGCAGGACTCGAGGAAACTCAGGGCCCGCACATAGGGCGACACGGGGAAATTCAGGGCCCGCACATCGGGCGACACGGGGGAAACTCAGGGCCCGCACATCGGGCGACACGGGGGAAACTCAGGGCCCGCACATCGGGCGACACGGGGGAGACTCAGGGCCCGCACATCGGGCGACACGGGGGAGACTCGACCACTGGGGGGAGCGACGAGACCGGGGGAGGGACGACCACTGGGGGCAGGACAGACTCCGGGGAAGAGGCGACCACTGGGGGAAGCGACGACACCGGGGGAGGGGCGATCACTGGGGGAAGCGACGACACCAGGGGAGAGACGATCACTGGGGGAAGGGCGAACACTAGGGGAAGCGAGAACACTAGGGGAAGCACGAACGCCAGGGGAAGCACGAACGCCAGGGGGCAAGGTGTGGACACTAGGGGGAGCGAGAACACTAGGGAAAGAACGGACACTGGGGGGCGTGAGAACACTAGGGGAAGCACAAACGCCAGGGGGAGCACGAACGCCAGGGGGAGCACGAACGCCAGGGGGAGCACGAACGCCAGGGGAAGCACAAACTCCAGGGGAAGCACGAACGCCAGGGGGCAAGGTGTGGACACTAGGGGGAGCGAGAACACTAGGGAAAGAACGGACACTGGGGGGCGTGAGAACACTAGGGGGAGCACGAACGCCAGGGGGAGCACGAACGCCAGGGGGCAAGGTGTGGACACTAGGGAGAGCAAGAACACTAGGGGAAGAACGGACACTGGGGGGCGCGAGAACACTAGGGGGAGCACGAACGCTAGGGGGAGAACGAACGCCAGGGGGAGCACGAACGCCAGGGGGAGCACGAACGCTAGGGGGCAAGGCAGGCGGCTTAGCCTGCGGGGCGGCCAGAGCAGTCTGCGGCGGCCCCTGCGGGACAACAGATGGGACCGTTGTCCTCTCCGGGGCTCTGGACGGCTCTGGAGGCCTCTCCGGAGCTCTGGACGGCTCCGGAGGCCCCCCCGGGACTCGAGGCGGCTGCGGAGGCTCCCCTGGGGCTTGAGGCGGCTCCGGAGGCCCCCCCGGGGCTCGAGGCACAAGTAGAGCCCGAAACTTGGGTGTAGCAGGCGGCCTCCGCGGAAGGGTCAGAGCAGGCGAGGCCTCCGGGGCTGGAGGCGGCTCTGGGGGCCTCTCCGGGGCTGGAGGCGGCTCTGGGGGCCTCTCCGGGGCTGGAGGCGGCTCTGGGGGCGTCTCCGGGGCCCGAGGCGGCTCTGGGGGCCTCTCCGGGGCTCGAGGCGGCTCTGGGGGCCTCTCCGGGGCTCGAGGCGGCTCTGGGGACCTCTCCGGGGCTCGAGGCGGATCTGGGAGCCTCTCCGGGGCTCGAGGCGGATCTGGGAGCCTCTCCGGGGCTCCAGGTGGCTCTGGGGGCCTCTCCGGGACTTGAGGCAGAGCAGGCCGTGAAGGCCGCTCCGGGACTTGAGGCAGAGCAGGCCGTGAAGGCCGCTCCGGGACTTGAGGCAGAGCAGGCCGTGAAGGCCGCTCCGGGACTTGAGGCAGAGCAGGCCGTGAAGGCCGCTCCGGGACTTGAGGCAGAGCAGGCCGTGAAGGCCGCTCCGGGACTTGAGGCAGAGCAGGCCGTGAAGGCCGCTCCGGGACTTGAGGCAGAGCAGGCCGTGAAGGCCGCTCCGGGACTTGAGGCAGAGCAGGTCGTGAAGGCCGCTCCGGGACTTGAGGCAGGGCAGGCCGTGAAGGCCGCTCCGGGACTTGAGGCAGAGCAGGCCGTGAAGGCCGCGCCGGGACTTGAGGCAGAGCAGGCCGTGAAGGCCGCGCCGGGACTTGAGGCAGAGCAGGCCGTGATGGCCGCTCCGGGACTTGAGGCAGAGCAGGCCGAGGGCCCTGCCATCTGGGCTGGGCAGGGGACAGGAACACAGACCACAGCTGTAGGGAACCCGGCTGGGCAGCCGGACGGGACCGGCGGGACCCCCGCAGGCCGGACCCTGGGAAGATCGCAAGCCGAGACCCCTCAAAAGGGTCAGGATCCGCCGGCTGATCAGCTGGAGGTCTGGCCGACCGGGAGGCAGCCCGACCACGGCGCCTCCGCGACCACCCGCCCCGGGCACTGGGAGGTTCAAGCTCCCACCACCCCGATGGCATGTTAATTCTCAAAAAAAAAAAAAAAAAAAAAAAACAAACCTCTGCTGGGTCCCAAACTGGCTGGTTCCTTCTGTGACGGTTCGGGTGCTGGGACCCAGGCGCAGAGTGGGAAAAAAAAACACGAAACTCAAAAAGGGGAAAATTAACAAAGACTTTACTAACGGGTAAACAAACAGGGAACAAACAAGGCCACAATGGGCAAAACCACAAACTCAAAAAATAACTAAACAAAGCAGAAAACAAGAGGGACTCACAAATACAGGCAGGGCAGAACACGGTCAGGGCAGAACGCAGGCAGGCAGAGCACAAGGGTAATACAAACAAACAGGTAGGTCAAACAAATACAAATCAGAAACAAAACACAAACAGGTAAAAAAAACACAGGCAGGTACAAAGGGTCTGAAACAGAGATTGGAAACAAACACAAGCAGGCAGGTACATGTAAGTCGGGTAACAAACACAAGCAGGCAGGTACATGTAAGTCGGGTAACAAACACAAGGAACCAGCACCCGAGTCAAGGGAACAGAGAACTTAAATAGACAGGGGTAACAAGACACAGGTGAACTCAAAAAGCAATCAAACCAAAAGGAGGGGATAAGACACAGGTGGGAACAATGATGGGATAACGAGACAATGAAACAATCATACAATTAACAGGGGGGGAGCAGGACACAAAACAGAAGTGCCGCCATCTGGCGGCCCAACAAGGGAAACACAGACAGGAAAACAGGACCATGACAATCTCCTTGCCTGATGAACATCTATGCTGAGTAGTTGTTCTGAGGGCTAGTGTAAACTCTCTGCCTTAGAGCTCAGCTGGCAGCCATGGTGAATGGTCATATTTTAGTCCTCTTTCAGTTCTAGGAATAAGCTAAGAACCCTGAATTGCGCAATTTGCTTCTGTAATCATGGACTTTCTCATAATTATATTAGATGGATAGGAAGGAATTACAGTTGCCAGACTATACCAGCCATGATGACTGTACTCTGTAATGCCATGCTGAGTTCCTTCAGCAATGCTGATATTTTATCCCAACTTCTCGTCTTGATTTCTCCTTGCACGATTCATTGCTTTCAGAATGAAGCAGACATACCTCATTGCACACTTCAGTACTGTGCATATTGAATTCAGTCCTCTACTGCACTTATGTTCTCCTGTGAATTGTTCTCTCATCCACCCCCCCCCCACCCAACCCCTTCTTTCTTTCTCATTCCTTCAGATTGAATAAACAGATTAATAAACATTACAAACAATTGAAAAAAATGTGATGAGCGCAATGTGTGCTGCACAGTCTCAATGCATTTAATGTAAAAACACTTTAAAGGAAGACTGGCTTTTAGTATTCCCTGACCTCACTTGTGTTGCCTTTTGTATTCACGACTTGCTGAGAAAAGCGGGTCTTTGATGACATTAGTTTCCTGCCAGGAATAGAGTTAAGGCATTGTGTTCCCCTGTTACAGCGCAATACTCAAAATGAAAAGCTGGGGACACAACATCATTTACACACAGTGTGTGAGGGGTGCTTTTGTCTCCTGACATCAGCTGTCATCTCAAGCCCCATGAGCTTTGTCCTGGCACACTGTGTGAGCTTTGACAGAACAGTGAACACATTGTGGTACTGCTGCAGTCGCTCAGTAAATCTTAGCGTACCAGACCGTGCCCAGCCAGGAGCACGGAAACCATATCCTCTCTTTGTTTTGGCACCTCCCAGTTGTGCCAAAATGCTGTGCATTACATCATCTTCAGAAATCCTGTGGAAGTACTGCTTATCTGCCATTAGCAGCGCTGTAGGTGTCTGCAGGCCTGAAGTATGAGGACTAAATGTACATGTGGCCAATAAAATCCATATTCTGGCTTCCTACTGTGCTTTGTGGAGGACAAATTATTAAACTATTAGGCCTGGATCCCTCGTAAAATGAATTTATAATAAAGAAAGCTATACAAATTAAATCACTATTAAATCACTATATTACGCTTATTTAGCTAAAATCAATAACATGTGCTAATGCAGCAAATATCAACCTGTCAATTCTCTGCTTGACAGCTTGTGTGAAACTTTTTGCTCCTCTTGAAGCTATGCTACGGGTTTTCATGATGCCAACATCAAAGCATGAACGCTTGATTCAGTCAAGGGAAATTGGTCCATTTTCTCAAGGGAAGGGAAATGCCATAAGTGGGGCTGTTGTGGAGGAAGAGGAATAGAGCCTTGAGAATAGAGGTCAATCCAGCTGAAATTACTGACACCATCTACTGTCAGGCTGTCTAGTTTCACCTTCATCCCCAAATAGACCCAACTTCCTGAAATAGGAAATAATCAACATTCCCCAGTCTTAAAATGCTACCACTCCATCTTGGATGAAAGACCTGAAGAAATGTATGTCTATGCATTTATGTAAAGACATGGGGCGGCTCTACTATAATGGTCCAGGAACTGGACTTATAGTGCTAAATTGTGGGTTTAATTCTTAGCTGGGGTGCTGCTGTGAAATCTTTGAGCAAGGTACTTAACTTGAATTGCTTCAGTAACTTATATCAATGGATTGAATGTTTTTCTTTAATGAGATTTAACGTAAGTTACTGTAGATAAGAACATATGTTAAATACCAAAATATAATAATATATACAAGGGGTAAATACATTTTTGATTCAGTTACTTTAAAATTAATCTTCATATCATCAACAATTGCATACTGACAATAGCAGGATGTGCTTACAGAATATAAATGAATAACCTAACCTAGCGAACTACAGTAGGAACCAAAAATATTTGACTGAAATAATGGATCATGAAATAAATCTTTTTAAAAAATTTAGAACACAAAATGAGGTCAAGAGTAGGTAGACTGAAAGCACATAAATTAAAATGATTGACTGTTTATTTCAAATAAACAGTCGAAAATGACTAAAATAATAAATATGAGAAGTCTAAGAGCATGTGATTCCCTGCAGAAAATTCTAGCCCATCTAACTTTGGCTTCCTGTGGGTGACAGTGCTGACACATCTGCTGCTTACTAGCAGTTTCCAAAAGAGACTGCGTCAGGGTCAATGGTTCAGAGTAAGCTGAGAGGCTGTCAACATTGTGACAGTAACTGGAGACTTGATTCCATAAATAGATGGCAGACCACCGTTTTATAATTTCTCTACAAAATTTCACTCCACAGTGTACACCTAATTCTATAAAATGCAAAAGTAATATTATCCATGAGCACACATATCCTGCATGTATTTACATAAGTGTGCGAGTGTACACTTCACACACCACAATATGAACTATTTGACTTCAAGCACCACAGACACACCGCCAAGTTTCTAAATATCACCAGTATCTAAAATTGGTGTGTATCATGAATATGATCTAATTTTTTAAAACCATATTGGTACGCTGTTTGTTTTTTTATGGCCTGAAAGGGGAAGAGAATTAACAGCAAAACGCACATATTAATTTGTTTCTTACTAAAACCACTTCCTCCACTTCTTTCAGCCTCTGCTTCCTGGTCACGTCTGCTGTCTGTTATGCCTCCTTGTTGGTGAAAGGACTTTCCCAGAGCAGTCTGAACAGTAGAGATGTTCAAACTGAAGGCTAACCTCCAGAACCTTTCCCGAGCCCTAACACCTAGGGGCCATATTTACTAAGCATGCTGCAAATTACAGTCAGTGCCACAAAATTCTGCGTTGCTGCATGATTTCAATTTAGCAGGGTATTCACTAAAACTGGTGTTTTCACTAGATGTCTGCAAGACCTGTCTAGAATAATATTGAATGACATTCACAAGGTAACCCCCTTCTGGAGAATTACTGAACTTTGATCCATCCCTGATCCTTGCACTTGTATTTGCATTGTAAATTATTCTGGATGAGTGTGTCTGTAAATGCTGGTAAAGTATATAGATTATCAGCAACTGCATTTTGCCTTGTACAAAAACTCCAAGTTAATGAACTTTTATAAACTAAAAATGTCCAAATCATAATAACTAATGTTGGTGGCAGAAAGAAAGCCTGTATTTATGTGACAGGATAATTGGTTCATTGTAGTTTACTTTGAAGTACTTTCTCCAGAATAATAGAGAACAAATGCCTTAATGTTTCAATTGAACCAAACATGTTCTTTGAACAATATACCTTACCTCTGTAAGAAGTTACTGTCAAAGGCTAATTTCCTGAAACCATACAAAAATATCTTGAATGTTTTCTGCTATTTGCATTTCTTTGGTTTTAAAAAGTTTAATGTCAGAACATTTTGAAGTAAAACTTTCAGTCTCCGGTTTTGAACTGCTGTGATAAAAGTATCACGTTTTTTCTATTAAACTGATGACTAACACGTCACCTCCAGTTTTTTTTTCTTCTTTTTTGAAAAGCCAGGCCATTTTCATCTTCTCAGTCATTCCTACTGAAAAAATAAAAATAATAATAATAAAAATAAAATAAATAAATCCCTTTAGCATAAATATTTTCATGAAGCATTTCAATTTTTTTTTCCTTTTGATGAAGAGTGAAGCAAACAAAGTCTCCTGGCTGTGGCTCCTTTTGTATAGTGATATAAAAACAAAACACATACTTTGGGATAAAGGTCATACCCACAGTAATGTCTCATTTGTGTTAGGACATGCGTCTGGTTTTTGTATTTAGTGAGATATAAAGAAGCCAGACTGGGGTGGATCATTGGGTCTGAGCCTATCAAGATTTCTGTGGCATGAAGCATCTGGATATGCACGTACGAGGCCCAGACAGAGCATCTCAATCTCAGGAGCTTTACTCCCAGTCCATCTCTTTTAATGCCACATGCCTAGCAGAGAGGTACCATAGCAGGTACATTTGTACAGTCTTCCATGTTATCCAACCGTGGTTTTAACCCCAAATTCTCTGGAAATTGCAAAGTGGCCTCAAAATACAATCTCAAAGGAATAGTTTTTTTTTTATTTTTTGTTTTTGTTCTGGTGGGTGGAGGGGCGGAGTAACACAATGGCAGATATAAAATAATGTGTGGCTTTATAGGGAAAAGGAGGAAATTGTTCTTTCATGATTGCTCAATGACGGCCCACTTACCATTAGAGATCTCTAAAAATGGATCTCTGCATCACCGGAGAATGACACAGACGACAGAATGACACGTATGACATCTAAAACAGTTTTCTTCACCTGAATTTTTTAGTAGAAGTCTTTGTAAATGTTCTCTGTCACTTGATCAGATGGCCATACCTGTGTTGTATTCTACCACAAGAAAACTTATGAGTTATTTGTAGTCTTTATTTTGAACAGGTCATTGTAATTCCTGGGACAATTAAAAGTGAACTGGATAATCTTTCATCTTGAAATAAGATAAGTAGTGTATATCCTATGGTGTCACCGATATCCTACAGTGTTTGTTAGCTAGTGTCCTTCAGTGTATGCCATTTCTTTTTGCTTATTTTGATATTTCTTCTTGGTTTCATAGTCATTCTGTTTGACATTCCTTAGACTTAGTTGATTATAGAGCTATGCGGATCAGCTGTTGATCAGTATCTTGGAGACTAGCTGTTAATTAGTCATTAAGGGCAGCTGATGCACATTATCATCCTGTCCAATCAGGGTGTGACAACACCCTTTCTGTTTGGAATAAAAGAGGAAGGAAATTGCATCTCTGGATCCTATGGTCTTTCACTTCATGTCAGCAGCTTATTTGGCTAGAAACTTTAGACTTTAATATTTGTTAGCCATTTTCTTTGCTCCAGTTGTCAGAGCAGTGGTGGACCCGTAGCAGATGTATTGAGAAGACAAATTAATTTCAGGGTGTTGTGTTAAAAAATCTATTTTGCTGGGTCACCTGTGCTAGGGTGGCCAGTAGAGCTAGGCTTGGCTATTCATTGCAAGTCTGCACTTTTTGCCTAAATGATTGTTCAGCTCTGAAGCCTTTGTTTTTATTTTGAGAGTGCAAACACCCGCTATTTTCTATTTATCTACAAAATACCTTCTTGTTCATTTAAGTTTAAAAAAGTGAAATTTAATGGAAAAGGGAGGAAAAACTACACATTTTTAACTTCCTTTAAATTGAAAAAGCATTTTTTAAATAGGTCATTACTTCAGTTGTATAAAATGGAATCCTCCTTCACTTGGAATTGATAATGACTCTTTCCTGATCAGCATGGGTTTGGGAAAATGTTACTGCTACAGTAGCAAGGCACACTTTGTGCTTGTGAATTACCATGCTTGAGCTGTTCTAGTCAGTTTTCATGTTTCTGGGTTTAATGCTGATTTATTCATTATTACTTTACCTGACAAAATTCCCCGATCCAGATTAACATACATTACTTAATGTTATACATTTATACAGTCTGATATGAAAACTGATAAAAAGTATTCGGGGATATGACATGAATCAATTCCTGAGCCGTCTATGCCATGCTGCCACCTTCCATACTCTTTATGCTTACATGTAGATTCTAACAAGACCAGCTAAGACCAATACATTTTGCATTAAACAACTGAGGCACGGTATTCACAGTCAAGCAGAATGGTTATTGTATATCACTGTGAATGTTCAGTTTCCTAATTGAATAATTAATATCAGTTTAAAATGAATGTAAAAATACCAGTCGTCCAGAGGTCAGTTAAAGATGGTGCGAACAACATCAAGTATGCTCTGCCACAAAAGTTTTATTTCTGACTAAAGTCAAATAATGGCCTTAATTGGGGGCTACCAAGGAAATTGGAATGCAAAGAGAAAGAGCTCTAATTGGCACCAGTGTGAATCAGCTGCTGCGGAGGCTCAGCCTGGATTGGAAACGTCAGCTGGGCCATTTTAGCCCTCTTCATGCTCCTCGTTAATGGCCTTCAGGTGCCTGGTCTGAATCTCCAGTCTCTGGATCCACTCCTCCCGCAGTCTGTGGGGAGATAATGCAACAGAAGCAACAGTACTAGATGCAGTACTAGAGCAGATATAAACTTTGACAATGGAAAGTTTATATTGTTTCCTATTGTCACAGGACATTATTATATTGTTAATTTTATTAATTTTTAAGGTGAAATTCAGAAATTTACTGAAAGAATTGCCTTAAACTTGTCATTCCTGTGAGAGCAACCTCTGTATCCTGTATTTGACTGGAGGGTAGCTTTATTTCTGGACACATGGATGGAACAGCCGCATATTCAGAAGTACTTGTCACTGTTTATCACTTCTCAAGTTACACTGAATTTTCTAGTCCAATCAATACAGTTTTCACTTTCAAATTGAGTGCATTACAATGAAAGTCACAACAAGTGTTTATACTGAATTGTATCTGTGTTTTTGTGCAAGGTTGATTAACAGTTACTCTTAAGCTTCAAGGAAGCATGGGTTCAATGGATATGGGCTCAGTTGCCATGGAAACTGGGGTTGCCATTTGGATGCATTTATAAATAAGAATAGCTGCCAATTAAAGGAAGATTTGTCCAAAAAAAGGAATTAGACCCTAGATGTTTTTTTATTATTTCCTGACAAAATATGCCTCCACTATTCTCATCCAAGCAACAGCATTCAACTGTTAGATTTCACTCTTGGGAAGTACTCTAGAAAATACTACTTTTCTAACAAATGGGGACTCCAGCTGGTCTGAACTTAAACATGTTTAACAATTAAATGTTCTAAATCTTCATTGCAAATACTGTGGGCAGGTGAATATAGCAGACACATGCAAATGATACTTTTCACAGATATTTCATATTTGCTAAATGTGTATTGAAGTCAGTGTATGCTTAAAGTTTATAGTTCAGTGCAAACAAGAAAAGATACAAATAAATGGCAAAGACATTGGAGAGGTTTTTGGTATTTGTGATAAAAGCAAAAATTGTATTTTATTTAATTATTTATTTATTTATTTTTGTTGAGGGGGAAACATCAATAAATTAATAAAAAATCATTCATTATCTTCATTTTGAATTTTCATAATTATTATTTAAAGGTATTGGTTTGACTTCTCTAATATGAGGATGAAGACTGATTTATCTATGCTGCATCAATACTATTGAATGTGCAAATGTATATTTTATGGAGAAGTCCAGCTAGCACTGTATGATGATAAATCTAAAATACCCTGTCTTTAAAATCTCCCTTTGCACAATATACACAAGCTATAAACCATATAGAACCATAGTAATAGAATGGATATTATCAATCATCAACTATTTGGGATAAATAATGTGTACAACAAAATGCACAGCATCACACCAACAACAAAAAATGTCAAACCTGTCCTGTGTAACCTCATGATCATCCTTCATAGCTTACATGTGAAAAAGATCATCAGACATTTCAGATTTATGGTGTACTCAAACCAGCCAATAGTCATCACCTCTGATTTAATTCAATTGTGTCATCGGCAAAGACAAACAGCCCCTGGCAGTACGTGGTCACATCCACATTAGAAATGTAAATGTTAGAGACATCGTTGGTGGCTGGTGTGGGAAAAACTGTCGACTGTCATTGTTTCAAGAAATTAACATTACAAGCAAGTGTTTTTAAAAAATGTATATGCATTTTGTTCTTTTAGGTTATTTCTTCTTTCAGTAGGTTATTTTTAAATGTGTTTGTGCTTGAATAAGAAAAATTGTCTTTAGCTGCGTCAAAGTTAAAGAGAAATTTTGATTGACTGCACCGCATTTTCACATCTGTCAGACAGTACTATGCCAGGAAGACCTACTTAGACAAAGCACTTCTCTTCATTCTTATTTCTTCATTCCCAACCATCTGGCCGTGATTCGCAATTTTCTGCTCCCAGAATTTTCTTAATCTGTATTTATCATGAATCCGTGCCAAACTCATTTGCTGAAAGTGAGTGGAAAGGGTCATTTAAGATTTAAAATGTAACATTTTTCATTCACATGAAATGACAACTTCTCTTATCAAAAGTTGTCATATTTTATTACAATTTAATTACTGACTACATGCGCTAAAATTGTTTTTTTGTTCTTATTGTAAAATGGAGGGGGGGGGGGGCAGGACCTCATGACAGTTTTTTTATTCATTACCCTCCATCTCAGCAGTGAATTTCAGCATGTCCAGGAAATTTATGCACAACGCCCGCATAATTATAAGGCTCTTACATGTAACAACCAGTAATTACCATGATATATTGACATAACATACACACTACTCAGAGGTTAATTGCATAGTATGTCTCAGAAAAACTTACAGCTGGAGAAAGACTGATAAAACACTTGCAATCTTATCGCTTGCCAACAAAAACCCAGGCAAGACATAAACATTACATTATTTAATAAAATGGCATAAGATGTTGTTCCCTTCTAATGAAAAGGAATTAACAGCTCTCGATAAATTATGAAACTGTGACAATTTCCAGGAGAGAGAGAGAGAGAGAGAGAGAGATAGAGAAATGACACGTGCAATCACATTATATTATCACAAGCACTTTCAGAAAAGTTCCATACACACTAAGTCAGCATCTCAGCTCTGAGCCACAATTTCCCCTGCAGACTTGAGGCCCTCCCCATGTGTAATGAGACTGCCAGTGTGAACATAAAGAAAAACCAGCTCCTGCACACAGAGAAAAACCAGACTTACTGCAATTGGTAAACTTGACTTTAGTTGGGAGAGCAGATGTCTCCGTAGAGCCAGAGTGGCAGAGGGGTACTGCCCCTGCCTTGCCGTCACAAGGTGTGATAGACAAATTGATTCTGACCAAAGGTCCCCTCCAAACCTCAATCTCTCTCTGTGTCTGATTACATACAGACCAGTGACCTGGGGTCTCTGACTCACCCTGAAACCCAATGGGGAATTTTGCCACTCCTCTCATTGTGTGATGTGCTAATTTCTGATGACACTGGGCTTAGCAAACGTGTAACATTTCAATTTCTGCCCACCAACAGGTGACACGCAGGCTTAACCACGATCCATTCTGCCACTGGGAGCACCAAGAATGATGCTTCGTACATCCCCGCCCGGAGTGCCAGGCATGCATCATCATCCAGGTTAATGCGATGCTATTGGCTCAAATCGGGTTCCCAAACGTTGGCACCTTTCACACAGTACCAGTGGTATAGCTGCGCCTGGTCATGTAGCTCATATTACCGCACCGAACAACTGAGGCCTGTATCAGATTTTCATATATGCCCTGAAATGAAACAACAGCATGCCAAGCGATTGACACAGACATGCCTATCAACCTGCCAGGGTGCTGAGAGAGATGTATGACCAAGGTGTGCTGTGGCTGTTGCGGGTGTCATTGCTCTGGAAACATGCTGCTTCTGCTCTCTGGAGATGGAGGCTCCAATATAACAGCAACGGGTGACTCATCGCTCCTAAGATATCTTAATCACCGTGACCATTGTTTTGTCTAACAGCGATTTACATCTATGTGACTGGCGTGCAGTAATTGGTGGTAGCAAAGAACAAAGCAGACTAAGAAATGCAGGCAGTGAGAGAGAGAGAGAGAGAGAGAGAGTGTCAGAGAAAGACAGAGAGACAGGGTGAGATGGACAGATAGAGATAGATACAGATAGGCAGACCGAGAGAGAGCAGATGGCTCTACTTGCCTGGAGATATCTGCTCTGTAGCATTTGGCATCTTGCAGAGCCATTTTGTTGTTCAGTCCATTATTGGTAATGGGGATGAGCTTAAGAGAGAGAGAACATTTGTTTTATATGTTCTGAAATACTTAATTGGGCTTGAACAAGATTTTTCTGGCATTAGATATGGAACCAAGAGAACACTGACAATTTCTTTTTAGAAAACTTGAATGTTGAATGTGTTTGAGGAAGTGAATATTAAATTCTTAATATCTCACATTCTGATGCCTAAAAGACATATAAACAAATGTGTTCTGTCTGTCACAAACACAAAATGGTAGATAAATAAGGCTTATGATACGTGGTTGGGGGTCAGGAGCAAAGTGTGTGGAGATATTGACACTGATTCTTTACACTTGACAAACAATTAATCACAAAACTCCTGAATCAACAACGGAAATTATGATGACCGTTGCAGTGTTTGAGCATGATTAACCATTTCAAATTGAGGAGAAAGAGGGGAAATGCATTTAAAAAAGGGGTCTAAAAGAGCAATAGAGTTTAACTGTAGTTGTTTATTCAGTCGCTCTAAAATGGTCACTCTGGTCTGGAAGATTAATGAGCTAATTTATGTTTTAAATAGTTTTTTACTTCATGTCTCAGGAGAGAGGAAAAATATGGTAAAATGTGGTAAATATGTCACGTTAAATTCAAATTTTCTGAACTTTCCCTGAACTGCGCAGATCATTACACGAAAACAAAGTAATACTAACTGCTGTCAGACCACTTTATGTTTATATCACTTTATGTCCATAAATTAGGTATTCTATCAGAACTCTATATAGATGGCAAGACACCTCCACTTTTTAATGTGTGGATAATACTATGAAAGCAAATATTCTCTGCCTAAAGGTAATTGAGAATGTTATAGAAGCAATTATTTCACATTGTACGATGCTGACATCTGATATGCAAATAATTTTATCAGTAATGTGGGAAACAGAATTATGTACATGCCTTTGCATGGCTTAAACCGTGACTGTAAATTTACATACTAATTTTAACTTAATTCATCACTTTCTATGGGCTGCACATGCTTTACGAAGAAAAAAAAGAAAAAAAAAACTGTAAAATTAAATGACTAGAAAAAGCGTAGTAAAACGGGCAAAGTGAACAAATAATTCAAGAATAATGAAAACTCTTTTAGTCATACATTAAAAGTCAGCTTAAAAAAGCTTTAGTGCTGACAGCCTGTGCATTCCTGAGAGGGAAAGGAAGGAAGTCCAAATGCAAGGAGGGTACAGTTAGAAGAGACTGTGTCTCCCATGGTGCTGAGACTGATAATAGGAACCATCACAGAAGACCACTGGATCTGAGGGAGCAGGCAGGGGTTGTAGGAGTGCAGATGTTCAATTAGATATAGCTAAGGTTGAACCACAGAGGGCTTTGCAAGGGAGGTGAACATTTTTCAACATTACTCCAGAAAGTGTGGAGAGCCAATTCAGTTTTCTGAGTGTAGAGATGACCCAGTGCCCTGGGAGCTCTGAATTTAAGAGCTGGGAGAAATGTTTTTAACATTAATGCAGTTAATGTTCTGAAGGAGCAGGTGGGGACATCAGACATGAGTGCGCTGCAGAAATCCAGCCTAGTGATAAGTGTGGCTTCATTTAGTAAAAAAAAAAAAATCTTATGCATCCAACACTGTTGAGGTTTAAAAAAACTGTTTCAGTAATGATGCATGCCCCACATGATTGTAGAACCCAAGAGGAAACCTCAATTCCTGACAACTGTGGAGGGGGTTAACCCCTTCTGTATTGCCCCATTTGTTAAACACTAGCCTGAAAATGACATTTACCCTAAATAAATTGGTTGCTATTCTTGAAACCGTTTTGACTACAGGCATAATCCTGGCCTCTTCTGAAAGGTAACCAAAGGGCGTTTGTTTGCCAAGAGTTACTACTCTTTTGAATTACACTAAATGTTTCTGAAAGGAGGTAACAAAAGCTCAAACACAGTGGAAATGGAAGTTTTTTTTTCTCACCTAATGATTTTATTTCATGGATACAGATATTTGTGGGTGTGCCTGGTCAGTTTAAAAACGATGGATCCTCAGCCACAACACTGGACAAATCCTGATACAAATCTGATCACAATTCCAGCAAAAATGAGCATTCTGCATTGTTTTTTATATGTTATGTCTAGGCAGGTTTCCAAAAAGGCCATTCGAGACTCCGAAAGGACATTTGGTAACCAAATTATATTTTGGATGTTTAAAATACTATATATTATATACTATATGCTTGTGTAATTTTGCTGAAATTAGCTCTCCCCCTGCCTGTCACCATCTCCCTCCTTCTCCTTCTCCCTATCCCCCCTTTCCATCACCCAAGCTTCCCTTTGTGACAATTCACTAGTTATTTCATAGCAATGTACCTGTTGTCAATATTAATAACTAGCTGCCAATCAGAAAAGTAATGTCACATTGTGCTTGAAGATACAAAATTACATTCTTAAAATTATATTCTGGACAGGGTGATTATTACTTCTTTCCATGATCTAGCAAGGCTTTATGAAAATAGATTTTCTCTATTGAGGCATTTTATGAAAATAAAATTCATTTGACCCAAAATAAGGGAAGATATTTTTGTTGATTTAATCGGTGGTAAGAGAGGTCAGAGATTTACCTAAACAAATGGTGTTCTACAAATTGCAGAAGCACACTGAAGAATGGATAAATTGTCATGATGTCCTTTTTCTTCCTGCAAGCGGCACACTATCCTAAAAAAAATTTTGTTCACAGCTTCATAATACCACATCTTTTTTTAAAAAGGTAGGCTCCTCAGATGCAACACAGAAAAGAAAACAACACACTGTAACCAGCTGTCTTTCAACAGTTTTTTTCTGTTGTTGTTGGTTGTTTTGTTGATATGGTATTCCTTCAAGGAAATATTCACATTCTCTGTTCTAGACACCATAAAACTGCCAGTGCTGGCCTGTAGGGGCTTGCCAGGTAGTGTACGAATGCCTTTAGGCATGCCTGTCCACATTAAAGAGAACTCCTCTGCCACTGTATTATTTTTCAGTTTCACTCTCCTCATGCCTCTCACTGTGCACCACATCAGTTAGATACAAGCCATGACCTGGTCAGCACCTTCATGTCTATCCACTCCCGAGCAACGTCAGAGTTTATTAAAAATACAATATACGTCTTTGACATGTACAGCACCACGGCAGGCTGCTGTTTGTAAAGGTGCTGTAATAAGGATGTTCCCTGTGGTGATTGACTGGGCCTTTTATGAAACTTCCTGGATGTACTCAGTCCAAGTTATAATATTTATGTGAACTAATGGATGAACTGCAGCCCAGAAAAGCCAAGACAAATAAGCTAAAAGACAGAGAGAATATAAAGATTGTCAATCCATCCATCCATTATTTATACCTGCTTATCCTGAACAGGATCACGGGGGTGCTGGAGCCTATATATAAAGATTGTAGTTAGGGAAAATAATGAGGTCCAAAACTGATTAGTGTTATCAGAAAAATGGAAGCTAGAAAGGCAAGGAGGCAGTAATGTGCGCACTGCCCTTGATGCCCCATGAGCAAACGTATCATTGGAAAAATCCTACATTGTGCAGCAGTACTCTTTTGCCTAAATTGAGAACGCCCCATGAGAAAGATATTCAGGTCATGTAATGAGGCTCGTGATACATGTGGTGAGTGATCGAGATAGGAAATGAAAATCTCCAGGATTAGTGGCCTTTCCTGGCACAGACTATACTCTAAGGAGTGGGAACCAGGATTAATGGCAGCATTCAAACCAGGGGTCAGTCCGGAACACAACACACAATGCAGAGGTGTCCCGCAGATCATTGGCGATTATCCATCTCTGCAGCACAAAAACAGATTGGACTGCCGCAGCCCAAACCAATAGCACTTTGAAAATAATTAAGCAATGTAATGCACTGGAGGTGTGAGAAGGGTAGAGTTTAAGACTTGAGTTTAAAAAAATAAAAAATAAAAAAACATGTACAATGGTCAAAGACTTTCAGTGAATTTTTCAGAAATTATGAAGAAACGTGTTGCATATAATGTCATGTTATAATCAGAGCGGTGAACATTTTCTGGTGACATTTGTGCTTGGTTAGCATAGTTAATTTGCACTTCTGCTTTCCTGATATTGGGTCTTTACTCACTGGTCTGTGAATGGTGTTTCCCATATTAATCACTTCACAGTATTGTAAGCCCATGGACAGGAGTGCCTGCAAAATGAATGCAGGGTTGCAGCCTGTACAGCGTTGCGTGAGAATCGGCTTCCACTTTAAATGCTTTGCAGGTTTTCCAACTAATGGGAGTTCAGTGTTATAATTTACATATATCAGTATCCTCAATTTAAAAACTTCAAAAAATTTAAGTTATTTAAATTTCTCAAATGAAAATGTGTCATCATCCCTATTCCAAACTTTCTGGGTGGCATATATGCCACTGCAACAACAATTTTCTAGTTGTGAAAGCTTTACAGAAAGCTGCACTTACAATTTCCCCAGCATGAACTGTACACCATTTTACTATCAGGACGGGAAAATATGGCAAAATAATATGAAAATAAATAATACAAAAACATGAAAAACTGAAATTGTATCTACCGCAGAATATTCTGAACTACATGAGGGACATTGTAGGGGTAGAAAAAATTGAAATGTTAATAGGTTTATGCTACCATTCACATTTCAAACTGTAGGGCTTTAGCATCACTCTGCAAAACTTCACAGTCACCTTTTTTTTACAACCCTCCTGGTTTCTTCTCTTCTACCTCTAGCTTCTCTCATTCAAAATGTATCCTATTTTTCTGAAAATGTTATTTGAGGCCCTCTTTACATGAGCTAAACAGTTACAGTAGATTCTACTTTAGCTGTAGTATTGTGATTCAGAAATATTTATTTTCAGAGTAGATTGTCAGTAAACAAGCTTGCAGCCCACACACAACTGTTCTCATTTCTACGAATGCACATCTGCAATAGCATCTGCGGTATTTTGTGAGTAAAGAAAGTGGCATAATCTCTGGTACCACTTTCAAACCTGTTTCAAAGCTATATGTAGTATTTATATTGTAGATGTAATACATCTATAATTGTGTGGCCTTTACGGTCCAACCTGAATTAAAAAAAAAAAACAACCTCATGAATTCTTACCCAGTCTTATCGACTCATAGACTACCTACTACAATTATTTTATTAATCTGATTTAGTCTAACATTGTTTAACTGACAGGAATATTGTGACGCAAAGCTCAAATAATAGGAGAAAATGCAAAGCAATATAGGGTGTTATTGCTATTGTTATATAATATACTACTGCCTAGTATACACCATACTGTGAAGAAAATTTAAATGGAACATTCAGCATAATCCCTAACTCCACAACTATTCCAAAATATAGAAATAAACAGAAACAATTGAAAATGAATGAATAATGTTCTGCCTTGGTACTGTGTCGTTCCACCAAACTGCTAGAAAGGTTACAGAAAGGTCATTAAAATGTGACGTGTCATTTTTGTTACTCTAGGCTGTGATAAATAGAAGTTCAGAAACTGTATCAGCTCAGAAGAGCCTCTGACAGTATAATATGGCAAAGATACAATAAAGCTGAGAGAGGCAAAAGGCAACATCCATAGAGAGGAAAAAATGGGCAAATGTGCACTTGAGACTGGTGATTTATATATTAAAAATGCCAACTAAAACACAATAATAGTTTCTTTACACAGCTCTAAGCAGTTGCTTGTTGTTGAAAATGTCCCTTAAGCCTTGCACGGGCATTGGAAGTTTTCTAAATCTCGGGAATTGCAAGGGTATTGAGAGTGAACCTGACACACCTGAGTGGGTTCCTGCTGAACTGGTGGAGCTAACCCACTAAAATATTTGGACTCTGAGTTTGAGTGTCACCACCTCTGGACTAGCCATTGTTTTTCTAACCATAATCACTAACGTGTAGTGCTGCCTTATAAGACAATACAGCTCTGAAATCTGACACACTATGTCCCCAACTGTTTCTTTAGACTTGGAGAAGACCAAATGTTTCCTTTCAATTTATGGTGCTTCTGTGGTGTGTAATAGGAGGTGTCTCAGGTTGGATTAAATGCTATTTTATGTACTTAGTTTTCATTCCATTGGCTCTCTTACTTTTTCTGTGGTATTACATGTTAAGAGTAATAATAATAATAATAATAATAATAATAATAACAATAACAACAATTCTTTGCATTTATGTAATGCTTTTCTCATCCGGCCAGATTAAAGTCAGAATTCTGACTTTAAAGAAAAAAAAAAAAGAACATTATTCTTTGGCAGGACATTAGATTAATACGGAAGAGGATTAGGGCCATGTGCAATTTTTTTTTGAGTTCTGACTTTAAAGTCAGAATTCTGAGATTAAAGTCAGAATTCAGAGAATAAAGTCAGAATTCTGAGTTCTGACTTTAAAGTCAGAATTCTGAGATTAAAGTCACACATTAAATTTCACATGTGACCCTAATCCTCTTCCGTAGATTAAGGGTCATTTCACCAGTTTTTTTTTTTTTTTTTTTTACTGGACCACTGCTTGTGAAACCTTACAATAAAACAAGAATTGAATTTGCAACCCTCAACTGAACTCACTGCTCGATCGATTCACAGCCTGCAGGTGGGAGGAAGAGTAATTATTGTCATGCATAGGTACCTGACACTCTGCTCCGTCTAAGGCATTATGCCAAACTGTGACTTCAGCACACACACAGGATCTCAATTAGTATTGTAGCAAGCCCATAATGGTTACTAAAAGAGTTCAACTAGAGCTAAAATCGCAGCATGTGTGCTTGGGTTTCTCTGCTTGACATTCATTATTCCTGTAGTTTATTATGAATGTGTCGCGAACATGCTGTTACAGCTATAAAGGTCATTCTAATGAGGAATAAAAGGCTTAACTGTAAGTGTGCAGAATTAAAAAGTACAGTTTCACAAGGACAAAATTTCAAAGTAATTGTATCAGTTTGAAAATATAATAACGTGTATGTAACGTATGCCTACATTAAAATAATTTAAAACAGTAAAATGTAAGTGCAGAACAGGTTATGTATTTGTACATTAGTATGTACAGTATATTGCTAAACACATGATTTATTGCTGCTGTTCTTGACAAAATATCAAAAGTAAAAATAATATTGTCCATATTATTTGTTATGCCTCCATGTTACACCTCACGTAATAAAAACTGTGCCATAATATTTGAAACCTTTTATTATATGTAGGTTCTTAGAACAGGAGTAAGTAGCACATTCCTAAGTTCCAAACCTCATCAGGTTCAAAGATTTTTTAAGTATCCTTATTTTGAAGACTGATTTGCATGTCTTTTGTAAAGCTGAGCCTGTCACATCCCCTGCTTTTTCCTGAAATGCTTCTCCTTCCTTTTTACTGTCTCTTCTTTAGTGGTACCACTTTCAAATCTGTTTCAAAGCTATATGTAGTATTGTATATATAGTATATGTATAATTATATGTAGTATGATGGTAAAAAGGAAGGAGAAGTACTGACATATTGTGAAGAATCTGACAATTCGTAGCTCCGTATATGGAAAGGCAAATAACACCTTCTGAGAATGATCTTCGAATCATAATTCCAGGAACAAACTTTGCAGCATCTTTTTTTTTTCTTAAAAATAAATAAGACATAGAAAAATACAACAGGGAAAATTACCAATGTTTGAGTGCATTTGAAATTGACATTATTTTCCTCACAAAATGCCCCTTCTACTGCAGTGATGGCATTTCTGCTGACTTGCTTTTTACATCTAATAAATGCTTTTCCTTTTAATAACTAAACTGCTCTGTTAAATGTACCCACTTAAGTTATGTAACCTTTTATCTTCAACATACTGCAGTTAAATTGCCTTACCAAAGAACATTTATGAGCCAACCTCCGTAGTATTTCACCAGGGCTTTTGCTGAGTCATTTTATAATTAACATTTAAAAAAAAAAAATTCTTGTGGTTGAGACAAAAAAGTGCTCCATAATTGTGCTGTGCTTCCTACTACTTAGAGCTAAAGATTAATCAGTAACTAAGTAAGAGGTTGTGATCAATTTATATAAACTAATAGGGCAAGCAGAAAGGAAATTGGTACAAAGTCAGACATCAAATGAAACTAATGAAATCACATGGTGATAAAATCATCATTATATTCAGAATTATTGTTATTATTATTAAATAATAGATCATAGTAGAAACAAAGGGTATATCTTCATAAACGTCAATAACGATGCAATAGCTATAGCATGTCCCTTAGAGCTAGTGTTTTCCTAATAGCCAAAGT
The DNA here is from genome assembly GCF_013347855.1 of Anguilla anguilla. Classification (NCBI taxonomy): domain Eukaryota; kingdom Metazoa; phylum Chordata; class Actinopteri; order Anguilliformes; family Anguillidae; genus Anguilla; species Anguilla anguilla. The sequence goes on along the minus strand of NC_049214.1, from coordinate 9,731,884 downwards.
AACATATGGCTGATATTTGCATTATAATTAAGTATGTTATTCAGTTAATTGGTCAGACTCTTCGTGGATCAAGGCTTTTTAGGGGCTCTCTTCAGTTTCCTCAGATCATTTTCGGATTAGGTTCTTTATATACACTGTATATACTGTTATAGAATGAAATAGAAAAAAAAAACTAACAAAACACACACACACACACATGCACACGTGCACACACACACACGCACACACACAAACACACACACACACACGCACACACACACGCACACACACACAGAGCAGAAAACATAATATTTCTGTAAATCATGAAACTTTCCCAAGGGCAGTCTGAGTGAGATAACTGCAATAACTTTCATTGTGAATTTAAGTATCTCCTTTAGTGTGCTATTTAAATCAGCTGTAAATGCATCACACAGACAGGCCAGGAAAGGCAGGGACTCAGTATAACATAATTTAAGACAGTAGAGAGGAGAGCTGGCAGTGCAGATCTATGGGAGTGCTGAACAGCAAGAGGTGGTCACACTAGAGTAGCTTTATCTGGCCTTCATGGACTATTAATATCAAACTGGGGCCTTAACATGAACAGAATCACACAGAAAGGGCATCCAATGTCATGTATATTAGTGCAATAAAAACAGCAAATGAAAAATTATTTTAACAGGTGACATGAATGCTCATAAAACAAATGAAAAGGGAATGAGAGCGAAAAAAAAGTTTTCACTCCTTTGAAAAGGACAAATACATAGATAATTTTCCCATTTATTTTTAAGAACTACATGGGTGTCTGGCCAAAGTAATGAACATTTAATTTAACTTCTTTGTCGACATGAGTACATTAGAAAATCGTTTTAATCTTTATATGTCAAGCTATCCCTATGCTTTGAAAAAGTAGCAGAAAAATAAGAATAATTAAGCATATCCTTGAGCATATCCTTTCTGGAGGCTTTTGATTTTTACTTCTCTACATTTAAAAAGAGTCTTTTTGTTGTTGAACTTGATTTGGATCCTAAAGCCTGTTATGAGATCAAAATGGCATATTTAATCAAATGGCTAAATTAAACTACTTTATAAGATATTATGTTCACCCTGGAATAAGACATGGAACTGTCAATGGAAAAATCAAATAAACAATCAGGCATGCATTGACAGTGGAATTGAATAAATAGTTTGTGTGGCTATTTGTTCAGTAATTTTCAATTTTAATATAAATATTGCGTGAAACTAATTAGAATGATCATACCTATCTTGGTATGTCCAGATAGGAATCAAGTCCAGTAATGTTTTTTAAAAAATCACTATTAATACACAGTTCTACAAATTAAAGTTTGAAATGGAGAACAACAAGACTATATATATATTAAAGACCATTCAGCTGCTATTGCAAACAAAACTTAACGTAATCTGAATACTGTCAAATAACCAGCTGTAGATAAAACTTAATCATAGAACTTTCAATGATAATAATAAAACAGACCTAAAATTCAGTATGTTTCCAATAACAAAAGAAACATGTGCTGTTAATTGGTAGGCTAATAATAATGATAATAAAACAACAACAAAAACTAAATATGTATTATACATTCACATCTGTGCATATGCACAGTGGTGCTTTATATTTACATAAATTTGCATATAGTATGGACCATTCTGCTTTCCTGTTTGTGCACAAGGTGCTCTTGCGGCTAATTAGCCAATACCCTTATGCGGTGCAGTACACATTATTAGCAAGTCAACTGTTGTAGCATAACTGCAAACTGCTCACTAACTCCAACACTACCTAATTAGAAAAGGTGGGTCATGCAAGGACAACAAGGATACATTGGCAGGATAACTATATATATATCTTTTTTTTTTTTTTTTGCAGTTCATTCAAGGTATGAGTTAATTCCAGGTACATGGAGTATTAGGCAGTCCTGAGAGCATGTGTAGTGATTTCCAATATTTTCAGTATTCTAAACCAAGATTGATGACAGATTAAAGGGTAATTTATGAAGAAGGGCTTTATAAATAAACAAAACCAATGCTGATGTCTCCTTAAGGAGAGAGGACGAACCTACTTTTTAAAATAAGATGCTGTGATGTGTATCATAATTGTCACCAGTAATAAATCTAAGAGCTGTATGGTAGACAGCATTTACAGGTTAAAGCAGCTGCATGTCTATAAACTATGTCCCCATAAACAAGGGCAGAAATGAAAATGGACTTGACTCCTCGTTCTAGTGAATGTGGGAAAGCAGGCTTTGTTTTTGAATAAGTAGCCGATTCTCTTTCTTGAATTTTTAACTAGGATGTCAATATGAGTTTTAAACATAATATTTTCATTTACCCAGATGTCTAAATATTTACAGTGGGGACACTTTGAATTTGAATACCATTAATAATATGAATTTGGATGTTTTCATAGTAAATTTCTCTGGCTCTGGAGAGCAGCATGTATTTAGTTTTATTGACATTTAAAACAAGTTCAAGGTTTACAAGAGCATCAAAGGCGTGTTGCTACTTTTCAACAGCCAGTTGTAAAGACTGTGAGCAACAGAAAAGAATAGGACTGCATAAAAATGAGCCTTACATACTTTAAAAGATTTAGCAATACCATTAATATAGATGGTAAATAAGACTGGGTCCAGTACTGAACCTTGAGGGACACCCTTTACAATGCATAGAAACTCAGATTTTGTATCACCCACCTTTATGCACTGGTATGTATCTGAAAGGTAGTTTTAAACCAGTCACAAGCAGCAGAATCTAGGCCAATAGAAGATCTACTCTACACAATAGCAAGGAATTATTGACAGTATCAAAGGCCTTGGCAAGGTCAACAGAAAAAACTGCAAAATGTTGTTTATCATCAAAAGCAGATGGTAGTCATTGATATTTTACATTATACATTATAAAGTAAAAAAACAGCACCATCCCATTCATTGTGAAATCAATCTATCAGCTTCTTTCCTGAGAGAACAAAAAACAACACAGATGAATATAAATGGAAGAAAAATTCAAGGAAATGAAAAAGAAAAACAAACTGCAGAAAGGGATAGGTTGGTAGCAGGCCAGTCATAGCTGTCTTTTTTGTAGTTTAAACATGCTTAGAAAAAATAATACAGATTAACAAATAAACACAAGAGCTAGCTAGTAACACATATAGTTGATATAGGGGAGAGCAGCGAAATAACTATCAGTTTTTGTATTTGGCTCAATTTCAAAAATATTACTAGAGAGACTATCACTATGATTACAGGCCATAATAAAATTTCTGGGACATACCATTCACTAGCAATCTGACCAAAAGTACCAGGAATGAAATTAAAAATGAAACTAACATTGTAGGGGGGTACACCTAACAGTCTTAATAGCTTTAAAAGTTGATGAATATCGATCACAAGACATTATTCTCCAGCTTCTGTAAAATGTCTGTCTCTACAAAGATGGAAGCAATGTTTTCCTGACAACATATAAAGTTTATTGGAATGCAACCAGAAGTTGAGCAGTCATTGAGTAAATAACCATCTGATTCCACAATGATAAAAATAGCTGTCATGGAATGCCTGTTGAACATTTCTTCCCCTGGCTGACAATATTTTCTTCATTAAGGCAACCCAAAAAAGCCACGACCATCATTTGAGGTGCTGTTTATATATGGGAGGAAGGTTTTAAAGTCCTCATTCCTTGACACAATATGCATGCAATTCCAAGAAACAAAATTATGAATGATTATCAGATTATGATGCGAAACTGAAAACTTAGAAAGGAGTTGAATGAAATATGTTGTAGGAGAGAAGGTTATATAAAAAAGACTTACAAACATGTCAAAGAAGGAATCTATCAGTACAGCACAGAGTGATCGAATGTCTGGTTTCCAGTTTTGTTTTAAGTGGAAGCAGGGGAGTGATATATTTCATAGTGAACGAGAGGTCAGTTAGAAAGGCCATGTTTAAATTGATGGGAAAGTATCCAGATTAAATCTTCAAGGGGGTCAAACTGAAATGCAATCCAAGACGAAACCTGATAAGCATACAAGTAAATAGAAGCTAAATAGGTGTGAATCCTCAGCATGAGAGTCAAGCTAAGAAATACAAATTAATAGCAACAAAAAAAAAAGAACATTCATTCAGAACCAGAGCCTTGAGGTACTTTGGAAGTAGCAAGCCAATGACTCGTGAGAATGACTCCAGGAAGCATAAGTAGGAGCAAGGTAAGAGGAAAGTCATGCACAAGGAACACCAAAGATCACAGGGTCCGCAGAACTAGAAAGGACAGTGATGCCAAGACTTTTAAAGAGCCCAAAGCTGAAGATGTATTAAGATGGAGATGAGAGAATTTCAGGAGCACAGAGATGAGAATCAGGTACAGATGCAACAGGACCGTATGCTGAGTGAGAAGAATGACATCCAAATCCATATTTAATGACATTAAATATGTAGGGACTGATATGCACTGAGCTAATGGACAGCTAATTTCAGGGTATTAGGCAAACAGGGAATTAAAGATTGACATTTTTTTAAATGTCTCTTGTATTACTGTACTTGTCTCTTGTAATTATATGGAACTGTTGTCACGGCGACGCAAGACAAATCTTGTCATATATTTGATTTTTTTGAGGGATCAACATAAAATCTCTTTACATAGAAGTGCATTTATTTTGTTTGCTGACCTTGTGAAACAGCATCCCAATAGTGTAAAATGAGCAGATTTAAAAATAACCTTCAGTTATTTGTAACGTGTGGAAGTTCAAGCAAAAATAGGAAGTGGGTGTTCAAATATCCGTTGCAACATCTAAACTGAGAGGGTACAAGCTGCTGAGTAGGAGAGAAGCAGTGAAAAATCCCCCATGTGGCTGAGATTTAAGGGGGGCCCGCTCAAGCAGCTCAGCCCATAAACAGTGTCATCTGCAGCAGACTGGCCATGTCCTCTGGGGTGACATTCCAGGCATCTCTCACATGTGGTGAAGGGTGCAGACCCAGACCCTGTCACAATCATTTTGCAACTGGATCACTGTGGACCATAGAGGGGAGAGTACAATGTGTGACCGCGGGGGATTGCTGACCTCTCTTTTTGGTAGTTGTTTAAAGTGCGAGTGTTATCTAAAGCCTCTGGCCTCAAAAGTGTCACGGAAGGCACGCCAGACCCCTTGTTTGATGTGCTGGCATTCGGGTGGTCAGCTGCTCACATGGATTTTGTGGGGAGTCACTTGGGTACAAAATGTACCAGCTGGGGAAATCCTAAAATATATTGTTTGGAAATATATGCAAGAATGTGGTGCGGTAAAGGTGTTAGTTCTTACAAACAGTCCATTATTTCTACAGCATGTTTCTGTACTTCCTTGATGTTGAAAAGGTTTGAGTTTTATCAAATACACGGTGCGTAAATCTGAAATCGATTTAATATAGTCTTATGCTTTTCTTCAGCACTGTCTTGAAGGACTGAAGAACTTAAATAATTAAATAAGAAGCCTTGTGTTGTCTACAATTGGCTACAAATCTGGAAGCAGAAATTCCCCAAAATAATATTTTATGCCTGTACGGATGTCTGGACTTCAGTATTGCCTGCACCCTTCTGACAAACCTACCTACCTTTCTGCATGAGTGGTATATTGGAAAGGACATTTAATATAAGAAAGATTACTGCTACATTGGTGGAGTCAAGAAAGGGAACAGCTCACAGCTTTACAGTGCATGTGAATTTCATTGCAGACGAATAAAATATGTCTTTTGTAATCACAGGGAAGAGTGTACGGAGCCATATTACATATTATATATTTTCCTGCTGTCATACAATGCACATTTACCCCTGACATATAGAGCTGGAGGAAACCAGAGAAGATGACAGTAAGATTATTTGGGGCAACATCCAACCTTGTTAGCAAAATGTTATTTACCTCTGTTGTCTCCGTGTAAGAATATGTCCCCGTTGTGGACTTCAGTGTTGTGTATTTTATGTTATTATTGTATCAGCACAATACTGCTGGATGTGCAGGAGTTGGGTTATTGAAATAGATTACCTTACAGTCTACAGTATTTCAGTACATGACCAACTGAGAGTTTGTGGCAGATCTACAACTGTTTGGCTGTACATGTTCATTTCTTGAAGATCATATGTTATTTGAAAAGGCACACAAAGTGAGAACATACACACATTGATCTGAAACAACTCTATAAAAAGTCATTTTGTATGATTGTGTCCTTATGTGTGAATCACTCACTGTTTTTACTGTTCCCTGAAAAAAATTAACAAAATAAAAATAAAATACACAATTCCCCTCCACAGAAGTTTGTATTTTAAGCATTGTTTTAAGCATGTGTGGCCATGGTATAACTATGTAGCTATTGAAGGCGGTGAGTTTTAAATTCCTATATTTCTACATTTCAGATGATATCGTTAAGCAATCCTTTTCTGTTGAGTACAAGAGAAGAGATCACACCACATTATTAGGATGAAACAAAGGTTGAGTATTGGGAAAAGGTGATCAATCTCATTCTCTCCAATCATACTGGAGGAGAGAAAGTCAATATATCACCTGCCCAACAGGGAGGGGAAAAAAAATGAATTCAATCTAATTTCCTGATGCCATGTGCGAGTATATTTAAATTGTGCCATGGACCTAGAAGACTGATTTGATTACGGAAAGTGTAGGTCATCGCCCTCATTATTTCCCCTAATTTGCCCCCAGACATAAACAGCTTTGCCCACCCTGACGTCTAACTGAAGAGCAGGAAAAGGTTACTACAGATACAACCCCTCCCCTGCCCCCTCCCCCGCACTAAACAGGAAGGCTTCAATAGCACCAGCCCGAGATGCTGATGACAACAGCCAGGGCCTTACTGGTAGGCGGAGCCAGCCTGGTGATGGGCACTGATAAACAAAGGCCTGGCTGCACAAACATGGCTGTGGTAGGGAGAAGTGAGTGATAGCTTTAATCAGGGAGCACTGATAGATTCTCAGCCCTCCTTCCCCTCCCAGACATCCACCAGCCTGGCCTCAGAATGCAAACAACAGAAAAATGGCCGGAGTGAAAGGCACGGAAATGCCTGAGGCTATTTTGCACTATTTGAGACGGAAGGTCTGAGGCTTTGACCAGAGGTGGCAAACATGGTCTGATGATACAGTATTTCAGACTGTTTGCTCACAGATAGAGTTCCTTGCCGCCACCCCTCCTCCCACCCCCCCTTCAAGAGTGCCCTAGCAACTAAGCAAAAGTGAAACTGATGAATACACAATGCAGTATGATTCTTCTTATTTGTATATTTCTTCAGTCTACATTGCTCTTTGAAATTTGCATGCACTGATCGCAGACTGTCCATGGTTTGGGAATGAAACAATTGCCTTTATTTATAGATATCTTTAATTTTAAGTTTTTAACAATACATTTTTTTTAAGATACTTAAGTTTTCTATAGCCACTACCTAATCAGTGGCCTCAAGCACTTGATCAGGAACTAACTGAAACTGAAAAGAATAGGCCTGCTCTGTCTAATGTAGGCACTAGAAGGCAGTATTGAGCTGCAGGCTACAGGGCCTGTTTCTCTTAAATGCATTTAACATTTTGTCTGTTCAAAAATTTATAATGTACAAATTTACTAACAACGAATGAGTAGGCTTTCATCTCTAAAACACTCGCTTTTTTGTCCCATGGATAGCATGGCTCTCTGTGGAGCAGGAACATATATAGTACAGACAAATTCTTTAATTTGTTTCCTGTAAATTCTCCACCTCACTGTCATTCAAAAGGGTGCTTTGAATACAACGGTGTTGATGAAAAACAAAGTGTTTCAAGTATAAAGGGCTGTCTGTCATCAAATCATATTACAGCACTTTAAAAAAGATAAGAAAAAAATTCACTGGGAAGCAGAGATTCCATTGTTTTTTTTATTCTATTTTTTACTATTAAATACAAGTCGTCTTTTTGAAGATATCAAAAAAATATGTTATTGCCATTGAGACAAAATAAACTTTCTCTTTTAAATGGCTTCCTTAAGAGCTTATTGATTTGAGACATACTGTAGATGGCATCAGATCACCTAGAACAAAAGGTGATGGAATGATAATTCTACATCTAAAACTGTTGCAGACTGTGATAGTCAAACACACACATAATATGACATAATATGACACAATATGACAGTCATGTTACATGTGTGTCATGTTGCATGTGTTGATAGTCATGCTACATGTGCGTGTAGTCATGTCACGTGTACACAGATCACTCAAACCCCTATAACCCATACAACAATGTAAAGCCTCTAGCAATACTGTGCGAGCTTTACTTCCGTTCTACAGTGGCAGCATGACATGTGAATTTGAACTGAGGCCTGCTTGCTCCTCGTGTTGCCAGAGGAATTCGGAGTGACCTGAGCTTCCGCCACAAGGGTTTTGTCTCTCAGCCTGTGTTGTTAAAAGTTTCAGTGGCATAGTGCCAAGGGCAGTGAACCAAATCTGGGATCGGATTCCTACCTGCTCCTTGGAATTCAGCAGTGACATTACAATATAAATGAGGCACGATGTGTAGCCATTAGTGCGCCCCATTCCACTAGATGGCAACATTTTGTAAAAATCCATTTGTGGTCAACTGCGATAAGGGACCACACAACAGATGCACAGTCTTACACATTATGCATGCTCCTGCACCTCAATCAGCACTCTCCCTCTCTGTGCCAAAACCTCACATGCTGGAACAATATATCACACATTTAGCATGCTAATCCTTTGTCTTCACAGAAACGTAAGTTATTATTGTTTTTTTTTTTGTTCTTTTTTTTTTTTTGCCAGATACGTTGGACACAGGAGTGCAACACACCAGGTATTTATTTTCATTATAGTACAACTAGCATATTTTTCCTTTCCCTTTGACTGCTGGGTTATAATAGGCTGATCTAGGACAGCTGATGTTGACAGCTGATTCTGGTTCTACTGCACATATAACTCAGGTGGATGCACTCATGTTCTCTTACATTGTAATGATGTAAGCGAGTGAGAGATAAGAATCTCTGCTTATTGAATGTAATATAAAGTAATGCAGTATAACATGGTGAGCCTTGCACTTATAATATTCTGGACAATTGACAAGCTCACATCTAAAATCAGATTTGTTGGCAATAAATACATCCTTTAGAAATGGTTGGTTGAATAAATTCATTCATGCATATTCATGCATTTCTATGTTTATTTTGTATTAATAAACCTGCTTCCCTGTCTTAAATTGCCAAATTTGTCTGTAGGATATGAGCCACAAAAACAAACTGATATTTTTGTATCTGTTGTAATCAATCTAGCCTTCGGGTAGGACATTATATGTGATAACCTAATGACCCACACATAAATTTGACTACATATCTTGCATAATTTGGGAAATTCATCTTCTGGGGTCGTGGTGGGGGGACGTGATCATGATGATGTCACCCAGGAACGTGAAAATACTTCCACGGTAGGATATATCAATGTATCCTTAGCCAGGAGGAGACGCCAAGGCGTTGAGTTTGAAGCCAAAACGACAACGACATATGGCAGAAATTAAACAACAGTATAAAACTTATTCAGCCCTCTTTACTAAATTTAAAGACACTAAATGTTTTATTTAGGCCAAATAATGCCAGAGTAATTGTCAAAAATCCACAAAACATGCCCTACCCTGAAAATGGCGCTGTAGAGTGTGTCAAAATCCCTTGAGGTGACGAGCCAAACACATCTGCAAAAGTTTCATCCCAGTGACATGCAGCGCCTGCACACTCACCACACTTGTGAGAGCAGTATGGTGAAATGGTTTTGAGTAGAACAATTATTTTGATGAACTGTCATCGGTAGAGTCAGAGTCCCAAGAATCGTGAGAATTGATCAAACAGTGTAGGAGTTTAAAAAAAATAGGTTCACAATAAATTGTGAAAAATCCAGTATGGCAAAAAAATTGTAAGCAGTGCATGCGTTGGAATCTGACAAAAGAAATATGACAAAAAGATCATGTTTATGGGCCTTACTGTTCATGAGATACAGGCCAACATGTGGATTCCAATATGGCTGGACCCCTAATAATAAATACATAAATAAATAAGTAAAAGTTAATATAAAAAAAAATATTTAAATGCAAATGCTTCTTGCACATATAACACTTCCCAGAGTTGATCTATCCTTGTAAATTCTCCTGTAATTTCTCTTGTACTTTGTATCCAGGCAACCAAGGAATCACATTTAGGAAGCACATTCTTTTGATGGAACAAGGCAGTGTTTCATAAATCCTTAATTGTTTCATTGTATTCAAAAATAAGTCACACTCAGAAAAGGCATAGATCACAAGATCAGTTTAAGAATGACAGATGAATGACTGTTGCACTCAATCTTTTTCCATTTCCTACATTGTTCACACAAAATAGTTCTTACAGATTTTTCACTCTCTCTTCTGTACAATGAAACATAATTGCTCATAATGGCAGGCATCCCAGGTTCAAAATTCTTTATTAACAGGGTTTCCTTTGAGAGTGAATGCTGTTTTCGGTATCAAGAAAATAAAGAAATTTTCCCAACACTTCTATCTCAAGGTCATTGAAAAATATTCATTATATTGATAATCTAGATTCTTTTGAAATGCTTGCCTGTATATTAAACAGCTTCTTAAATAAAAATCTGACGTGACCTCTTCATCATATTAATAAAATTGTTGTACATAAGACCCCACACATATTGTGTGAAACCAGCTCCCCAGGTTGCAATATATTTTTCAGAAGACGTTATGATGTTTTAATCGTAGCATTTCATTGCTGATTTGTTTTTGTTTTCCACATTATCCACAGTATTCAGCCCTTTGGAGAGCCCCTGTTGTGAACATAGGGGGCTCCTCTAGCTTGGAACATGAGGATAATTAAATTACATGCATGGTAAAGTATAATTAGAACTGGAATCCTAATGTGGTCAGCCCATAGATGATAACTTAGCCAGCACGGATTGATGACCAGTGACCTTTTAAATGTCCACACAGATATGGAAGGTATAGTATGTGCTTCACAGGTTTAGCATGTGAGTGGAATCTGAAGCAAGCATAACCATTACAGCTGAGATAGCAGCCATACCACCACACACCCTACACATGACAAATTGCTGAAGCAGGTGCGGGGTTAGTTTGTACAAAGATAGGCGACCTGAGAAAACCAAGCCCTGGTCTAAGCAGAGTCAGAGCGGGGCAGCTGGGGACATTCTTCCCTCTGGAAGAAAAACACTCTGATTCCAGAGTTCAGTGATGGTGGCACTATGCTGTAGGACTCTCCGAGGACATTATGGATCCCATGTCGCCAAAAATAGAGGGTTACCTGGGGGCAGGTTGGTGGTGGTGGGGTGTGTGTGTGTGTGGGAGGGGGGGGGAGGTTTGGGGGTTAGTGCCCTGGCAAAATTCCCAACCTGACTGTGTAAACCAGCCACATGAGCCTCCCTCTATTTAATTGAATCAATAACTGCCTCCCTCTCAACCTGAAGTGCTCAAGCTGAAGTGTGTTTAGCATTTGTACCCAACGTCACTTCCAATGCATCACCCAGGTGAGTGCTACAAATTAGTAGTGATTGACATGAGCTCCCCCTTCATTTTAAAGTGGTTTGAGATCATTAAAGCACTTCATAGTCATCAATATATAATCAATAGATGTAATGAATGATGATAATTAGAACAAGAAGCCTTTTTTTCAAAGTTGGGACAAGTTTGCTTGTTTGCTCTGAGTGAGAGCTGTAAAAGTTGTAAATCCCAAAAATATCGATCCCATAAATTAGCCTAGATTGTTTTTAAGATTAGATCATTTTAATAATCAATTTAGAAAATACTGTTTGTCTGGGAGTGCACAGCCTTGATTCCTGAAATGAAGTGTACCTTTGAATTTATCAGAAACATACATTCCCTCTAAAATTATACCTGTGAAAAACATTTTTCTGAAATTCATTTTTATAACTAGATTGAATATTTCAATCTATAATTTTAGTCATTTAGTCTATTTCACCCACAAACCAAAAACAAATCACACCCATCTCATGTGCCTCAATGCTAAAGGACAAGAATAGTCACACAGATATGCATTAATTGTAGGTTGAAAATGATATTTGTATACCATTCCCTTATGGAGTGGCATAAAAAAGGTGTGTGCTATGATCTTCATACATTTATTTCTTTGAATATATATTACATGCTCACATTAAGCTTAGAGCAGCATTTGATTCCTTTATGCAAGTTTGTATGTTATTTTTTATTAAAATTTTATTGTCAGTAATACAGCATGAAATTGGTAATACAGACTTAAAGGGTGATGTGTACTCGGAGACAGTATGTAACAAAGGAGGCAAATGGATGGGATTACTGGAACACTGTGGTACAACAATGATAACATTGCTGTATTGATTCACAGGTGTACAGAGTCGGAAAAGGAGTGGGTGGTTATCGACTGCTCGGTTTGCACGTTGCTGGCAGAATTTGGATTCAATGAGCCCCATGAGAGAGTTTCCTGTCTGTAAAGAGGATTCTGTAAAGCAATTCATACAGAACCAGCTTTATTTTATTTATTTATTTATTTTTTATTTAAAAAATAACTTTAAAAAAGTTTCAGCAGGGAATGTACAAACTCAGATTTGTCTGTAAAAGACAAATGAAAGTGATGCTGAGAAGTGCTTTTTTGTGCAGAGGACTGTTAATACACATCTCCATTAGTTGACATATACAGTATGTATAGAGAATCAATATGTATGGCATTACTTATTAGAAATTATGTAATAATTATGGGAAGAGTTGATGTTATAGACAGATGGAAAAAAGGCCCTACTCAGAAATAAATGCTTTAATCTGTGAGTAGCGGTAGCCATTTCAGGTTTGGAAATGTGCAATTCAGTTCTCTGCCACCTCCCAAAGGAAAAGAGCAACGTAATAACATTTTTCAGAAAATATTTTCAAAAAACACTTTTTGAGCAAGTAAAAATCCAGAAGTGTTCCAGAAGTAATTTTCAGGTATAAGGCATTATTTTTATTTACAATGAATCAAATTATACATCATTTAAACAGTCCTTGTCTTCGAAGAGTTAGTATGGTTTTCGCAGTTGACGTAGCCTCATCTTCTGGATGCTCCAAGTGATTAATGGAAAAGAAACAGCCACCTGGTCACAGGCATTATAATAAGCACACACCAGATTGATCTGTAAGGTAGACTATTTGCTTTGTAAAAGCTTTCCTGGGTGTTAAAAAACAAACAAATTTGACGTTACCACAAGTCACTTTGCGGTTATAAAGTTGCTTGTGCGTCAATACTTACGCAATATTTTTTCATGAATAAAGCCCCATGTTTTATAATCTGAAGATGTGGCTAGTGTCATGTTACATCCATCCATCCATCCGTCCATTATCTATACCCGCTTATTCCTGGGCAGGGATAAGCAGGTATACATATTTAACACTCTGCTTAGCAAATGTAGCTAATTGCTTGAGTTGGGAAAACGGGTAAGCAGCATAGTTTTTTGTCTGCTCATGTACAAAGCTTGCGAGTGAGCGATGTTGGTTTGCTCCGTGCTCTAGTGAAATTGCGTCCAATCCAATCCTCGCTCCACTCCGCTCGCATCCTCTGTCCATGGTGAGCTGATTTTCAAAGCTTCATAGCGTACTCCTGTTGGAGAGCCTTCCTCATTGATATTTCATTGATAGGCCGGCAAACCTTACATCACAAAGGTGTTGGATACCCTCACAACTTTCTACTACAACACCACTTGATAGCAGTCCTATCAGTCTAAATGAGGCCCTTATCTTATTTCCTCCTCCTCCTTCATTGCAGTTTTTGTGACTTCTTTAATTTATAACTTTACTCAAAAGTATTTCAGTTTTTCTTGATTTGCATTTTACCCTCATTTGCATTGCATTATATGCAATAAATGTGCAATATCATTGCAATTATATTTTTTATTGTGGTCATTTTATGAGATATAAATACAAGCTATGATCCTGTCATCTCCTAATATATCAAAATTGTGGTGAACTGTTCAATTTAATATGTTTTTGCCTGCCAGGCTAGTTTCCTCTTGCATTATAGTACCAGCCAATCTTTCTTAATTGAAAAGATTAAACCTTGCTGTCTTTCACATAAAAAAAATCTCACCTACTAACGAAACACATTTTTGCAGGGGAAGCAAATGCCTTTGATATTTTGGGGTCAAAGCATCAAGTTCTGGTCAAGGATTTCTGAGCATCCATCCATCCATCACTAAGTGTGGCAGATGTGCAGTGCAAACACATGAGGAAAATTAACACATAAATTCAAGTATGTGATTCCTATCCACTGAAGAAGGTTGGAGTAGATATGTTATCTGTTCAAATATGCAAAAAGCCCAATTCTTTAATCAAAATTAAGAGAAATCCACGTACAACTGGCACAGATGTAAACCATTTGCTTTATGACAAAAAAAAATGCTAAAACCATTAGCTGTTCTTTTTACATGGCATATGTGGTGAATGGATTGCCCTTAACTTCAGACTACTTTTAGAAGCACTCCCTTTCTCTGCTTTGAAGCAACAAAAACAAAGACAGTTTGATCACGGTCCAGGGTGCTGCCAACACTTTGTGAGATGACAGCATGCACAAATCCAAGGGGCTGCTCCTGTGTTGTTGTGGACTGCGGTTATTTTTTTGTCTGGCTTCGCCGCCAGGAGCGACAGGAAGCGGCGCGGCCCAGAGCAGATGCAGCGCGATGCCCAGCACGTCCTCCCTCTACACCTAATTGAGAATCCGCAACGGAGTGGAAACATGGCTGGGGAGGTTATTTGCTGCCGATTGCACTTCAAGGGCCAATCCTTTCACCGTCCTTATCAGAAATTTCAAGTTTGATGTCATGGCCTTTCATCCAGGGTTCCCCTCTTGACTGCATCTCATGGTTCAGACAATAGGGATAGCCAGATCGGCAGCAAAACACTTCTAGGTGGGAGAACCATTCGTTCGGGTCAATGATTACAAAATCCACCAGCGGAAGGAGAAAAACTGGACTTGAAAAGACACTTTGGTATGGCCTAGAGAAGTGTCCCTCAGGGCTCTTGTCCTGAAACTGCTTTCATGAAAACGATTCTCTTCTTGGGCAAAGCCATCCAGTCTTTCAAAGATGTGTCCACGTCTTTATTCTGTGCAATGAAAACCCAGGATTCATGGCACGGTGCTTGAAAAAGTTTGCCGGCACAGTTGAGTTGGAAGAGAATGTTATGCCAAATGGAGTGGTCTGAATTTGCTTGCCGGGCACACTGTTATCACCGTCCTGCTACTCAAGAGTGTGAGGATTGGGAACTTTCAGAGTATTTGTATAACAATGTTTTGAAAGCAGAGCGCATTCATGCTGTAAATCTCCATTCCAGTCTGCTAGCTGATAACTGTGTGAGCTGGCACACAGTCGTGCAGAATTAACTGCCATTGATTTGAAAAGTTAAAAAGGTGTGCAATTTCTGCAGCACTCCAAAAAAATGTCACTGATAACACCAATGAATTTACAGCATGCACAATCAAGAAATTTATTGTGACTGACACAAGGCACAAACTAGTTCCAACACAATTTTTAGTACTCTCACATGCTTGCTTCTATTATCACTGGACTGGCCTTTGCTGTCTGCATGCTAATGTTCAGTTGCTGAAAGCATCCAAAGGCCACAGCACTTTCCTGTGGTGTCAGTAACAGGCAAAGATCCAATGAAATCATCCTTCATACCCTCAATACACAAACAGTCACAGACAGCAGCTCTGAGTGGCTAGTGTGTATAGTGCAAACCACAGTGGTGGACTGACGACTAGCAAGTAGACTTTTTCACTCCCTCTATAACTGCATTCAGTGTTTGGCCAGCAATCATTCTGAAAGTCCTTGTGTGGGTAGTGGCTGTTCTTCATTCTCATAGGTCAGAAGCAAATCCGGCCAGCAAATCAACTCAGCAAAAGCCCCCACAATGTAGGCAATGTGTGAGCATAGTGTCACTAGTGTAATCCAGATCCCACTCAAATGCACACAGTGACAACGATGGTGGTTAGTGTTGATATCCTAAAACTTTGCTGTGGCATGCACCAATTGTTTACCTGTAATGGCGGTTGTTGTCCTTGTGTGTTATCCAGCCTTTGGTCAGCGCCAACTATCCATTTTTATAAAAGTTCATGACCTTTCTGCAAGTACCAGAGCTTTTTCTGGTGTCTGAATAACTGAATAGCTGAAGCCTACTGTCAGATGGACTGTGCATATTCACTTTATATAATGGCTATGCCAGGTCCACAAAATTAAGTCCCAATTTAATTTATGGAACACTCAGGGAAAAAAAGACTACTTTGCATATAACTAGATATGAAGAAACGAGAATGGGACAATGCATTTAACTGGTCCAAAAATCCAAAACATATATTGATATATTTTAATATGCCACTGAGTGTACTGGACACTACAGAAAATATGTTCTCCCAAAAATTTGACGAAAACAAATGTGATTCTCTCCAGACACAACCAGGGTATGAACTGTCATTGAACGCAAGGGAGTGCCGTCCTATGGAAGACCAAATGTTACAAAATGGAATAAACTGAGAAATTCAATAAATAAATATCTATTAGTTTTTTCCTGTCTTTTATTTATTTCATAATGATTTTATTTTCCAAGGACATTTTGCACATTGGCTCTTTTATTCATTTCCTTGCATATTTATTTCAACTTGCATTTATTTCAAAACGACTTGGCCCTTCAGTCATCATGGAAGGGGCAGGGTCAGATATGATTGTAAAGTGCATAAATAGGCCTTACCCCCACGTTGCCAATTTTTGGCACTCCGTACAGTTAGTATTATATTTAAGTTGCTAATAACATTCATATTTTATTACACAAGCAGTAAAAACACGTAACCTATTAGAATAGAGGTATTCACGTTATCCTCTGTTGGGTCCATTGCGTGGAAACATTGCATGAAAATAAAAATCCTCATCTCCAGAAAGTGCACTTTCACTTTCACCTCCTGAACCATCATCTTTCTCAACAGAATGCAATATGACTTGAACTGCCTTTGTTAATGATTAAGTTTTTATGAATGCGCATTTCTGAAGCATTAAAACTACAAGAAAGTGAATTCTCCCTGCTTCTGTTTTCAGCAGCTACTGTGAACTGTGAACATAGCGAAAGGTAGGCGTGGTTTTCAAATGAGTCGCAAGTCTCCCCTATATAACAAAAAAAGTAAATTATGCAATTTGCGTCTCTCGGCTTCAACAGGTTAAAGACAACGGCGTTTCTAAGGACAATAAAAATACTAGCATGCTAGGTTTTGTTGAGAGAAGTAACCCATATGGTAATTTATTTTTTATCCACGTTTTGTGGAATATAGAATCAGCTAAACATTCCAAAGATGCCTTTCTCTTTACACATTGTTTGCTGATGCTGTGAAGAGAAAGGCAGCTTGAGCTTTTTTGATGCTGTAAAAGGCAGATTCCAAAAAATTGAAGCCTTAGTGTATAGACTGTCAAAGAGAAAGGAAAGTTATGATGCCATTCTAGTCCTGGAAAACAAGAACCTACCCCCCCTTAACCTGAAACCATCCAAAAAGATCCTGGCAAGGACTCCCAATAGCAATAAATTTCACAGAGCAGAGCTGAACTTATTTTTTTAAAAACAGCTACAAAATGGCCTTCATCAGAGCAGAAGCTCAGTCGCAGCTGCATTGGTTACAGCAACAGGCCACCTTGCAAGGCTTCTATATCGATTCTGTAAACCTCTCCTCAATCAGCCTCTACTAAGTGGCAAGCTATTTCACATGATCCGGAGAGTGACAAGCAGTTTAATTAAACGGAGGCCGTCTAAAGCTGGTGGCTCCGCATACATAATGACAGAGAATGTCCAGGCAAATAGAAAGCGATTCCAGTCTATTCAGACTCTATATAATCCCAGGTAAGAACAATTAAAGAGCCCAGGGTTGAGTCAAAACTAATGATGTATTCTTTCACCAATGACCCCCGGCCTCTTGCCTCCAGTGATACAGTGAATATTGTTGGCGCATCCAATTCCTTTGACAGCTGTTTGTGTCCATTCAGGCTGAATTGAATGAACAGATCCTCACCGGAATTATTGTTGTGTTTCCAGGAGATGCAAAGCATGCAAAAGTGTTTGCTCATGAAATTTCATTTGTAGATTTTTCATAATATTATGTCAGGCAAAAAGAGATTATTTTGTGTATATGCCTTTTGTGTTAATATAAACTTTCAGATAGGACTTCACAGCACAAGTCATTAATGCAGGGAACTCACTGAACTGTAAGTTATTGATTTTTAAAAATATCTAATCATAACCACAGTCAGTTCACCCTTGAAAAATGTGTCTATGATTATTTAACAGTTGAGAAATGAGACTGAATTTCACTTCCTTTAAAATTCAATCTGTGCTCCATCAAGTCAAGTATCAATGATTTTTGATGTCTGGTCAAACAAGCTTTTTTTAAACCTTGCTACAGAAAGCATTTCAAATTCAGCCCCCTAATCAGACTTTAAGCCAGATGGAGCTAACATAGATAGACTGCAATGAAATTGTAGCATAATATGGACTGGTCTCATTCTGACATGAGTCAGAGCCTTGTCTGGATTGAATTCAGTTTGTGGGGAATATATTCTCAAACATTACTATATTTGCAACCATTACTGTGGTAAACATAGATTCACAAAGGTGTTGAATCATTGCAAAGAATAGGTCACACAGAGCTAAAGCCCTCATTGAACTATAACAAAATGTAAGTGCTATTTCATGATGCAACATTTGTGGCAATCATTTTTTATTCACTGAGCCTGACTTTTTTTCTATTATTTTTGCATGCAAAGTAATTGACAGCTTAGTCACAACTTGGATTTTTTAGTATTATGCCTTTGAAGTATATTTTAATTGTTACTGAATTTAACCTTTGTGTTGTCTTCATGTAATGCATGCATCCCCTGCCCACAGTGTCAAAAAGTCAACCACTCTCACTGGACCCCCTTTGATAAAACCTTTTTAGTGATTTTTTTATAACCATAAATTAATATATTTCATGCAGAAACAACCTGTCATTCAACAATAAATTGGTGAATAACTGTTGCCTTACTTCACAGTCCAGCAAGACTGTATTTCTTCAGACTACAGCACACATCGTTACTGGAAAACACACATCATAATTGATTTTTTTTTTTTTTTTTTTGCTGTAATAGATGTGTGGTGCTTAACTTTGATTATGACTTCTGATTTCATAACTGCGGGGTTAAAAAAGACTCAAGACAACCATTGTTGCTTTGATGGTCTACCACTTTTATAAAAATATGAATAAGGGCAATGTGTAACTTCTTCTAATGGTAGGGTCACTCTAGGAAAAGTAATCAAATTTCATGCAATAAAAAAAAAACTGTTTTCAGTTACATTCAGAGAGTACTGCATGAGAAAATTAAGGCAAAAGTTTGCCAATACATTATTCAGATAATTGACATGCTTGGATAATGTGACATCATACGCAACATAATTGCATACCAAATTATACTCACCTGCTTTATAAAATCATTTTTGCCATATTCACAAATATCTACAGGTAACAAATACGGCTTGTGCTATACGTGTGACAATTTGATTTATATGTGCCATTTATTTATTTTCACTGGACAACAATGGATTAGTGCTAAATGTATACATATTCTGGGTTGCACATGTGTTCATTCATAAAGAGCTGTTCAAGATCAGAATCTTTGATAACATGCTTTGTCAGATTTCTTAATCCATCCATTATCTATACCCACTTATCCTGAGCTGGGTTACAGGGGGTGCTGGAGCCTATCTCAGCTTGCACTCACCATTCACTCACACACTCATACCTATGGGCAATTTAGAGTCCCCAATAAGCCTACCTGCATGCTTTGGACTGTGGGAGGAAACCGGAGTACCTGGAGAAACCCACATGGACACTCCACATAGTGACACAGTGCAAACATGCAAACATTCACAGTGCATGCAGAAAATGCAAATTCTACACAGAAAGGTCCAGACAGGACCTTCTTGCAGTGAGTCAACAGTGCTACCCACTGCATCACTGTGCCACCCTCCAAGGTTCATTCCAGGTATAATAAATCTCTATAATAATCTCAAACTGTCTTGCCCATTCATCCCCTGTGTCCACGTATGTCCATGCATGTCACATATCTCAGATATTCTTCTAAAATACACAAACAAACATGTAAAAACTCAGACTAGCCAGTCTCGCTGGAATGGCACTTATGAGACTGTGCTGGATTTAAGTGTATAAGTGTAAACCCAATGGTGCTTCCTAGTGCTCAAACAAAGACCTCCAAAAGTTCAACCAAAGTACCCACCAGGCACTTAACTGCAAGTCTGTGTGCTGATATGTAATGTCACTGCACACACACTACACACATTTTTGTGGAAGACATTCAAAGCACTCAGGTGAAGTACAGTTTACCCCTCTTGTTGCCAAGACCAATCCCTTGCATTTGATTTCAGATTTAAGTTGTCATTTGAGTGATCCCTTTCCAATTCCTTTGAACACAATGGTATTTTTGTTTCAGAGATCTCTGATGTAGTCATTGTTATACTTGGGAACCTTTAATGTGTGGAGACGTAGGGAGAGAAGATGTTTTATTTACATCACAGCAATATGCTGCACAGTGATAATGTACACCGTAATCAAATGGAGTTCCATTGAATCTATCTTGCACTGCCAGCTGTATATTAATCAGATTCACACCTTTAATTGCATTGTTTAACATGGACAAATTACACTTAATTTTCCATCACTTTCCTCCCCAAGTTTAATTAAAATGATCACATTTAGCAGTCTGCCTGCTGGACTTTACCTGTATTATGATTATTTATTCAAAGTTAAGAGCAATATATTGTGTTCATGATATCACAGAAACAAATCCTAGTTATCTGCAATGTGTTGTGAAAAACCTGCTTGGCAGAGTCTAGTGAAATTATACTGGCCACATGATAATGTCTATATATAAGCTTGCATGAACTAATTCGTTTAGAAATTTAGTTTTAACAATATGCCCATGGACATATTTTATGTGTGCAGTTTTTATATAGATTAAAAATATAGTACATAAACATAATTACAAACATAAATATTGTATATTCTGCATGAAACACTTAGAAAAGGTCATGAGAGAGAAATTAAAATCCTTGAGTTGACTCAGAATTGATGTTTATTTACACATTTACCATTTGACTTTTCAACAGATCAGAAAATAATTAGCAAGCCAGTGAAACCGTTGAAATAACCATTTCAAATCTATGTACTGTAGAGTTTATCTATGTACTGGATTGGATAAACTTCTTTTTGACTCTGACCAGTGCATCAAATGAAAAATAACAACTAATGCTTTTGTGAGTGACTTTCACTATATTTTCCACATTTGTGCTGGTGTTATCCTGCAGGAGTCTGTATGGGTCACTGAGCAACACAGAGTAACATGCTGAGGGAAGCAGTCGATACAGTCCTCAGGACAGTGTGTGTGTATGAGTTAGAGAGAGCGAGAGAAAGAGAGAAAGATGTGGAAGGAGGGAGGGAGTACATACTAAATAGTACATACGAATACCAAAAAACAAGAGAAATGATAATTCAGTAGAAACACCATTTCATGGAGTTTGAAAAAACAACAGTTGGTATATAATTTTCAAATTTTGTTGATATTTTTAATCTAAAATGGAGCCATTCTCCAACTCAGCTTTATCCCCCATCCCATCCCCCTCAAAGAAGTCTGGAGTCTGAGTGTGAGTGGAAGGTGGCACATCCCCCTCGCTAAACCACTCTGTTTCCCCTCCATTATTTAGATTCCCTTGCTGCATACAGCTGGAATGCCTTCTTCTGAGAGGACCCTAATGGCCTTACCCTGTTGACTGATTTCAACTGTGTTTACTGCCACAATCTGGTTACATTTGCCACTGTCGGTGGTCAGTTTGATGTGAAACAGAGAGGTATTCTTGGTAACAAGGCCTTGACTGAAAATGAGAATTTGGAACCAAACAGCAAGAATTTAGACAAACCTTCATATAAACAGCACAAGTATGATGAAGGCTCACCGTGTGAAAGCCAATACTTTTTGATGTGTGAAATGCGAAGACAAGAAAAATAAAAAATAAAAAATAACAAATTGAATTTGGAGATGATCTTACTAAAGTAAGAAAGTTCCGGTTGTCATTCTATAATAGTGATTACATATTTATTTACTTAATACTTAATTATGCATAGGAACTCTGAAATGACACATTTGTCTAACCTTACTTAGATGAGTGGAAGCTTTCATGGATGGATTCTAAATGTTTCTCTTTTAAAAATATCTGTTGAAAGATGTCAGTTTTATATACTATTGCTATATTATCTGAACAATCTAGCAAGTTGCAAACAACCTAAACTGAAATATTATGATTTATAGTTTTATAGTTTGTCCTTAGCACAGCAGAAACATGGTACACCTGAACAGTAGGGAAAGGAAAGTTCATTGAAGTTTCTAAAACTTCATTAATTTTTATGGGCTGGTTGTCCCAGTCCTTTGAAAAATAATTGGGTAATTTGTTTTTTTTTTTTTTTTTTTTAAATATTGCTATTAAAATTTACTCATTTCTAAAACATTAGTAAAAATGCATGCCTCATTTATAAATGTAATTAGGATCTTTTAAGAGACATGAATATTATACTCTAATTTTCAATGTCATATTGGCACATTATTGTGCTTATTATCAGGCAAAATATTATCTCTACCCTCTATATTAAATTATTTTCATTTAAAAGTGTTAATTTAATCCTGGATTATCACATTATTTTGGGTATAAAAATTTAATATAATTATATTATTTTTATTATCTGCAGTAAATGATCTCCTGCATGTTTGGGTTTCACTGTTCAGCCTTACATTTTTGCCCTGGTTTAATCTGGGAAGAGGCTGGAGGGTATTTGCTGGGTTTGACTTACCTGTGTAAACTGCGATAGCTTTTGATCCTTTGAAAACATCTTCACCACATGTTCTGTTTCCAACCAGGCTAAGCCTCTGGCATAATTATCCTCCCATCCTTCCCAAATTAAAAGGGCATTCAGAGCTATCCAAAAATCCTGTGGTACCTACTTTCTGTTTGTAAATCTGTATTGATTATATTGAAAAAGGGCCAGTAGGGTGCAAGATCTGAGCATGGAGCAAGGATTTATTTTGGCCTTATTATCCAGTAACAAATTTTCTTTGCAGTGTTGCATTTGGATTTGTTGACTTGTTAATCCTTTGGGGAAATGAGAACACCCCAGAATAATAGAAATCCACAATGCATATATGATTGGTTGTAATTGACAAGGCCAGCCTTTAATGGGATTACACTCCACCAAAGAGAGAGATTACACTCCACCAAAAAGAGAGGCATTCTAGATGATTCTGCTACTTTTCTCCCAGGTCAGTAAACAGGGGTGCCAGTACAAAGATTCTACACCAGAGGCACTCATTGAATCAGTTTGGAGTATGCAGGGATTTCAATGAAATACTTTTCTACCTCCTTATCAACAATGCAATGTGTCCATACTGGCGGTAAATAATGTAACATTGCATTAAAAGTAGAAAAAAAAAAAAAACACAAAACAAATATTTCACTGTTATGTGGACATAGTAAAAATGGAGGAATTATGGGATGGCATGGTGGTGCAGTGGGTAGCACTGTTGCATCCGGCCTGGGCCTTTCTGTGTGGAGTGCACCTTCTTCACGTTTATGTTTGAGCTGAGTGAAAGCACCTTGCACATTTTTATCATCATCTTAACTTCAACCATGTTAAATGAAGGACACGTTTACTCAGTCTAACTATCATGTTTTCATGACCCTTCATGCCAGCAAAGAGATAAGGATTTGAATAGGTGTTCGATATTTGCTTTCACTGTGGTTCCAAGTTCCAAGAGCCCATGGTCAACAAATACTGGCAAATCAATTAAAAAGCTTGAAAAATGTTATGGATAATGACTCAGTTCAATGTTAAATTGCTCTTGTAAAATATGAAGGCATGACTGCCAGGACACTTATTAGAAACCCTACAGCTTTATCATCTACAAGTGAACACAGTACTTACTAATAATTTAAGAAAAATCTATCACACCTCAATACACCCAGCGTTCTAAGCTAGCTTGTTTAAAGGGCTGTCAGACCTGAAAAAAATTAAACATTTTCCATTTCACTTGTTTTAAAATTGCAAGCAAGTCAAGTAAAAGAAATCGGTATGTCTAGGTCCTAAGGGGGCATTTTATAGGTGTAATTAGAATGTCCTATTGGCACTGGCCATGGATGGTGAATATTTTGTTTTACCACAGAAAGATAAACTCAAATATGCTTTCCAAAAAGACACAAGGACAACTTTTAAGTCATCGCAGCACTAGCATATACACCCTTCTGTTAAATATTTAATTGTTGTAACCATACTTTGGCAATGTCATAGTTTGTGAAATCAAATCAAAAGCTTGCTTATAGCCACTGCTTTACAAGTTGGCTTTATTAATTCAGCTGAGAACTTAGGAACCTGTTTGGGAGGAGCAATCACAAAAATTCCTAGTGGAGGCCAGCTCACATGAGAAAATGTCACATGCCCAACCCCTCTACGTGCAGAGTTTAAGTACATTCATTTCAATTAAAAAGACTCCATACTGACACCTCTATTTAACCTGCCACTACCAAATCACTGTTAGGGTAAGACCATCAATGCAGGAACTGAGCAGTGGATTTAAGACGAGTGAGATTGGATTCACATAAAAAGTAATTTTCTCTTTAACGTGCACCATGAGTAACAGACAAATTGACTCTGTGGTCTATTTGTTCACAAAATTAGTCCAAAGCTTGGTTTAATTAATTAAAGGCCTGTAAAAGGCAATGACCTAATTTACATTTATTCACACAATCAGTATTGGAACAGACCTGTAAATCCTGGCTTATTTCACTGAAGAATTGAAGATTCTTCACATTTAGGCAAGGACTTGGCCAAGTAAATACTATAAGGAAACACTTTTTGTAAATAAAAATAAAAACCTTAAGGTTTATACAGTGCTATTGTGTACTTAAATAAGGGGGGGGGTGTATGCATATAATGGATATAAAGATACAAAATTATCCAATACAAAGTAATGTTCTATTATTTTTCTGAATGCTTTCCTCAACACAAGACAATATAGGCTATTTATTTTTTTAGGGTTTCACTGATTGCACTGGGTAATACTTTTCAACATGTAAAATGCATAACTCATCTTAATAAATGTTTTTACACAAAAGCAAATGGTTATTGTGGGAATTTTAATCATGTTAAAAGCAGATAAAATTCCATCACAATGAAAACAAACAACTGTGACTAAGGATGACAATGACAAACCAGGACACCAATGACAGTAATGCATTGGTGAGTGGGACTGTGTGTGTTAGATAAGGGGCTAGATATGGGACAGCTAAGCTAAACATAAATGCCAACAACAACCAATAAAGCCATTCCTGCTTTATCCAAACACTCCTCACTAATAGGAACAGCATCTCAAATAATAAATACAAAAAAACCTTCAAAATGAACAGAAAGCAGCCTTTTTATTTTTATAACAGAAATAAAGGCATAATCAAATCTCCCATTTGGTCCAGGTTTATACGGTTACTTGGACAGTAAACTTAATTTGCAATGTTTAAAAAAGTAAAGAGCAGGGACTTGATTACAAAAGGCAACTGCTACCAACCATTAGACATCAAATAACCTGTAACAAATTGCATGTAAGTTTGTAAAATAAGTAAACCAAATAAAACATCAAAAAAGACTTTAAAAAAAATAAAAATAAAATCACACTGAGAAGGCGAGGCACTGACTAGACAGCTGTTATATCTACACACACACAAATTTAAAATGAACAAGGCCATGAGTACACTTTGATGATGTACAGTGCAAAAGGGATATTAATTTAACCCCACTTTTCACAAAGCCAGTATCAAGGTTCCCTTTGTCATCTCGACAACGGAAACAAAAAATTCAAAATGCAAAAAGTTGCATCAAAATCTAAACAAAATACATCAAGCTGTGGACTTGACAGAAACATATGTACCAAACAGGTTGATTCTATTTCAATAAAACTGTACACGGTTTGATTTAAAAAAACAAAAACAAAAAAACCTATAAAACCAGAAAGGATTCACAGAACAAAGATAAAATTTATATTTCCACTTAAATCTTATTTACATAGCTACATCAGATAAAAATTGCATCACGCAACAAGGACATATAGACTTCCACTGGAAGAAATCTGCATTTCAGTTCTGCAGGTTCATGATTCCTAAAAGTACATGTTGCATCCAGTTGGCAGGTGGTAGGTAATGCCACATATGGACTTCAGGTTGGCCTGATTAACATGCATTAGATTGTTTCAGGAATTAAACCAGTAAATGTCCTCAGATCAAATGAAGACAAGCACAAGCAGTGCTAGACACAATAAGTACTCTGGCCGCTGTATTCTGGTTCCATACGAAGGAAGCCACACAACTTCCTGTGAGTCATCTGCAAGAGAAAAGAGAACTATGCATTATAAAGATGCATCTCTAAATGGGGAGATTTTAAACCTGGGGAGGCGGGGGTGCAGTTAGCACATCTTCAGACTTTAAACCCAGCCACTGAATAATCTCAGACAGACAACACTGCCAAGCCTGTATCTGTGATGATCACCAGGCCTCCCTCCATCCTGTTAGCCAGTGAGGTGTGAATGATAGCTCCCAGGGTCTATTCACACCCAGACTGGTGCCTGGCCCCCTATTGAGGCCTCTAGGCAAAGACAACAGCAGAGAATCTGCAGAACACCTATCAATGCAAATAAGGTTAAGTAAAAATGGAAATGAAGCACTTCTGTTTCAATAAGACACTGAAGAAGTTAAAGAAAAACCATGTTTCAGGCACATTCTGGGTGCCAAACCCACATACAACAGCATATCCCCTTTCAGTTTCAGAAGAAAAACATGCAGCAGGTCAGATAGCTGCTACAATTACAGATGAACATAATGACACGGTACAATTGAATAACTGCATAAACATGGTATACAATGCAGTTGATCATTTTTTATAACACTAAACAGCCTAAGCTGAAATGGTTAAAGGCAAAATGCTTTGCATAGAAAATATCATCAAGAAGATAATTATGTGTATGTGACATTCCAGGCCTTAGTTATACTTACTGGTGCCATACTTTTTTAACTTCATTCATAAAGTGCATACTTTTCTGGTGGGTCTGCACCTATAAGACCTATATTCCTTCTAGCTTATATTGAGGTGCCTATGCATACTTGCCAATGCATTAGATAACCAAATGACATGACTAATGGAAAGTAAGCCTATGTATGCAGAAATAAATTGTCTACTTACCACAGTTGTCCTGAAAGACTTGAGGGAAGCAGTGAAGCATGCCGTACCCACACCTACAGTATGAACAGCCTTTCTGTACCCATTCTCCATGAGGAATGACACCACAGTTTCTAAATGGGGAGACATATCGTTTGAACTTAGTAATATCTTGACCGGAGTTATATTTTACTTTACAAAATTAAATCAACGCTAGGTCGTAGTTAATTAAACTGAAAATTCGAGTTTAATATGAACGCCACACATACCTGATGCGCTCATCATATTCACAGCTTCTTCCAGTGTAGTGCTTCGGACAAGCGCAAAAGCTGCCCAAAATACAGGTTCCCCCATTCTGACAACAACTTCGGCTTTGCTTTGCACCTTACGGGGGGCAAATGAACAAATATGAATTTCATGCAAAAACGTGTGCTTAATTATATTATAAACTTTATGCACGCGCCATAATGTGTATATTTATTTAGAATTCATGCCAGTAGTGTAGGCCTATGTTCCGGCATTTCGCCGGAAATGTTCTTAATCAAGGTGCACGAAACCCAGCTGGACTGAACAGTTTCGGCCTCCGAAACTAGTTATTCGGGGTGTTAAACAAAGACCAAGTAGGACGTTTGAATTGCCAGAAAAAAAGGAACGAACCATCACTTTCCTTAGGACCAATTTAAACAACTACGTGTTATGGGCTGAACAAAGATATTGAGAAGATTACTGATTATATCACGATATTTTTAATTCGTCTGCATTGTTTAACTTACTTCCAGTGAGGCCAACAAATGGAATAACGGATTCCGCATCTTGGTGTTTTCGTTCCCCAGACAGAGAGTTCATTTCATTAAATTGGTTCAGGTACTCAGCGCGTTCGGTGGTTTTCCCAGCGAGTATCTTTATGTTGCATCCTGATCCATCGCAACCTGGAATTAGATGGACAACTACAGTTAAAGATGCACTTGAAAAATTAAAGAAATATTGTTTCATATAAACATCGCCTATTATTCCGGATTAATGTGAGTCAAGGCCTCCAGTTGATAACAGCAAAAGCGCACATACCTGCTGCAATGTGTAGAAGATGGGAAGCAACCACCGCAGACAGCAGAAATCTGAGGTAAAGAAAATGCATTTCATTGTTTATCACTCGGATCAACTCGTTAAAACACACTTAATGACACAAATCGTAACATTTCAAACTGTGTTGTGAAACAAACTAAATCCGAGGGGCCTGGAATATATTTTACCTCAAAAACCTTTCCTGTGCCATGTTGCGCTTCAGTTAATCCAACTGAAATAAAACTATTTAAATCCACTTTCGACCACTGACGGAAATTCCATACAGGCCCTAACCATAAAAAATACACCACTAAAGCTATGCTCTTAACACGCCATGTCGGGAGTTAAAGTGGTTTATGTTCCTCCTTCATTGCAAACCTTCAACCTGCCTCCTAAATTCAGAGCCCACACTCTCAAACCATTCGCAGCCAATTAGCACCTACAAATCCAACTGTTTGCGTCCTGTGGGTGAACGTGAAGTCACACCCATTGACGGAATTTCTAGATGCAAATTACAAATAAAGGGACTCCTCGCCCTCAAAACAATCTCACAGCCAACACATAAAAAAAAAATAAAAAAAATGTATTTCACGTCTATGTTGTAAGCAATATAATGGCTTGAAAAAATACATGGACGAATAATTTGGTATTTTGTTATCTAGGATAAAGCGTATTACGTGTTGTTTAATTTTGGTTGCTTAACACACAAGGATTCAAAATAAAACCAGACCAGTATGAAACCCCTGATTTTCAGAAGTTTCCAGTGCTGTTTGCTTTCGCGCCTGTGGAATTTCTGATATTTGTAGAACTTGCAACGGTATATACCAGGACACCAAAATGTTTATATGTTTCATTAATCTCAAAGTCTGATTTTAGGAGGTTTCACTCTTCCCGTCTGCTCTGTATTGCTCACTGGAACATATTAAGTTGCACGCTCAAAGCACTAACTTTCAAATGCAACATTGCTTTAAACTTTAAAACTATGCGTTACATAGTTTGTATACTGTGTTTGTGTATACAGACTTATATGTACCTACATGCAAGTTTCTAACACAATTGGCCTGCCATTTTTATACATTTATTTAATGGCTCATGTTTTTATTATAGTTATTATATTCAACCATGCGTTTTTACTTGTCTTTTTATTCATTTTTACAGCTGTTCTATTCCATACAGCCATTTTGGTTCTATGCATCTTACCCCTTTAAATGTTTAACCTTTTACCCATCTGTCTTTTTACAAAATGACCTAGTATACCACAGCATGTCTATTATTGAAGGTGTGAAGAAAACACCTTCACAAGTTTGTGGAGTTAGTGGATTAAAACAATTACATGACACTCATATATTCTGCATTGCATAAAGATGAAACGTTATAACTGATGACCTTCTTGTATGTTATGGATGTTATGACCTTCTTAGAAATATAGTGCATACTTATTACAGGTGTTGCAAAGGAACAGTTCTGTCCTACAGTTTTCCTACATCCAATATGCTTACAAGAGCAATGCGCTGTATACAATATCTAGTTACTGTTGGTCATAATTTCTGTTAGCATGGAAAACGAACTCTGTGAAATTGGTCATGTAAGCCTTCTGAACCTATTTGTAGTACTAGTTAATGGAGAGCACAAGCTTTCTATTTTCATCTAAATTCTCTGGACCAGACTTGAGTATATAGATCACTTGATGAGCATATATAATAACATTTTGCTCAGAGCCTAATTCAAGGTCTCCCAGGTATCTTTAGCCTGAATCCCTGCATGCGCTCCTGCCAAACATATCTTATGTTAAATCCTGCATCAAAAATGACCTTAATTTCACCCTGCCATCTCATATGTAAACAAATCTTACATAAATGTGTGTAAAAGTTTGCACGTGTAACTGAACTGTTAATAGAAGCGGGATTTATTGCAAAAAAACAAAAAAAAAAAAAAACAAACTGTTCACCCGCTGTCACCAACTCAGTGGATGACATGATTACACTGATCAACAAGACCGCGTTTTAAGGTACATATACAACGAAAGGCTGGATGATTTTTATTTATTGTAGAAAGTGTGAACACATTTTTTCAGCCTTGCATGTAAAGGAAGGAATTCTACCATACAGGAAGGGGCAGCGAAATATTTTTTTCTTACAACTAATGGTGCCAAGAGGAACTATGGTATTCCCATTGGATTCGACAATGATAAATTATATATAATAGACTAGGTTGTTGAATAAACAAACACATATGGATATATTTTGGACAAGCCTTTTTTCTACTTGCAATCTGTTTGTTTCTGGGCATCCATTTGGAACAGGTGCTGCAAACTCATAATTAATGAGAGGGGGAAAAACAGCCCATAGGCTACTTTTCCCAAATACAATCGCACAGATCAGCAAAAAGCAGTGATGAGTATATCTAAATATACTGATATCTAGCCAAATATAGCAAGATAGCTAACTGGCAATCAAAATTGTATATAGTGTGTACTCCTCAGTGGAATTGCGGTTAGCGGCCTTCAATATTGTACAGGTGACTTTTGCCACTTATCAATTAATACTATATTTTTAGATGGCTAATAACATTTGGTTCAAGTCCAGGTACAGCCATTCTGCTCTTGGTCAGTCTGAGGTTTTCTGTCACGTTTTGTCCGCAGACTGCCAGGGGATCGTAAGATAAAACATCCTTGCCAAGATTCAAGATATTGAATCGTGTAAATATCCACAGTGCTTGATGCTATAATCAGTGTTTAAACCTGCTGTAAGTTTCCAAGACATTCTTGGATGTCTAAATTGTGCAGGATGTCAATGGACATCCTGGCGACCTGGCAACAGAATCAAATAGTTAGTGACAGGGCGCGAATTAACCTTGAATCTGAAAACATATAAATTCAAGAACAAATTTTATTATTTGTGCTGCAAGGTGATACGTTGAGTGGGTAACACTATCACACTATTTCAGGTTGGACATGCATAGTGTATATGTGGGGGTTCATTTTCAACAATTTATATGTTGTTCTTTTCAGATGCGCTGTTTAAGTTTTACATATGTATGAGCACGCTAGCTGTATGGCTTAATCCTATTGGTCGGTGTTGTATGTTCACTTACTGATGCCATCGATGTTCTTTTGTTGCCTTTATCTTACAGTATTTTATGATATAAGTTGATCACACATGAACAATATAACTGTCAGAACAGGTTTTATATGGTTGCCAAATAAAGGTAAGAAATAATAGATCATTGTGGAGTACCAAAACTCTGCCATTGGATTCTGTTCTTCTTTCTATGCAACACAGGTAGTTCTCTTCTCGTCAAGAAATAAAGCATTACAGTATGTGCATAATCCCAGTGATGAACGCACATCTTGGCCAAGGTGTTGACCTTCCTTACATCCTGTCCCTGGTGAGTTTGTTGCATGCTCAGCACAACTCTTCATAGGATTTAGAAAAGCTGAAAACTGTACTGCTCTAATGATATCCCTTCTTCAAAGAGATTTTCCATCTTCCTTCCTGGCTCACCTGACACGATGGGCTGGTTTAGAGCAATGAGCAATGGATTACGTAAAAAAACTGCAAACTGTTTTCAAGGTTTTATTTCCAATCACCTGCCAGATAATGATGTGCTACTATAGCCTTTTAATGGCTGTGCCTTATGCAGAATTAGTCACTTAGGCCCATGACCCCACAGACAGGCCAAGTATGTCAGCTTGAATAATGCTATAATGTGATGGGGGAATGTACTGTATGCGGAAAGTTGGCAGATTATTAGGCTTTCTCTCTGCTTTGTGTGGGTCATAGCTGTTGTGCTCGATGAATCATTATATGCATAACTGCAGTGACCCACGGTAAACCCAGCTCTTCAGTTAGAGTTTGTGCATATTATCCATGTTGTGATGTGAAAGTGTAAGCAGCAGAGAAAGTCAAATGAGTAAGGACATCTGCACGAACACACCAGGTAAACTGAGTAAATCTGAGCACCCTAAAAAGGGAAGAAAAAACATTGCACTATTTCATTCAAGAAAAAGAAGGGACCAAAATCGAATTTCACGAGAAGGCTTTGTGCCTCAGTAACACAAATAAACAAATTATAGCTTAACATTGCTTTTGAAGTTACTAATAGCCACTTAGATCAGTAAATTAAATTCATGTTTCATACCATAAAGCAAAAATGCTTATTATATATCCACAATCCATGTGAACACTGCTTTGAAAGGCTAACATTCCCAAATAGAGGGTTGAATTCTAAAATGCTCTCTTTGAGGAATTGGCTAAAGATGGCACTAGGATGTCCTCATATATGCATTTAGAGTTGGTGGTGTAAAATCACAAGTGATTCTGAATTTGTGGTTTGTTGTCAGGAAAGAAAAAGAGGCACATTTTGCATCCATTACCTTAACAGAAAGTAACTGCATGCTGACCAGATGTTTCTGAACAAAAAGCTCACATAAGCTTGTAGGTGCAATAGATTTTAGGTGGAGAAGTTGTACCCTTGAGGCTCCAGTAGACAAGGATTTTTGTATTTTATGCCCACTCCTATCAGAGGCCACTGCAATTTTAAAGATATTTGCATCATTAGCATCAACATCATCTAGTGTAAACACAGAAATCATAGAAACTTGTTCTTTTATCTTCATTTACAAAACATATTCTGGCATCCGACCATCTACAAGTTGCAATTTCCAAGAGCATAACTTATTGACTCTGTCACTGGGAGAAAGTGCTGAATGTTGAGACAGCTATTTTCTTTCATTTAGTGAGTTACTGAACAAGAGAAAATAAACTGGCTCACTGAACCTTTTTTGCTGATATGTCTTAAATGCTTATTTGGTGCAGCCTCTCAATAGTACTATGTGCATAAATGTTTACAGAGCCAACACATTAAAAATACATTTTGGTATTGGCATATCATTTTTACCAAATAGGAGGTAAAGTATAAGAGATTGATAAACATTTCAGCACTTTGTCATAAAAAAAAAATAAAAAAAAATCCTGTCAATGATGGTTCAATCATTTGAACAGTTGTTCATCACAGCTGATTTTATTGAAGTATACCTACCTATTAGTATTTGTGGTTTGTTTAAGTCTTTCTGCAGTTCAGGCAATGATGTGATTCTGTACTGTATTACTGTGAATTGGAGTGGATTAACTTTAGTTGGCTCCATATAAATTTACAGAAAATGTTGTTTCAATACTACCATGTTCCATGATTAGAATACTGAATATTTTCCTTCAAAATTAGTTTAAGAATACACCTGTACACTAAAAAAGATTTTATTTGTAGTTTATATTCAGTTTCTTAGTTTGTACACTACTCTATGAAACAACAATTTATATTCCAATATTTGCTTAATAGTTACTAAATAAGGTGTGATAAGGTAAGGCAACCTATAAAGCAAATGACCAGGAACAAATTATGTTTCACATGCCTATAAATCCAGCTGCTACTAAAAGCTATCTTAAATCAATCCTGGAATAGTGTTCAAAGTTGCTGTAAGAACAAGCAGGCTAGCCTCAAATAATCATATTTAATGGACAAATCACTCTAAAAAAACATTTTAACTTGATGGCCTAGTAAAGCTGTCAGAATAAAAACTAAAGCTAATTTAATATTCTTATAGTGGAAATGTTTCTTATTCAAAATTAAGATAATTTTACAAAAATTATAAGCTAATCATATTATTGATTAAGAATAAAATTACCTTTTCTTAAAGAGAACTAGCCCTATGTGCCCACAATTTCTACAATAAAGCACACGTATTGCAGAGCCAAAACAAAAGTAAAATACCAACAGAATGATCATGCACATATATTCAACCATTTCTGAAACTGGCTATTGTTCATAGTGTTACGAACGTGTTGCATTATAAATGGTCGCTTGCAAGATGACAAAATAATCTGTAGCATCTGTTTGACCTACAGCTTGTTCAGTGTTTTATTATTGATGCAGAAGGCTCTGCCATTGGACGCTGAAAGATGATTCCGAAAGGAAATTGTGCAAGATAATGATGGGAAGTTAAAAGCCCTTGAAAGCACGAGGGCCTTCAAGGCAACAGCTCTTGTCATCGGTTCTTTTTTCTACCGTCAGCTGCACTGAGATTTTCAGTGTGTGACAGAAATAGAGGTAGTCAAAGGGTCCTCTCGATTTGCCCATGCCCTGGTGTATTTCAGTGATACGAATCTGTCAAGATGTCATATGTTCTATCCAGAGCATATGTGCAGTAATTAGAGTGACAGAGGTGGGAAAGGGGAAATCATATATCAGATGTTGTGATTTATCTGTTACATAAGGATTAAGGATACAATAAGGATGCACAAATACCATGTTTCCCAGGCAAATCATTTTTTTTCTAATTTCCAAAAGAGTATACCTTAAACATTTATTGTAAATAAATACATTTGAAAAAGTCCTACTATATTAATACTCAAATTGGACAAATTTATTGTTGTGCTTAGCACAGCCAACCAAAGCTCAGAGTGACTGTAAAGGGCAAACTGAGTGCTCAGGGTCAGTTTGAAACGAGGTGCTTACAGGTGTGATGATGCCTTCTCAATTAGGACGCTTGATAAACTTTCAATTTGGCCTTTGATCAGATGATAACAAAGTGTAATGGAAACCGAGAACAACTTAAAATTGAATGTGGAGGCTCCGTGATTTGTTTCACAGCTGACACAGCGCCTTTCTCCAGATCTGAAAAGTGCTGCGGTCACAGGACTGCGCCATCTGCTTAATGTAATGTTTGCAGAGATTTGTTAGACTCTCAAGATGGGAGCGGAGCGCTGCAGTGGGTCTGACGACGTTCACCGAGAGCAGGCTGCAGTGTTCGCACGCATCAGCGCTCGCATTAGCGGAGGGGTTCGGAAGGAAATGAATAGAGTGCCTCACAGCCACTCGAAAGAGAGGAGGCAGATTGGGAGAGCCGTTAAATTGCAAGGCGTCCTGTCCCA
Organism: Anguilla anguilla; assembly: GCF_013347855.1. Classification (NCBI taxonomy): domain Eukaryota; kingdom Metazoa; phylum Chordata; class Actinopteri; order Anguilliformes; family Anguillidae; genus Anguilla; species Anguilla anguilla. Next base: position 9,696,568 of record NC_049214.1, on the reverse strand, counting down.
GCTGCTTCGCTGTTGACGTGCCTGTTTTTGAACAGACAGTCGGGTTTGATGTATGTCTGTCAGGGGCACTGAAAATGCGGCAGAAGTCGACGCTTTCTGTGCCACGCCTTGATCAGGACGCACAGGAAATACGACGCCGCTGAGTAATTTAGTCATCACAAAGGCACGTTTCGCCACTCGTTCCCTCCCTCTGCTCCGGGAGGGCTCCAGCAGCACGGTCTATAACAGCTGGAGCCTGTTAGTGCTTCTTCACCCTTTGGCAGCAGCTACAGCAGTATTCCACTGGCTAAGGCTGCAGCCCAGACCTCTGCAGCAGCATTAAAGCACATGATCTGCAGCCCGGGTAGCTGTCTCTGCTTATAAAGAGCTGGAGCACATGAGTACCAGATACTTATGAGTGGATGAGCGGCCAGATCTTGGCCTACTGGATCTTCCTCCCAAAGGTTTTTCCCCTGTGTCCTTTCATCTGCTTAGCTTCCAAGCTGTCTGGAACATTCAATGCAAATGAACCCTCTCTCTGCGGTATGGATGCTGGGCTGCAACAGCAAACAAATGGTGATGCTACCATTGGTCTCTAGCACTACGCTTTTTTTACAGCAAGAGTGTATAGAATAGATTAGGTCTGCAGTGGAAGTTATTTTTATTTATTTTTTTTGTGCGTGCATATGCTTGTTCAGCTCCAGCAGACACCGAGAGACAAGTACATTTTGAAAACAACCAAACATGGCTATAAGGAATTAGGCTATAAGCAAAAGTCCAGATTTGTAAGAACTCCTCAAAACACGAATCCCTGCATTGCTAAATAAATTAAGTGAATAGGAAATAATGGCATACGTACTCAGGAATGACAGCAGCGTTTCTGTATAATTAATCTTTGGAGCATAAGAATCGCATCATTGTGGCTCATTGAGCCTAACAACGCCGTGACATCAAGAACCTGTAACTGCAAAACATAATTTCAGCAACTTTAATATAGTAGGCTCCTTTAAACTGAGAAGAGCTGTGATACTGCTTAGTTCATCACTCCAAAAAGCGATCATCTGTGGTAGACAGTAGCTTTGTCAAGATCATTGGGAGAGCGGACACTGGCTGTCATGCATTGGAGGAACCTCCCATGTAAAGGAATAACTGTGCAATGGATATTTAAAGTGAGGTTTGCAATGACTGAGGGGTAACCTCCAGTCTATCTTGGTCCCCAACACACATCTCAGCTTTGGAGCATACACACTCTGTGTCTTCCCTGTGGTGTTAAATGGCATTACACTCACCGGCCACTTTATTAGGTACATCTTGCTAGTACTGGGTTGGACCCCCTTTTGCCTTCAGAACTGCCTTAATTCTTCGTGGCATAGATTCAACAAGGTGCTGGAAACATTCCTCAGAGTTTTTGGTTTATATTGACATGATAGATGTGAATCTCCCGTTCCACCACATCCCAAAGGTGCTCTATTGGATTGAGATCTGGTGACTGTGGAGGCCATCAGAGTACAGTGAACTCATTGTCATGTTTAAGAAACCAGTTTGAAATGATTTGAGCTTTGTGACATCACACGTTATCCTGCTGGAAGTAGCCATTTGAAGATGGGTACACTGTGGTCATAAAGGGATGGACATGGTCAGCAACAATAATCAGGTAGGCTGTGGCGTTTAAATGATGCTCAGTTGGTACCAAGGGGCCCAAAGTGTGCCAAGAAAATATCCCCCACACCATTACACCACCACCACCAGCCTGAAACATTGATACAAAGCAGGATGGATCTATGCTTTCATGTTGTTTACACCAAATTCTGACCCTACCATCTGAATGTTGCAGCAGAAATCGAGACTCACCAGACCAGGCAACGTCACACTTCTATTGTCCAATTTTGGTGAGCCTGTGCCAATTGTAGCCTCAGTTTCCTATTCTTAGCTGACAGGAGTGGCACCCGGTGTGGTCTTCTGCTGCTGTAGCCCGTCTGCTTCAAGGTTCCTTGTGTTGTGTGTTCAGAGATGCTCTTCTACATACCTCGGTTGTAACGAGTGGTTATTCGAGTTACTGTTGCCTTTCTATCAGCTAAAACCAGTCTGGCCATTCTCCTCTGACCACTGCCATCAACAAGGCATTTTCGCCCAGAGAACTGCCGCTCACTGGATATTTTCTCTTTTTCGGACCATTCTCTATAAACCCTAGAGATGGTTGTGCGTGAAAATCCCAGTAGATCAGCAGTTTCTGAAATACTCAAACCAGCTTGTCTGGCACCAACAACCATGCCACATTCAAAGTCACTTAAATCACCTTTCTTCCTCATTCTTATGCTTGGTTTGAACTTCAGCAGATCGTCTTGACCAAGTCTACATGCCTAAATGCATTTAGTTGCTGCCACGTGATTGGCTGATTAGATATTTGCGTTAATGCGCAGTTGAACAGGTGTACCTAATAAAGTGACGTGTTATTCATATTTTGTTTTTTCTCAACTGCGGTCTTTAAAGCTGCTTATACATTACTGGTCTGAACAACTTAAGTAACTCAGCATAACCAGTATAAGCAACACACTTATTGTATGTAATGTATAATAGTTGAAAGTGTTTGCCTTTTAATTATTTACAAACACACACACACACACATTTATTACCTTTTGACTCACTTTTAATTAATCATAAAATTAGCGTCATTAATTAAAGTGTCAGTTTTTACCTTCAAACAACTTGAAGAAAAATGCAATTATGTTAAATACAATGTTCAAAACAGTGCTAAATCCAGGCTTAAGGTTCATGTAGCTGTACACATAAATAAGCCATACGCTGCATTCACTCTGCCTAAAATAAAACCTGTGGGTCAATAAAGTTAATAGACCAGGTTATTCACTAAACATGTCCTGAGACATGCAGTGAAATCTCATGTTCCACAGCTCAGGCACAGAACATGATGTACAGATCTATCTTTACTCCTTAACTCCTCAAGAGAGCTGACTTAATTAATATGGTGTATTCAATCACACACACACACACACACACACACATATATGTATATATAGATAGATAGATAGATAGAGAGAGAGAGAGAGAGAGAGAGAGAGAATCCAAACATGCTAACATTCTCTTATGGACATGCATAGCTGACCACTGACCTCCTTTTTTTCTATATGGGCATGTTGCTGTGCATTTAGGACATAAATATCCTTCCCAACCTTCTAACCGGATTGAACTATTCTAATGATTTTATATAATAAAAAGAAAACGTTTATTTATATCAGCAACAAAAATTATTATTACTTTTCATGCACAAACTCAACACAATATGATGAGAGTTGTTCAAGATGTCAGGAGAAATGTAAAAATATAACCATGGCATTAAAAGGGATATATTAGGGATAGGGATATATATATATAGATACAGCTAGATGCTGTAACCGTTTTGTTAATAGGCTGATATATTCAATATGCTACAAAGTCTGACAACACTCAACTTAATGTTAGTCTGTCATCAGAAATATTACTCACATCAAAGCATTTGAAAATAGGCAATAGTTCAGCTCTTTATAAGGAAATAGTTGCTAGCAAGCTAAATCAGCAAACTTTATAACTGTTAGCTAACAGGTAGCTAGCAAGCTATTTACCCACAGTTTTGTTGTTGTATCTCTGTGGTTGTGAGACAAAAATGAAGCGACAATGGCACTAGGCCTCATTACGAGATTAGTGCACCTAGTCAATGCAATTGAATTAATGATATTTGGTCATATCTTCCTCTATTCTGTTAACCCTAGAAATTATTTTGATCCAGGAAAATATAAAATGTAATTTTCTGCTTCTATTAATTACCACAATATGAGCTTTTGGCACCTAATTCACGCTGGAGTGTATTTGATGAATCCCTAAATCACTCTGAAATACATGGCAGACTCATCAGTAATACTATTTCTGATTGGGGAAATTGACTTACCTAATGTAGTGACCCTAACTAGTGCTCACACTAAGTTCAGTTTTTATACATTGTCACCATAATTTGCAAATAATTCACGTACATGCCCACCGAGTTCATTCTCAATGACCCTAATTAGTGAGGTCATTGACCGGTGCAAATGGGTGGGTGGATGAGCAACTGGGAGCATGTTTCATAAATCCTTTGTCCATTGGTTTGAGACCAAACACTGCTGTTTCTGCTGCTGCTGGGGCCTGGGCACTATAAATAAAAAAATAAATGTAATGTAATGGGCACTTTCCGAAGTTATTCTTCTGTTTGGAGGCAGCCGTTAAACTGGGATCGGTGCAGTCCACTCACGGTCATCTCATTGGGCATTGTTGTTAGGTTACAACATCGCCTGTTAATTTGCTGACTTGTGCTCCGCCACCAATTGAATTTGGCAATATTCCATATTGTTTATGACATTTGTTTCTCACAAGTGAACTAATGCAAGCCGATGCGTTACAGATGGCATCGTGAAGTGCGTGTGTTTCTGTGGTGCTCCGCCCCAGTTGTGTCAGCCAAACTGTTTTCCTAGGTATACACTGTTCCGTGATTGTTCCAAAACTGATTGTTTAAAAGCATCTGTGAACTTTATAGCGCAAGACTTGGTTATTTTGCCCGATATTCCACCCAGTTTAGGGCAAAGTGATTTCTGTATCTCTATGGCGGCAAAGGAACTTGTGGGGAATGTAATTATCCTTTTAGTGCCCATTCAAGAGCCACCTGCCTTGTGGCCCTGGAAGTCGGGTGTACCCCTCTCGTTCTCACCTGCGGTCTCAGCTTTGACGTGTCTGTGGCTCTCTAACAATAAAATGTATAAAATGTAACCACAACCACAAAGTTCATACTTGGTCTTTTAAATTAGGTTTTATATGTTTCTCAATATCACCATGTCGGATGATGATGTTGATGTTGATCGTCTCTAGCCTTCTTTCTTGAAAATATGCTACCGTGGGATTATGTTCTAAGAATATAGTGCTACACCCCCAAGCAAACCATGACGTTTTGTTTGGGGGTGTAGCTTCTTTTGAAATGCAACTCTGGGATTTGGAGTATGAACACAAACTCTTTTGACCACTAGTCACTACAGATGTCGCCAAATCCACCAAACGTAATAAAAAAAATTAAGGATTACCACTTTAAACCACTGCTACTTCTGATACTGCAATCTGTGAAGTGGAGATTGCGCAGACATAAGTCAGAAGAAGATACTTCATATGCAGCTTTAGCAAGCAGATTGTACAATTGCATTTTAACACTCCATCATGATGGATCCTGAGCATGCACACTGGAGTCTCTCACATTGGTGTGCATGGGCTCTATTCTGTGCATTGTGCTATTTCTAGCACTTCCTCAGAACAAGAAATACATTAAAATTTTATGGATAACACAGGTATATACATTATGCAGGTTTGTGTTTATGTAAATAGTATAAATACGCACATATATGCTTGCTGTCATTTTAGTGGATTGATCACAAAGTAAAGCCTTTCGATGATCATTTGTTTAAGCTATGCAGATAAGGATAATATTTTTAAAATATGAAAATATTAAATGAAATAAAAGTATTTATTCTATCTGTTATTTGCTCTGCAAAGGAGGAGCTGACCTGTAAAGTTAGTAATGTCAAAAATGACGCACAGCTGCTTTAAGCTGAACTGTAGATACCAAAGGGACCACAGACCCCGGGTGCCATTACACTGGGGAGCAATTTATACTTAATAGTACTTAACAAAAGCAACAAATTACTGTAAAAATTCTACCATGAATTATATTGTCTTTACTAGTCGATTAATACTTCTGGAAATGTGAAATTGTGTAGCATAGATGGGCTCAGCCGGAACTACATTTCAATAGTAATTGCAATTTTTTAAATAATGAAAGTTAGGTAAACAAATTTTTTGTGCACAAAGTATTCATCATTTATTTGTTGTCTCTCATTTGGACAAGTAAAGTTTAGCATTTCTTCACGTCCACAGGGCTGACACTTGTTGTAAGTGTGACAGAAGGAATCGTATCTCCAGATGGTAAAAATAGCACATTCAAGCATCCCAGTCACACAGGAAGGTTAAATATGGTTGACAGTCTCGGATATATATGAGCTGCTCTGTGAATGTGAACAGGTTGTTGAAGTTTGAGAACCAAGAACAGGTTTAACTGTAACTGGTAAGCAATGGGAATGCTATTTATTTTCCTTATTTTATCATTTTCAGTTGTATGTCTTGCATACACGTACATTAGCATGCATGTCTTGTATTTCCATGACAAAAGCACAAGAGTAATAATAATAATAATAGACTTGAAGTAAGAATGGATTATAAAGTGGTGCATCATAATAACTTTATTGGTTAATGGCTTGGAAATATATGTAGGCATGCATTCTTCTGTTTTCATTTGCTCAACACTACTAAGCTTTAAATGTTAACTCAATGTTAAGATCTACATCCCATTACTAAACAACCTACTCAAGAAAGATATTCTTCAATGTACTGGCCAATTAAATAATCAAAGGTGCACACCTAGGCACAACATATTTTGTGTTTTTAGTGGATATTTTACTCATATTAATCCAAGACATCTTTTGTAGAAAATGTGATACTGCACAGCTGAAAATAACTAGTTTGGATTAGCCTAAATAGAATTGTGCACAGAAGAATTAAAATTGCCAACTAACAAGATCAAGAAGAAAAGCATGTGGATTAAAATACTGTATTGAAACTTCAGGCTAATATTGCTTGAAATGCTTGTTTGAAACAGTGCATAAATAAAAGTACCACCAACATTTTTTTCAAAAAGATTTAATTCCAGTTGAGCACAAATAATTAATAGGATAAGCATTTAAAAATAAGGAAATCCTATAAATCTGTCATATATTTAAATCTGGTTTGTATCCTGTGTAGGTCAATAATAAATTTGTCTTTGCAAAGACTATTAAATATATATAAACCTCAAACAATTAATTTCAATTCATGGAGGCAATAAAATAACAGCCTTTTTCCCAATATATAATTTTTCTGTCCAGCTGTTTTTTATACGGTATGTTCAAGAAGGAAAACCCCATGGTACAAGCTGACTCCAAGCTTATTATTTAGTGTGTTTCTAATGCTTGAAAAGATCTTCTGAAGTTTAACCTGGAATTGTGATTTTTGCCAGCATTCCAGGAATGCTCCTGCATTTGTTTCTGTTTACAGCAGCCTGTGTCTGTTTATCTTATTGCCACACAATATCAAATCTTTATCTTAATAATAATTTTTTTTAATTTTTCTTTTTTTTCTTTTTCAGGGGGATTCAGAATGTTTCAGGAGAAAAGTCCAGAGGCGGTGTGTAATGCCTCTCTGATTCGGAATGTGTGGGAAATCAGAACGAAAACATACACACAGAAATTGAACACAGAAGACGAGAGGGTGAAAAAGAGTGCACTGCAACAGTAAGACCTGACCCATGTATAACCTGTCTGTAAATATTGGCTCCTATTTTACTGACAACCTCCTTTATAGACACCTTTGATAGCAGCAATTAAAATGAGAAAATCCTCATAAGACACAGTGGCCCACACTTGCATGTCTTAATTTGATTTCAGTCATATGGCGGATATGATGAACAACAAATAACCTAATCTTCAAATTTAATCCACCAAAATAATCCGTGGCCATTATTTCATTCAGCCAGTTCTGTAGCTAATTTCATACTTCTCTCAGCTTTTCACTAACAAAGTGGAGTATAAATGCATGTGTGCATGCATTTTTTATTCAAGCTAAAGATGTGCAAATAAACACTAACAAAACAAAATACTAACACTAAAACAAAATACATCACAGAAGTGCATCCACTTGACACTGGTATCATATTTTAAAATGCTCAGATAAGGAATTGTACACAGATATGTTTTCTTTACAAAGTTGACCGATGATATACGGAAGCTATCTGAAAGATGCGATTAGCAGAAGTAAGCATGAAAAATAAAACAATAATCTAGCAAGCGTGTGCAAAATAAAACACATTTTAATCCTTTTTGTGTTATCTATTCCAGACAATGTTTCAACAGGAATAGATACAGATAGCGTATCAGATAAAAAAATAAAAAATAAAAAATTAAGTGTTTCTTAGTGTGGAACTTTAACACAAGTTCTTCTTCTGAAAACATTTTAATTTGTAAAAAAATATTTCACATAATTTCTTATATACAGCCACTTGAAAGGTTGAAATGTGATACAGAGTGGCAGAACCTTGCTTCTTTTTGTAGTTTCACATACCTTTCCGAAAATAGAAAAGGACTGATGTCTTGCAAGTGCCCGTGTGTACTTGGTTAAGACGCACATCATCTTCTTGTTTAGAGCGCCTCTTAATCCTCAAGAGGGATGAGTAAACTGGACTCAATACTTTATTTCCAAATATGGAAAGCAGGAATAGTTGCGCATAACTATGAATTGCATTTACAACACCTGGCTTTGAATTCAGCCAGATGATTTTACTTTCTCATGAACTTCTCTGCAGCTCTTTGGTTGCCCAAGGAGTGTGATGCTCTTCAGGAATCACCAGCGTCCTGTAGTTTTACCATTCAGAATTGCTCCCATACACTTCTAAGATGAGTAAATACTGTATCATGTTCCTGGATTCCATTTCAGACACAACCTGATAAATCCTCACAGCTTTCCATATAAGATGCCCCACTTAAACAAGCAACATGCCTTCTTCTAGACTTATGTAATATGATGTCATGCTGTATGTTTGAGCTTGAGCTTAAATATAGCAGCATTCTCTGTTGCCTTCTTTGGAGCTTTCAGCACTGGCTATCTTTTTCCCCCCATCGGCTAAAGGTCAGTGTGTGCTTTTACTTTTTTCTCTCGCAAGTGTATCCAGGTAAACTGTCCTAGCCCTGAACAGGCATTCTGTGTGTTGCTCCATGTTCTTGGCAATAATTGTCCTTTTCAATCAATCAATCAATAAATCAATCAATCAATCATTCTGTCTTTATTTTGAATAGCTTCATTTGCACACAAGCTGCTGCACAGCACTTCACAATGGAAATTTTCCAGAAGTTTAATGACTATTTGTTTCCTCACCGTGGATGATGGCTGCTACAAGTCACATTGCAACAGACAATTGCCTCAAGAATGGATCTGCAGAAAGCTGTGAATTTGTTTTAAAGTCCCTTCACCTCAAGAATACTATCATATCCTCAGATTTCATATGTACACTATTGCAGTCAATTGTCATTTTCAGCTTCTCCACATTTCTGTTGCTTTGGCTGAATGTATGCCAGTTACTAAGGCAGCTCGTTTAAAACCTTTATTTACACATTTACCTGCCCTTTATAAAATGAGTTATTGAATTTTTTCAGGAATATTTTTGTAGCTGCATCAATCCTCATCAGAATGTCTAATCACCAATACCCAGCATATGGTATATCTACTAAGATTAAGACATTTGCCTGCTTGGTATTCTAAAGACACAGTTTCATATACACAGAGTGGAGGCTTGCTGAGTGGCAGATAATTACTGGTCAAGAGCAAGTAACAAAAGTGTCCTCTCTTCAAAGCTTTTGACAATCAACTGAAATCAGTTTCTAAAACTCTTATTATTTAAAAAATATTTTTTCACATTTTTTAGCAATCACTGAAACACTGAAACTTTCACAGGCTGTAAATTTCACCTTTATATTTATCTGTAGGTTCAGTGCCACTCCCGTACCCGTAAATATAAATAAAATAAATAATTGAGGCTCTTCTAGAAATTGCATAAATCAAAGCAGCATTCAGATGCTGATTTTGTGTTTTTTTTGCACTGCACATCTTAACGAAACAGTCCATCAAAAGGCCATCTTCCTTGAAAGACAGCATTCTGTATTTTTTCTGCTTATTCCACCTGGCCCTGTTATTTATCACTAAAAAGTCACTAATTATGTATTAATGAGGCCAAACGAGTTGCTCAAAGAAGCTTTGACTCTATATCCAGCATTTATTTAAATATGAAATTTGGTTTTATTGCACACATAATTTGTTTTCTGAGAGTAATGCTGCTACATTGGTGGCTCTGCCACAGTTGGATCATATTTGCCTGTTTCATTTTTGTGCTTTCCATGTGAAACTGCATGATGTTTACATTGTCTTAAGTGGATTAATCAATTTGAATAATCTCTTATCATCGTTTTCTAGCTCTTCAACTAATCCATTCTGCAAGGTTTTTCTCTTGGAAGCTGTTTGCAGGAGTTAGTGAATTACCTTCCTTCAATGCATGGCTGTGCAAATTTCAAAATGCGATGTTATAAACAGTGGATGACATCACATGCTTTGGAGGAGAGTGCATTGTGTCTGTGCTTTCCTGAATAGAGAAGATTGCAGCAATGAGCACTGAGCAACAGGAATGACAAATTCAGTATTAATCATAGACTATTACAAAATATTAAAATAAGTGGTAAAAACATACAGTGGCTAGACACCCCTCTTTCTCCACCTGACATATATGGTAAATAGATGCATTTTACTGGGAAATTGTAAGTTCCATAGCCTTAGTTTCAATGCAGTTATACCTCACAGGTTTATGCTTCTCACTTTCCTCATATTAAGCATTGATAAAGGTAGCAGTGGATGTTATATCAGTGACCTTCAAAGACACTGCTTTCTGTTTTCAGGATTAATCAAGAATGGCAGAATCGTATGGAATCCAAGAGGAAGGCACCGCCAAGGCTGGAGAGAAAAGCCAGGCACAATGAGAACACAACACTTCAGAATTACTTAAATAAACCAGCTCTCTCTCATATGAATAACACTGATATTTTTAACTCCAAGTTTCAAAATCAAAGGGGGTCATTGTCAAAAAGGGGAAAGTTTATCAATGATATCTATCAGGGCCAACCGTCTCTGCAAATGTGGGGGAAGTCCTGGAAGTTCTCACGACCCAAATTGCACATGGAAGAGGAGGGACAAGCAGAAAGTGTATCAGATTGGGGTGAGTCATGGAAGTTCTTGAATCTCCAACCCAACCTGGAAGATCAACCTTGGTCAGAGCAGGACTTATATGATGATGACCTGGATTTCCAGCTTCATAATGGCACAACATTACTATCAAAGGAGGCCAAGTCAAATGCATTCTTGAGTTCCCAGGATCTTGAGGAGAATTTGTGTTGTTTGGAATGGGAACAGTCTTGGAAGTTTCCAAAGCATCCTAGCCATGAAAAAGAATCATCATCAGAGGAAGACCAATATAATGGGTCCACAGATATTGAAAGCGATGAGGACATGTGTCTGTCATATGGAAGCATGCCCTTGGATTATGAGAATGAAATGTCAGAATGGAGCGAGTCCTGGAAGGTGCCAAAGCCTGAAGAGACTGATTCCCAGTCGGTAGAATCAGAACCTATGGAAGATGAGGATCACGAAGACAATCTGGATAAAACATCTGTTTCTAAGTGGTTTGAGTCCTGGATGATTCTGTATCACGAGCTGCCTAAAAAGAAATCTCAGTCCTCTGACTGGAGTGAGTCTTGGAAGCTCTTGCATGTTCCATCACAACAAGAAAAAAACAGTCACACAGATCAAGGCTTGTCTGACGAGTCATCAGATATTCACGATTTTGAGAGGATGCTTCCACCAAAAGGGAACAAGATAAACATATTACTGACTTCCCAAGATTTCTCAGTTTCTGAATGGAGTGGATCCTGGGAGATCACAAAGCCCCAAGTGCAGGCTCTCCCCCAGAATGATCAGAGACATGAATCAGAAAAAGATGAGTCAATGAAAGGAATGTCAGAGAGCATTTTAGATTTTCAATCTGAAAAGGAGAGTTGTGTGAAAATCAAGAGCAAGTATAGACAGTTTCTGAGTCCCCAGGTCTTCTGTGATGAGTTGTCTACATCTGAATGGGGTGAGTCTTGGAAGTATTTTAAGCATCAATCTTTCCAGGATATTCACACAGATGAATTATTTATTAACCAGATGGACAAGAAGAAATCTCTTTCTGACTGGAGCGAGTCCTGGAAATTCTCCCAGAAGAGATTGTGTAATGATAAACCATCTTTTACAGAGTGGGAAAACTCATGGTTTTTCACATCTGAGCCGTATATTTGCAAGGCACTGTTAATACAAGAAAACAGGGCAAATGACCACTTGGATTTACTCCCTGGCAATAGTACATTTCTGTCTAAGAGTGTCAAGTTCAGAAACTTATTAAATTCTATGCTCCACAAGGACAGGCCGTCTCTTTCAGAGTGGAGTGACTCTTGGAAAATCACAAATCTCGAGATTTCCCAGCAAACCGAGTTCGAGGAATCCTTGGAAATCCAGAACTACAATGAGATGATGTTTAACTTTAAAGCTGAAAAGTGCAGAATATTCTGTGCATCCCACACACACGAAGAGAAACTATCTTTGGAAAAATGGGGTGAGTCCTGGAAATTTGCAAAACGTCAGCACCCCAGGGATGGAGCGATTTTATCAAAAAAATGTAAGATCATTAACTTCCAGAATTCAGAATGGGCTTCTTCTTGGAAGTTCTTAAACCTTACACTTCACCAGAAGAAAGAATGTTGGGAGAAAAGCTGGACCAATGTGGCAGAGATCTGCCGTGAAAATCCATCAAAATGGGGAAAGCCCTGGAAGATATCAAATCCTCAGCCACCCATGGAGAATGGATCCTGGTTAAAAGCTGAGGATTTCCATCACCAAAATCAATTAATAATCCTGGCAAAAAGCAGGTGCAGAAAATTCTTATTTTCTCAACTAGAGACAAATAGGCAATCTCTGAGATTGTGGTCCCATTCCTGGAAGTTATTGAAACGACATGCAGATAACAAGACAAAAGCTGGGAAAAGTAGTTCTCAGGATTCCTCTGACTTGTATACGCATATAATGTCAAGGAGGAGCAAGGCAAGGAAAGTTTTGATGACTCCGCTGGAAAAAGAGAAGTTGGCTCCGAGAAAGTGGGGTGATGCCTGGAGGTTAGCAAAGACACAACCCCGCCAAAGGAGAGGATCTTATTTAAAGACAAGCAAGGAAACTATGAAGGAGGACAAAGCACATCTTGCTGACTGGAGCAAGTCTTGGAAGTTTTTATACACTCAGCAAACTGAAGAAAAATCATTTATGCCAGAATGGGAAGAGTCCTGGAAATACTTACTTACCCATCAACAAGAGAGAGAAGGAGAGCGATCAAAATAAAGGCTAATTCAAATAGTCTGTGACTGGCTGAAAAAACCACTGGCAGAGAGAAGAGGGAAAGACATCTGAAATAAAATGGCCAACCAAATGGTATAATGTTTTTCAGACTGAAAAATTGCAAGTTGAAGAGAAAAGATTTATGAGCCAAACTGACATTTATATTTATTAACTTATATGATATATATATGACTATAAAGCATTGAAAACCATGTATTTGGATTTATTAGAACCAAAAACCCAAGCAATTTTATGAAAGGCAGTAAGATCATAGTTGTATGTTTGTGTCGTCAATTATATTTACTGTCTATAAAGCTCAATATTATTATACATACTATATAATACACAGGTTTATATAAATGTCCTCAAGTGTCCATGCATTATTTATTGTTCAGCTGATACTGGGCCGTGGAACTACAATGTAAAAAAATAAAAATATGCAAAACTGATGATCTATTTTGGTTATTCCAGTTTGGTCCTTTGTCTTCAGTTATGTTATATATATATATGTATACTAGACATGATATTGTAATAATGGTCTTGACACAATTTGGCTAATTATGGAAAAATGAAAATGACATTATTGATTCATTTAAGAAATGACATTTTTTCCAGCGAAATTTGTGAGCCAAAAGTCCTGAACTAGGGACAGGCATCAAACATATTATTTGCATAAGTAAGACTATCATGACTCAGTGAAAGCAAATTTGTTCATTTAGAGAACTGTTAAATAATACCATCAAATATGTATGTTAAATTAAAGGAAAAAAAACATTTCCATTAACCTCTAGTGTCTAGTATTCAGAAATGCAGAAAAAATGTTTCAATATCAATTGCTAATAACATTTCCCCAAGAATCTGTTCACACTTCAACACAATTGCAACTCACAAGGCTATCACTCAAAGAGCCACACAGTCTAAAGATATTGCCCAAATTCTATTTTTTATTTTTTTATTATCACTGTCATTAGAGAAAACATTCTGTCATACTGCAATAAAAGTAACCTACTGTAGCTAATACTGAAGACGCATAATTCTGTCTCATATTCCTCCAGTAATGGGCAGGACTTCCAATGATGAAGTGCCAATGCGACTATAGAGCTGATGAGACATGCCCTGTAGCTGTTGATTTCTGAGGTTTGACACCAATGATAGTGGTGGTTGGTGAGCTGAAAACAGACAGGGCAGAACACTTCTCTTTAAACAGATCATTGGACTCAACTGTTGGGACAATGGAACTACATTTCCCTACATACCACAGCAAACACAGATGGTGTCAACAACGCACCAGCTTGACATCCAATTACAGTGAAGTAATCCTGTCACCCGAAACATGTAACAGGCCATAAAACTTAAAACCAAAGTAATAAAACTGAGTGACCATCATCTTCTGTCTTGGTGCTTCTTTCTTGGCCTTTTTACCTCTTGACTTGATCTTTCTGCCCTCTTAGGTCAGGCTTGGACATTGTCTTTGGGAGTACCCACACACTGGAACTTCCTTAGACCTAGCTCTAGAGTTCTCACAACTCAGTGAAACTGTTCAATTCTAAGGTTTGCAGAATGCTTACAGTAGTTTGCTGTTACCACCGCTACAGTGATTTATCAGTACAAACACATAACGTTATTGTAAAGTGCAGCATATTTAGCTCACTTACAGTGACTAAGGATCTTAACTCACATGGAACCTAGTGTGTGCCCAGTGCTACATTGGGTAACCACAAGGTACTCCAACAAAAAGTTTTCCAAGGAGCAATCAACCTTTTCCAACCAGTATAAAAGGCTCTTCTTCAAATGACCGACTGGATGGGAGAACACATACGGCGAAGGACTCCTGTTTCACAGATTTCGGCTTGAGACCTCCACAACTTTCCAGCTCCACCTGCGTACACTCCCATGGACACAACAGTGACCATCGGAGGTCAATACCGATGTGGACCGACTGACAGTAAGACTGACTTACATCCCAGGCAATTGCTATACAGCTAGCTTAATCTTAACCAAGTTTAATGTATGTTCTGTGTTTCCATTTGTCTTTTTTGTTTTTCTGATCATTTCAATGAGTTGTTAGTTTTGTAGTTTGTAGATTGGTTCGCTGTCTGTAGCTGCCTAGTGCAAACACACACATGGCCTCATCCAGCTAACTTTCCACCTCCAACTCTAGCAAACTTACAATCTCAATATAGTCGGTAGTCTGTGAATAAACCACAATTAGTTACCGATTTCGCTCATGAGCTGAAGCTAGGCTTACCTCTTCGGCCCTACTGGGTGTGAGACTCACTTTTAGCCAAACTGAAGTTCTTCCGTCATGTTAGTTTGTATTTCTCCTTTATCCAGACAAAGAACACAAGGTCACGTGCACACACGCACATACATTCTAATAAAAGCTCTCATGCATTCAATTCTACTTAGCTTTCCCAGTCAGATTATTCTGTGCATGTTCTGTATTTTTGTATATTTAATAAATTATTTTATTAAACTTGTGTCTGTTCAGGTTTGCCACTCTGTTGTGCAGCTATGCTTTAATGCTCAGTCTGGAATGTGCACTAGCTATGATGTACACCCTGCTACTGTGTGAGAGATAACCTGGAAGAACATTATTCAGGAATAGGTATCACAGTTAGTTAAAGTGAAGCAACAGCTACTTATTTTCTTCACCAATTAATACAGTTTCTTCAGGCCACTAAATACCACCAACTTAATGTGATTAATATTGACTTCATTCAGCTAAAGTTGGTTTGAAGGACCATACCAATGTTACTACATGTCATTGTCCATTGTCAACATCGGCCACATAGTTTATATAAACCTTTCCCAAAATCGCTTTATTTTTGAGATATCGTGTTTGTTTACGTTTTGTCCAGACAGACGTCATTCACTGCCATTCATGTTGAAACGGTGTGGAAAAACACTTTACGAGACTTGAAAGTTGCTAGGTATAGGTAATTCACCCTTTTGAAAATCACTATGCCGTTTATTTTTTCTAAAATTACAAAACGTCTCTGGCTGGCTCTAATTGGACTTTGTAACCAGGAAACGGTAAAGACACAAGTCTAAGGTGTAACTTTCAGCCAGTCGTTGACCTTGATGCTTGTTATTGAGGCTGGCGTACACCTAAATTAGATGCTCTTGAACTTGATATTATGTGTGAATTTGAATTTGACCGATGTTGAGAATGGACAATGACATGTAGTAACACTGGTATGGTCCTTTAAGCAAGGTAGCCAGACTGCACTTAAATGATATATACCCTTTTCTGTGAGTAGAGTGTCAGACCCATATGCACATAACAATAGAATACTTTGGTTGTAGTGGTTTACTTCTTACAAATAATGCACTGAATTTCCCTAAGGGAACTACGGGATCAATAAAGTTTCTATCTATCTATCTACTTATTAAATTAATTTATTTATACCCTGCCCAAAATGCACTGCAGTGCTGTATACTAAATGGTGACACGTTGCATATGTGCAATATATTTCAGGTGTATTTTAAATGAGGCTGCATATTTCTGAGTTAATATATAGGCCTGATATTTCATGATACTGCATGATGTCATCAATACTTGTCTGATGTATGGTATAAAAGTACAAAATGTGACAGCATAGACCACATGGACAGTGATGTTCCTGTACATTACCCCAGTCATGGAACAGTTTGTACCGGACTATATTCATCTCCAGCATACCACATCCATATACATGTAACCACCACATATATAAATAGATTATTATGCATATTGGAATGCACACATGCTACATACATTTGTGTGCTCCTAAGTGGGCAAGCTGCCAATTGCCAAGGGTCTGAGGCCAAGAATACCCCTACACATGAAATAGCAATGCATTTTCTCTTGTACACATGCACAATCCCTCAACTACATTGTCACACTTCATCATTTTAATCATATTTTTATGTAGTTTATCTACTTCCCCACCTTAGAGGGGATTTGTTCTCTTAGCAGTCTATAATTGTAATAGGATTTTACACAGATTAAATAATGAGATTGAACTATTAAAATAATGACATGTGTAAATTCTTTGAGGTGCTAGGTTCAAGCACTTATCCAAATAAATCAGACCCACAATGACGTTTAATAAAACATAATTTATTAAACAAGCATCTAAACTAAAATCACAAAAGGCTTAATACTAGCGTGCTGTTTGTGTGTGTCTAGTCATGTGTGTTCACCAGCACACGTGGTTCCTGGGAACAAAAGCTCCCCAGTTGTTTGAGCGATTTATGAATGGTGCTAAATCTGACCTGGAATCCAGGTGAATGTACAAAGGGCTACTGAAGCCGGCTATATCTAGCTAATCTCAGTGCACCCTTGGATTCTAAATATCCGAGACCATAAATCAAATGAATATATATTAGTGCATCAGAGGTCACATGCACAGATCTTGGTTAAAATGAAGGCGGATTGTAAACTAATGTTATATAGAGTTATAGAGTAATAGAGTTTATACATTAGCTATGCAGGGTAGCTGGCTGTAGCTAACAAACAAGCCTGGATATTTGTGCAAATGTTTCTTTGTGGTGCTTGCTTGTCCAAGAGAACTCTGACTTGGTCATCATCTCCAGATGTCCATTGCGCTGTCTGTAGAAAAAAAATCAGTCTCCGTTGGTCTTTGTCCTGATTTGTCTTACTGAATCTGATTGCTGGAGCTAGAAAGTAATGCTACATAAACTATGTGCGTTTACTTGTTGATATGTTGCAGAATGATACCAACGTGTATAGTTAGTAAACTGACCCTGTGTGGATGTAGTTCCTTGGAACACATTTACTTGGAGTTATAAAGCACTAGTCATGGCCAAAACCTGAGAGAACCAGTGTTCTTTTACAGGCAGACCTTTTCTCTCTTTAGGCTTGTGTTTGCGGCCATGCTTTTTGCACATCGCTCTTGTTGAGCAGCAAAGAGAAGAATGGCAAAGAGAAGACGGGAACACACATTGATAAGACAGGAAGTGACGTACTGCATCCAGTCACCATGTAAACAATCTATCCAACCTTGATCATGCGATCGTGATGTTAGTCTTAGCTGTTGATCCAAAATGGCGCCCAGTCCGTACACCTGTAACCTTGATATGCTGTACATGCAGGAGTCTCTTATTCAACTGAGATGTAGCTAGTTGGCATAACAGAGTTTCCAGAAAAAATTTATTATCAGAATATAGTAAGAATATAGCTACAAGGGTGTTTGGCAAAGAGTTCAACAGTCTCTTCACCAAGGGGCAGACCAAAGGGGGTATAACAGGGAAAGCTTTTCCGAGTGTCTCCAGAGGTCCCCCAGAGGTGATATAGTTGTGTGTGCATCCGATCGTGCAGGGTGGGCCTCTCATATTATTTTCCTGCAGAAATTATTTCTAGGTCTGTCCCTGCTGTTCAGTACTGTTGGCAGAATGGCACTTGTTGACCTAGCATATAGTCTTTTGGAAGACGTTCTTTCATTCAAATTTCTAGATACACCACTTTACGTTTGGAACTGGCCAAGAAACAGCTGAGCAGCCAATTGTCCTATAACTTTTGCTCCGTAAAAATGCGGGACTTTGCATGAATAGGACCCGAAATGGATGTAAATACCCTCTAATTAAATCTGACATTATGCACTTTGACCTCATATTCATTGTTTTATTTAAAATCCAACGTGACAGAGTACCTAGCTACAACAACATATACCTGAATCATTTGCAGCTTGCTGACTGCCACTAGCATGGTTTACTGAGATATATTCCGACTTTGGAAATAATCACTTTTCAACCGTGATTATATGGAGACAGTTTATGCCAGACACTGGCATAAACACTATTCAGTCAATTAGGGCCACAACCATCTCCGGGCCATACAATTACTTTTTTTCTTTTCCTTGTTGGGGCGTCAACATTCTTGTTTAGGGCCACCAAATCCCTAGGGCCAACTCTGGCAACAGGAGACATTTTAATGTAGAGACAGCAGGCTGCCAGACTTAGCACCCCCTAAATGACCTTGCTATCATGAATGAACCAAATATCCAGCAATTGTAATGAAATCTTACTTGTTCATATATTTATTATAATGCACCAGCTTAATGCTTATCAGGTTATTTTGTCAATTTTTTTATTTGCTTATGTGGCATGTACTGTGGCTTGTCAATTAAATTTGGTTCAATTCAAATAGATTTATTGGCATGAAAGTAAGGAAACTATTTTATTAACAAACAAGTTTATTTACAGTTACTGAGCTCACCACTGGTATTTCATTGGAAATATGCTTATTTAATTATTTTATAGCAATGACATTGGTGCTGAATTTGATTTAGCAAGCATGCCACTGTGTACTCTGCTTCTTCTGAATGGCTGAAGCCGAGTAATTTGACGGGAGACCGCCTGGATAAACTAAGTTGCTGCTGGAAGTGTGTTGGTGGGCCAGTAGGGGGTGATCTTGTCTCTAGTCAAATAAACCTGATTGCCCCAGTGCAGTGATGGGGACACCCTTCTGTTGGAGATACTGTGTTACTGAGGTCCGGACGCATTGTGGTCATTAAAGATCCCATGACACTTTTCGTAAAGAAGAGGTTCTTCTGTGTCTTGGCTAAATTCTCAATTTGCACCCAGTGTAATTTTCAAAAAAAGATTGTTATATTCCTCTCCACCTCAGCTGATGCGTGGTTAAGGGTGTAATTTACAACATGGATAGGGTTACCCCCTCCCCTAATATTACAAAACAGGTCAAATAACCCCTTGCAGTATTTGCATGATGATGAGAAAAATAATTTAATATAATAAAGATGGAGATTTCATGATGTGATTGGAATATACTTATCAGAAAGGGTGGGTGTTTGTCACGGAAGTCACAAGTGTGAAAAACCTCTCAGATACACCAAACAGCATTTTGAGGTTACCAGCAGTAAGAAACCAAAACTTGTCACGTCGAGATCAACTGCATGAAGCCCCTCTGCAAACCAAACAGCAGAAGTATCTGAGTGGCGAAGGAAAGCGTGTAGTCTTACCCGGTGCTACCGGAGCAGGATTATATTAATGTTATCTTGATTATCTGACTCCAAAATAGTGTTTTAACCTTTCCTCTGTGCTAACAGTTATGCATAGACGGAGGAGACTGCTGTCCGCCAGAAGGGTTTCTCTATATGGATAACTATCAAACTTGGTAGATGCAGATGCATGTCGTTGGCTTGTGTAGCCTGCATAAATACAATTGTGTATCCTGCTAATCATTAACTGTGAAAGGAAGCTTTTTCATAATTGGAAAACAACCCTGTCTAAACAAGATGTGACATAAATGTCATACTAATGCTGAAAAAGAGAAACAAACTGCCCTTTCCAGAATGTCAGTTTATATGCAGTAAAGTTGCAGCTGAAGACAATAAGCTATGAACTAATGAAATTCAGTTAAACAAACCAATTATGTGACATGATCATGTATACGATATTTAATCCAAGCAATACAAATAATATTTTATCCCGAACGTTCTCGTGTTGCACCATGAAGGGCGAAGCCAGTAATTGTATCTGCAGGTAAAAATAGCATTCTATTCATATAGACATGTTATATACAGCTGACTGACTGGGATATATATGAAATGCTCTCTGCTCCTGTAAACCAGCTGTTGGGGAGCTTGACTGAGAACCACAACTTTGATGTAACCACACATCTGAAATAGAGGTAAGCAAACTTATTGTTTCTGTTTGATTTAATAATCTTGGCATAGAAAGAACATGTTCCATAACATTACTAGGATGCATGGTATGAATACTATTGACATTATATCAAATGATTTTATGTTTCCATTTTCATGCCAATGAGAATATAGTTCATTTAAATTAGTTTTCATTAATTCATCTATGTATTTAAAATTCCATAAGCTTTGGGCACGAAACATCAATGAATAAACGTAGACATGGGTCATTGTACTTGTCAGTGTTTCTTGTCTTAAAACCAATGAATATAGATAATGCCTTATACAATGACTTTGATGTCTACAATATGGCACATTTTACCTTGCTACAATCTCTCATTAAGAAACGTGTGTAAAGCTTCTCAGTTGCTCAGTAAAACAATGAATTACACAATCAGCCTCAGTCACTAAAGGTGCAGGCTAAAGCCTTTGAAAGCAAATCCATGTGAAACTTCAACATTTGTCTCAACATTTGTTTGACTGTGCATAAGATAATTTGTGATGTTTTCAGAACATTGCTCTAATGCATTTTTAGTGCAGCCCTGGAGTGTCCTTTTCTCTGAATGTTCTGTACAAACCATGTCCATAGCAAGTAAGCTAGCAATCAAGCAAGCGACTTTTGCATTTATTTTCTTCGTGCAAATTGGTAATGCAGAAGTTATTATGTTTTATTATATTGAACTGATTGTCATTTTTGTTTTTGTTCACAGGAGATTTCACGATGATGCATGAGAGAGGCAATGAATTGACAGTGTTTGACAATGCCCAGGTTCGGAATACGTGGGAGAGCAGAGTGAACCAGTACAAAGAGAAGGAGACATGTGAAAATGAGCGACGCCAGAAGAGTGCTCTGCCACAGTAAGACCCACTGATTCATAAATCATCAGCTCTGTACCAGAGCTCACGCAAGGGTCCTCGGATATTGATATAAGAAAATATTTTTATTTTTTATAGGAATTCATGCAGATCACGATGCAAAACAACAGCTGAACAACACCAGAAACAAAAAAGATTATGACATATTTCGCAAGATCTTTCGTATGTGGCATCATTGCCTCTCATTATTTGCTTTCACTCTGGCAAATAGATAACACATCCTCCAGCTTTGGTCTGGTTCAGTAATCCAACCCTGAAAACAAACATGTATTGAATGTGGCTTCAAGCTGCACTAAAACACCTCATGCTGGACTACTACCATTTTCTAAAGAGCATTTTCTTTTTTTCCCATCAAATATCTGACAAATTATGTTTATTTAAATCAGGTTAGGAAGACAAATCTTTATTGTAAATATTAAATTATTTATATTTAGTAATTTAGTTGGAGATACTTACTGAGGTCCGGGCGCATTGTGGTCATTAAAGATCCCATGACACTTTTCGTAAAGAAGAGGTTCTTCTGTGTCTTGGCTAAATTCTCAATTTGCACCCAGTGTAATTTTCAAAAAAAGATTGTTATATTCCTCTCCACCTCAGCTGATGCGTGATTAAGGGTGTAATTTACGACAGGGATAGGGTTACCCCCTCCCCGAATATTACAAAATAGGTCAAATAACCCTTTGCAGTATTTGCATGATGATGAGAAAAATAATTTCATATAATAAAGATGGAGATTTCATGATGTGATTGGAATATACTTATCAGAAAGGGTGGGTGTTTGTCACGGAAGTCACAAGTGTGAGAAACCTCTCAGATACACCAAACAGCATTCTGAGGTCACCAGCCGTAAGAAACCAAAACTTGTCACGTCGAGATCAACTGCATGAAGCCCCTCTGCAAACCAAACAGCAGAAGTATCTGAGTGGTGAAGGAAAGCGTGTAGTCTTACCCGGTGCTACCGGAGCAGTATTATATTAATGTTATCTTGATTATCTGACTCCAAAAAAATGTTTTAACCTTTCCTCTGTGCTAACAGTGTGCTAACAACACCAGTGTGTTCATATTACAACAAACCCTTTTGAGTATGAGAATTGCATGCGCCTACATTAATTTGTATTGCTTAAGCCTGCACTAACGCCTTCCTTCTGTTTTCTGAATACATTTATTTTGCAGATGCCCTTAGCCAAGAGAACACACACGCACGCACGCACACACACACACACACACACACACACGCACACGGTATTTTTTTTTTAATCATCACTTTGCATAATGCACCTTGCTTAAGACAACAGTAGTGTCCCACTTTGCATTCCACATCATGACAGACCCGAAGTACAGCACAAGATTTCTTACAACACAAGCTGCATGATACATTAGAAATATGACCTGATACTCCACATTTAAGCCTTCTTGTTTCGGTTAAAAATTATTTTTCATGGAATATTCTTAGTTTGAAAAAAGAGAAAGTTGGGAATCTCAATGAAAGTAATGATTAGCCTTTCCGCTGGACAAATATAGAATTGAAGTTTTGTAAGTGTTTCTTTGGCAAAATAATTTGAAAGTGTTAGTTTCACACCAAATTACATTGCATTATTTTAATAAAATGAATTGCATTCAATATTTGGTGAAAACCAGCACATTATCTTTAGGAAGTGAATGTGCTGGAGATAACATATATTTTGATAAATAAATAATGAACTGTGGTGTTTGCACAAATGTGAATGTGCAATTGTATTGCACTGAGAACAATACTCTATGCTTGAGAACACACTGAAAACAAACATTTGTAAAAAATAAAACAGAAGATGGGGCTTATGGAAAGTGCATTATCATTACTGCAGTGTTATGGTAACTATATTTAGATGGTAACCTTTTGGAAACACTCAGCAGTGCATTCCTCACATTGCTTCTGACGGTCTAATGGTCAGTGTCTTCTTATCCTCGTTTTAAAAGGCTATATATTTACAACTGGAATTTCTGGAGCATCATTAACATTATTTCTCAGTCTACATATAGTTTGCTCTGTGAGTATCAGTGTTCTCTTCCATTGCTTGTCCATTCTTGAATATGAGCTGATCTCACAAAGGGAAACATTCCACTGTAAGTAAAAGTAAATATATTATATTATATTTTGTCTTGACAAACCCTCATCAGCTCTTCCAGAAGTTTTGTGTGTTGTGGTCACTATTCAGCAAAGAGTTCACTGATCAATATTAGGGTCATGAAACGTAGATTTCAGACAGTTTGCTCACAATAGCTCCTTGCCAATTCTTAATTGCTCAAAATTTGTTTGGGTTTACTTTCACATCCCTCACTACTCTTGATTTTTCCATGTTAATCAATATTTCAGGTCAGCCATCAGTGTAGAAATTGGTCTGTGACATGTGCTGTTAATCCACAATTTATCTGCCCACATGCACAGCCGACATGGCCTATGCTCCAAACTACAGGCCGATTTTTCTCCGTTCAGTCTTTGAAGTTCTATCCTCAAGAGTGCCATCAAAGCAACTGGGACTCTTCATTTAGGTAACTTCACAAATTCAAAACTGTCAGTTTCAGTTTTGAACTACCTCCCAAAAATGTGAGCGTTTACTGCTCTGAAATCTACATTTCAATGACATTTCAGCGCGAAGACAGTTGAATACAAGAGTATTGGAGCAGTTGTGTCGAATTGGTTGTTTTTTCTCTGTTCTAATCCAATTTGTATTTCAAATCGAACAATGACTATGAGGCAAAATTCACAATCTCTTCATTTATTTCAGGTGTGATTTTAAAAATAGAACTATGTTACAAGTTAAAAGTTTTGATTACTTTCATGAAAAGATGTGGAATATGGGATTGTTTTAGGCCCAACAAGTAATTCATTTTGTTTCAAATATGTGTTGGTTGCTGTGTGTTGATTTTGCCCACTTTTTGGATACTGTGCAGTAACCTTTAGTTATTGCATGTTTTCCACTACAGAACATGTATAATTCCATCTTTTTGTATCTTTTTATTTCCTTTCATAATATTCATCTTCATTTGGTCTGCCCTCAGTCATTTTGATCCTCTCTTCGCATTTCAACAGCTTATCTACTGAAACATTTCACAAGGTTCCTGAGAGGTTCTCTCTGAGGTTGTGTATTCCACACTTACTTTCTGACACACATTGATCTCAGATAAGTGAGTCTCCAGTGAAATTACGTGTAGCCTGTGGAAACCTCTGATCAATCAGGTTTATAGCAGGTCTTTCTTTCTTTTCCTACTGTCTTCAGAAAAGGAGTCATTGATCAGTCCATTACTGCTTATTAGTCTTGCTAAGTTTTAGAATGCAGTTTTATTAATGATTAATGAGTTTAAACAGCTCAGGCATACTCAACATCTTTTGCAGAACTTCCAGACTGTCTCTTGCATGTTTCTTGCAATGTGACATCAATGTACTCTACAAACAGCATATTTTGTACCAGGGTATATAATAATAATAATAATAATAATAATAAACATGTTTCTGCTTTCTTCTGCTGTAAGATATTCAGTTATAATAAACAGTTATAATACACATGCACAAGCTGTTTCTTTTTATGAATAATCAACCTTGTCAAAACCTTTCAGTGTTTTTACGCAAACAGCATACTGCAAGAAGGCTCCAATGCCATTCATTGAACCTGTATCATTATTCTTTGTTGACGTATGTATGTGAATAATTGTATGTGCATAATTGCTTGTTTAATAGCATGTGCCCTTCCTTAACACTAAGAGACAATGTATTTTCCCAGGCTTTTCAATCAGTGGAATCAACGCTGGGCATGCAGAAATGGGGGACCTGAGAAGAAAGGTAAAGGATATGAGATCTCAGAATTCAGGAAGACCCTGGAGCTTAAATCTGAAGAAGTTGAACAACCCAAGCCTGTGGCTGTCCAACCCAGACCAAGACCAACACCTATTGCAAGCACACCTCTGATTCCTCCACTGCCCAAAATCCCCCCACCAAAGAAACGTGATCCAGAGGCACGTAAACCCAACAGTGCACCTAAGTCCCAGTTTCAGCCACCACCGAAACGAGAGGAAGTTAAGCTCAGAAAAGTCCAAAAATCTGAAACAATACCGAAAGAGACAGTGAAGACAAGTAGAGAGAAAGTAGTTCTGTCAAGTATTAGTGACAAACCTAGTCATGCGCCAACTCCTCCGCCTCCCAAGAAAGAAGTGCAGAAAGTACAACATATACCATCTCTGAGAGATTGGAATCACTCTTGGAAATATGCCAGGCCACAGCCGCATCATAAGACGAAACCTGTTAAAACACAAAAAGACACACGGTTTATGTCAAATAGAAACAAGTCAATTAAGTTCAAGGAGTCTGTAACATATTTCAAAACACCATCCCTTTCAGAGTGGATTGAGTCATGGAAGTTCATAAAGAACCCCAAAAGACAAGAATGCATGACAGAGGAACTGAAGTTCAAGGGGTCCTTGTTCTTTGAGCTTGAGCAGAAAAAAATATCTCCAACAGAGTGGGCTAAGTCCTGGAAGGTCTTGAATCTCCAGCTCCACCAAGAAAATGAATCTTGGGAAAAAAGTTGGTCCCAGTATTGCCGAGATTTCCAAAGTAACAAATTACAGAATTCACAGCTCTACAATGAACCAGCATCTCTATTTGGTTGGGAGGAATCCTGGAGGTTCTTAAAGCCTGAACCTATGCAGGAGAAAGAAAAAATCCCTGATGATAAGTCTAATGAGTCAATGGTTCTTCAGCCTATGAAAATGAATAGACTACTGCTAAATTGGACTGACTCTTGGAAACTCACAAATGCTCAGTGCGATGATGATATTATCTCTCTGACAGAGTGGAGTGAGTCTTGGAGGTCCTGTGCAGTACAAGACAAGCGCACAGATTCCCTGGATTTCTGTCACAGTGATGTAATATGTATGCCAAAGTATATCAAATTAAGCGGGTTGCTCAATTCTCAAATTCTTGAAGAGAATCCGGCTTTATTGCAGTGGTCTGAGTCATGGATGTTCCCAAAGTCGCAGGAAAACAAATGCGAGAATGAATCTGAGTTTAATGAAGACATTGCTGATCCACTTTTGTCTCCCCAATCCCCAAACAAAACCTCTTTCTCAGAGTGGAAAGAATCTTGGAAATTTTCAAATGCTAATAATGAGAAGACCTCTCAATCACCATGGATCAATTCCTGGAAATTATCAATCTCCAAGTCACATGAGGAGGTAATGGTTTTGTCAGAAGGGGATACAAATGCGTCAAACCAACTTGTACATTTTCAGCCCTATAATAATAAATTTTCAATGTTAGAGTGGGACAAATCCTGTGAAAATCTGTCTGAGCCTGAGTGGTGTGAGTCTTGGAAGACTATAAAACCTCAACTACAGCAAGACACAGAGCCAGTAAGTATGCCTAAGGAATCTTCATGCATGCAATTCAACTCAAAGAAAGTGTGTCTGTCAGACTGGAAAGAGTCATGGAAGCTGTCAGCGTCCCAGGTACACCCTCATGCACCATCTTCTCATACACCATCTCAATCAGAATGGACAGACTCTTGGAGGCTATTGAATTCTAAACCACACAAGGAACAAGACTTCTGGCCAGATATAAGCACTTTCAAGGAGTCATTGAATGGACTTTTCCACATGGAGAACCCATCCAGCGCTGAGTGGAGTGATTCCTGGAAGTTTCTGAAGTCTGGCCCCCCAGGTTCTCAGGCAAACAGTGAGAACATACCGGAGTCAGAATGGGGAGCATCCTGGAAATTTGTGAATCCCCAGTGCAATTTGGAAGGCGTGCCCTGGTCACAGCAAGATGAGTGCAATTTCCCAGATAATGTCCAGACCAAAAATGAGTTATCTATTCTCTCAAGGGGGGACAGATCCAGCACGTGCTTTGATGATGAGCTCCAACTCTGTCTGACTGAGTGGAATGAGTCCTGGAAATTCTTGAAGCCCCAAACTCAAGAGCAGCGGGAAGCTAAGTCAAAGTAGGGTCCAGAGTGAATTTAGAAATGGAAGAGGACAACCCTGGACATCCTCAGTCATGTAGTAAAATGATTTGATTCACAGAATGGCTATTGGTATATAGTGCATCAGCGTGACAAAGGAATTGTATGTTTTGAAACAGATATAAAATTATGCAACGATTTTTGTTGGGAATTGTTCATTGTCATTTTCCACTGTAAACAGAACTGCACGCTATTGAAACATTTCACATGACAATATAACAGTAAGACAGACATGGAATGTATTTAGGTAAATTAGTCAGGATAAAGGATTTACTTCAATGCCTCGCTGAATTGATAAACTCACTAAACTCTCATTTACTGCAATTTTTTTCCCTTTTAATTTTACTCTTCCACAATCCAAGAAGTGTATGTGGAATTTCAGTCAATATTGAGGCTACACAGATTACATACTCCTTACCTGACTATGAAGCTTTCACTTCACAAGATAACTACCTTTTATTTTAATTTAACTTTGCTTTTTTACTATTATTTATTTATGCAAGATCAGTTTGAATCTGTCACTCTCTAAGCTGTGTATCTACAGAACGCATGAAGCAAAATAAATAAATTAATTAATTTAAAAGATTTTGATTTTTCCTTGGACTTATTTTCATTAAACTAAAAGTCTGACTTCACGGGCTTAGTTTAAAAAAACAAAAACAATAAAGCATAAAAATAAGTTTTGCTGTCCTGGTATTGTACAGTGTATATTATCACACTGCTGCAGTTTCTTTATTAGAGCAAAAATCATATGGTTTCTAATGGTGATGGACATCTCTGAAGTCTACATAAGCTGTCATTTAAAATATTAATATCTGAGTAGCATCCATTCATTCTTTCATTTTTATTTTGTCCTGTCCTGCACACCCAAGCTGTACACCCTCTTTTGGGCCAAAGGTAAGAATGGAAGAAAACAGGCTCCTCCATGGTTAATTTGTATGGCTTCTTTTAGGGCCACTGTAAACTTGACCATTGCTGCTAGTAAGGATCACTTGTCATGATCATAGTCATGAGCAGAAAGCACATCATTACTGCTGTGCAGAAATGACCTAATGAGTCACCACTCTAGATGCAGCTGTTGGAACCTGTAAACACAGATTCGGTCTGTCATCTGTCTCTTCCATGTTATGCTCTTCTCTGGTGTTGATCACAAAGAAACTTTTGACGATCAATTTATTTCAGAAAACACAGGTGCATCTTGACCACTAGTTAGAAGAAAAGATAAAAATATCTGTAGTATATCTGACATGGAATGGAAATGTTGCCATTTGTGGCTATAACCTCTCACCTATTCCATCCAAATTCCCTCTAAGTTCCTCTATTCCTCTAAGGGGTATTTTTACTCTTTCGATGCCACAAAATCACACTATATATATATATATATATATATATATATATATAAATATTTTAAACAAGCAGAGGTGGATCTCTGAAAGGACGGGGTCTATAGTAAGCAAGTACTGGAAAATCATCTGTAATATATGGAATTACTGCAAGATAATTTTTGCCGCAGTTATTTACCTTAATTCAGGTCAGTAACATTAAAAAAAGACGCAGGTGTGGGACTTAATTTGAGTCACACCATTAGAGGATCTGATGAAGACTGTGATGTTGTATTGCCTTGGATTATTTTGAATAATTCCTTATTCCATCACAGTAACAATCCATTAGCTTTACGTAACTCAGTGATATACAACTGGTGAAATGCCCTCCAGTACTACAAAACAAATAACAAGGCAACACAAGGTATCAGGTAAGCAGAAATTAGACACAGGACTAGCTAAAACATACAAACCAAGCAATGACCAGATGAAAACCAGGAACTTAAATCCACAGTGAAACACTTCACTGACAATGAGCAGACATGCACGGAATGTGATCAAAGGAACTAAGGTAAGAGCTGAAACTAAGAATGAGCCATGTCTGGCAATCATGGACCAGAGCTGTGACAGAAATAGACCTATTGTGGCTTGTAATAATCCTTTGTCAGGGTGAATTATTGGTTGTATTTTATAAAATAATCAAGCATATTATAATGTGATAGTCTGATATATTTAGAACACATTTGTAGTGTGCTTCACATGAAAATATACAATCAAATGCAAACGTTAATAATAATAATACTAATAATAATACTAATAATAATAATAATAATAATAATAATAATAATAATTGGGCCAAGATGCATACTTTTTTCATTTTAACGGACAGAATATAGACAGTATGTTTCTTTTTCTTTTTTTAAAACTTTATTACCACATTTTAAATACCTATTTGCCGCTGCATACCTGTGCAATCACAGGGTCTTTGTTGCATTGATCAGACGTGCAAGCACATCCTTTGAAGCGCATAGGGTTGGCCACCACTGCTTTTCACTCTGCAGTCCCCAAGGCTAAGCTGCAGTCATTGCGCCAGTGGACTGCACCATTTCCCCAGATGGTGCTGGCAGACGGCTGGTGTCTAATTAACCGGTGGAGTTTCTATAATACAATCAGGCAAGGTATACTGCATTGACCACCCCTCCCTCCCTGGACAGCGCTCTGGACAATTGTGCGATATTGCATC
Source organism: Anguilla anguilla (assembly GCF_013347855.1). Classification (NCBI taxonomy): domain Eukaryota; kingdom Metazoa; phylum Chordata; class Actinopteri; order Anguilliformes; family Anguillidae; genus Anguilla; species Anguilla anguilla. The sequence continues at coordinate 9,666,369 of NC_049214.1, read as the reverse complement.
AAGGACCAGCGGTTTAGAATGTGCTAGAGAGCCTGAGAATATATATGTGAGTTACAGGTAGTGATGAACAAAAAATAAAAAAATAGAAAAATAGAATTCCATAGAATGGAAACATAAATATGATATACAAATGTAAACTTCATAGGATGTTGGGGTACCATATGCGACCAGTAAAGTCTGTGCTATGTCTTACACTACCATGACTTTCACCAGCTTCTGGAATTCCACAGGAATAATACAGCCACAAACATCCATGAGATCATTTTGATAAGTTGTTGGAAGTAGAAATTCGATCTTGTGCATTATTCCAGAATATTCTGTAAATGCTAAACTTGGTTTAGATTTAGACTGAGAATGCCATGGAATTTGGATCACACCAGTCTAATCCATTCTCAGACCAATAGGCTTCTCAAATAATTGGCCACTATTCATACTCTGTAGGCAGGGATCATTAGAATCTTGAAATATCCCTCTCTATGCTGGAAATATATCCTTTTTGAAGAGGTGAAGATGATCACTTTTAAGCAATGATTAACCAGAAATAACCACCCCAAACCAATAACTACTAGAAGCCTTCACTGTTGTAATACCATTGAGATTGCGTTTGTTTATTGATTTGTGTGTGTGTGTGTTTGATAACTGAAACTGACTGTTTTATTTTGAAACTATGTGGGCAAATAAAAGTGTGCCTTAGCATCTGGACCAATCATGAAATACAGTATGTGTAAATTAAACTCACTGATAACTAGTTATAATAATGTATTGGGCATGGACTTGCAAGGTAATCAAAGTCTTATGAATTTTATTATGAGTCTATTTGCCTAATTCAGAAAATGGGTTAACAAAAATACAGATTTAAATAAGGTACGTAAATTCTCCTTTACATGCATATTTACTCCGTTGCAGTGTAAATGTGAAACAACAGGGGGCAGTAGAAGTATTGCACCAATAATAAAACATCAAAGCACAGACAAGACATGAATGCTAATTGTTTTCCTTTTGTTATGTATTTCTCTCTCTTTCTTTAAGAAGAATTGTAATCATTTTTGTTAAAAGTGTTCTTGCGGGGTACTTTCAAATGGGGTGAGCAATTAGCTCATGCAATTCACTCACACAGATCTGATTTACACACTACATGGGGTGCATTTCCATTCTGATTCAAATTCAATAGTACAAAATTTTTAAAACATTTAGCCATACTTTCTATGTTGCTTTGGTTCTTCTTTAGAGATATTGCCAAAAGGGGACTAGGAATTGATTTCATCCAGTGTACTTTTTAACACATACTTCAGTATTTCAAAGATAAGCTTTTTCTTAGTTTGAAGGTATATATAAGTGTACATCCTACAAATTTCAGCCAGGCTATACAACCCAGAATGTGCTCTTCTCTTGGGCATATGGAAATATGAAAATTATGAAAGAACAAGCAGCTTTTCTTTAAAAAAAAAAAAGATCTTGTCCTGAATGTAATGAATGGAATGGATGGAATATGCTTCTGAAATTTAAGCCAGCTGCGTTGCTAAATGGAATTTTAATGTGCAAAGAACTGTGGGTGGAAACAAGTTAAGTGCATTTAGAAGAGTTGAGAGAAAGAGGTACACAAAAGGTGCATTATTTTCTGCTGCTGACACTCTGATGTTTCAGTCTGGCATGTCCATAGTGCACTTAGGATTGCAGCGGCTTACTTGAAGAGACTGCACAGAGTAGAACGATTCTGGGAAATTGTACATTGGAGTGGATATCCCCGGTTAGAAACAGAATGACTAGCGTGAGAGTGTGATCTTGGTCATTTGCGTATGCTTGAGGCTCAGAGCACAGCCGTTGGCAGCCCTGTAATCGCCTAAAAGTTTGGGTATAGATAGTTATGTCTGACCATAATTTTGTTCTGTCCTCGCTTCCTACCACAATATTCCAGTAGCCCATTGCTGTTACTGAGCCACCCTGCTAATCACAACCAGACATTTGATTCATAGAATCTGTAATTTTTTTCCTCAGTTTGCCAAGCTTAAAAAAATGACTATGTCCAGCTATATATATATATATATACAGATTAAAGAAAAAAAAACCTGAATAAATGAGTGGAGACATATAACGAACGCAGATGCTGCCATACAGGTGTACTGCAAGATACAATTAATCAATTAACATCCTACCATGCTCTGTGGTATGTAGACAAATGCTGAGCAGTCCCAGTTGACCTCGATTTTGGATCAAGATGGCGCAAGGAAAATATCTAAGTGACTTTGAAAGAGGGTTCATTATTGGGGCATGGATGACAAGAGCTTCAATCACAAAGACTGCTCAACTGGCTAGTGTTTCAATAAGAACAGTGACTAAAGTGGTATCTGTATTTAGATCAATGGGAAAGACTTCAGTTCATAGGGTTGGAAATTGTGGTCGACAGTGCACATTCAATTCCCGTGATGTTTGATGCTTATGCATTAGTGCAATATGTAAGGAAAAACAGAAGAGAAACTCTTCCTCGGGTGACTGAGAATATCAATGCAGGGCATGATCAGACTGTGTCAGCAAGAGCAGTCCATCAACAACTACATAAAGAAGGATATTATAGTAGGGTTGCAGTGCATAATCCCCTCATTACGAAGACAAATGCACATTTGAGAGTTCAGTGGTGCAAAAACCATCGGCCCTGGTCTACAGAGATGAGGAAAAAGGTGATATGGGTCATCCTTCACCATATTCTCAACAAGTGGGTGAGTACATGTGTGGCGTACACAAATAAAACGGTACAGGCTTAAATGCTAGACAGTGGCTCTCAGTTTTCAGTTACTGCCTTAGAGCAACATTCCATGCCTGGGCATACAGACACTCTGATAGAAAATGGCCAAATGTAAGGTGGCATAAATTCATGCTCAGTAATAAGTCATGGCTCAAACTGTTCCAGGATGGCAGCAGGTGAAGGGCGTACCATGTGGAACAATTCAAAGTGTTAATGCATTAGTGGCAGTCCAGCTTGAGTGAAGTGAACACGGTATTGATGGCGAGAAAAAATAATCAGAAGAAAAAAAGGCCTAATCCACTGGCAGCAAGTTGTAACATTCATGAACTGAACTGTTCCAACAAGTCAATATTACTCCTCAGGCAGCAGGAGCAGGTACAACTCATCCTTTGATGACATCCATTTGGCTCCCATATTGTCCCAGCAGAATACATTTGCAAACTGTAAAATCCTTTTGTTCTCATAACTTCCAGACAAATCCTTGTTCAAACATAAATTATCTCAGTCACATGTGTGTTTGTACTGGGAATGAATCAGTTCAAGGGATATGCAGATTCTCATGTTTCAGAGCTCGCCAGCAGCAATTATAAGACTTCTGTGTATGTTGGGGAGTGGGTGAGGGATTGGGGGTTGGGCATTCTGCTCTCAAAAACCCACTAAGCATTTAAAAAATAAATCTTATCCGCTTGGTGGAAATCAGCAGAACTCTTTTATGATATATACTGTATATAGTAGCAGAGCATATACCATATGTGAGGAAAATTGCAGACCTTTTCTTTCTATCATATATATATAGTAGGCCTACCAACCCCTCTGATTGTGGATTTCCATAGCCAGGTCAAGCACAAAATCGTTTTAGCTGAACTTGATGCAATTGCTATAAACTAGATGGAAAGGCCTAAGATGCTGAGAGTAGAAATCTGATATGCAGGATGTTCACACACTTTGGTGTCCAGTAGTTGGAAATGTCTTTTCTGAAGTCATGACATTTTACATTTTAAACCCTTTTCTAGCCTTTGAATGTATTAAACCTTTATTTGCATGATACTTTGTATCAATATCAGATATCATATCAAGTTAATTTCTCACAAAATCAGCTTTGTAATCACCAATATTAATTAAAAATGCATTAATACTGAAAAAGTAGCCAAGTCAAAGATGAGTTCTAAGATAGATTAATTGAATCAAGGCCTTTTTTTTATAGGAACAAGACCTGTAGGGACATCTGAAGGATCCACATATTCATTCAAGTGAAACTTTCCAGAATACACCTGGCAGCAGAACAAGGTTATTTTCTAAAAATATGCTGTTAAGGTTAACTTTGCACTTAACAATAAGCATAACCTTATAATGGGCATAAAGACATGCCAACAAAGGCAAGCCAGTTGCAAACTGATGAAACAGCTCGCGGCCAAAGTTTACTCTCATTAATCAAATATGTCAGTCAAGCTGACAGCATACACTCAACTGTAAAAAATCAAGTGTCATTTTTCTCCAGAAACTAGAGTTCCCATACATATCAATTAGCATACAGTGCAATCTAAAACAAAAAAATTCACAGTGTAAACCAAAGCTATTAAAATGGATAAATAATGGTGCTTGCTTGACTATATTTCAGTTGACTTCGAGGATTATACCTCTGTGAGGCTGTATGTTTAAAATGTCTATTTTCAGCACATGCTATGTCATGTCAATCAAAATGCTATGCTTTTTGCAATGTTGGACCATCCATGCTCAGAATTGGGGGGTAATGGATTGTTTACAGAACATATTTATTTATAAGACAACTTTATTTACCATAGCTCTGCACATACCGAGAGAAAAGAATAATTGCCATTCAGTGTTGTTGTAATTAAAGTATATGCTATTTGGAAGTGAACAAGAATATCACTTCGTATTCCACAGTGCAATTGTCTCCTCGTAATGCTTCCAAATCAGATCTGTATTGAATGTGCACAGTTCGCACTGTGCTGGGTGATATCAGCCATGCAAGTGATTTCATTGTGTTGCCACACTCAGTAACCTGGATTTATCTGCCAACCAGTTTTATAATGCACTGATCTGCATTCTCAGCATGTCAGTGAATATAAGCAACAATTCAAATTGGAATTACTGGCAAACGTTGTGCCTCACTTGGAAGTACATATTAAGAGATAGTTACTTTATACATATTTAAAAAATCTTAATTGTGTAATAATAATAATAATAATAATAATAATAATACTTTATTATTATTATTATTATTATTATTATTATTATTATTATTATTATTACACTGATGTAACTGGTCAAGAATATGGGAGTACACTGTACAGACAAATAATGAATCAATAAAAAAACAGATACTTTAGCATGAAAAACCTTTTAAATTCCAATTTGCATTTAATCACCATCATATATAGTTACTAGTTTTTTTAAGGGTGGTATGTAATGCATCCCAAAGTGCTGATGGGGTTTTTAATCTCTCCTAGGAGAATGGCTGTTGAAGATATTGGCCCACAGCCCATTATCAAATCTCAGGGATATGAACAATGTGTACCAGTTTAGTACCAGAAACTTATATTTCTTTCACAGTCCCAACAGCAACACTTAAGCAATATCACTGGAATGCAGCCATGCACATAAAGACACTTAATACTGGACTAACATTTTCTAAAAGCAATAACAGCTTTAAGGGGTTGCGCATTGTAACTACCTTAGATCACTGTAATAACAGCTTATTTTCCTTGCCAATTAACAGCTCTGCTACAAGGTCCAGGAATGAAAATAATGAAGCAGTCTTCTTCTTTTTTGTGGTGTCCTGAATCCTGATATAATTTTGCCAAGCAATCCTTTTGGTTGCTATACCATTTTAAATGAATCTTGATTTGATAATACTGGCTGAGCTCTGAAGATACACTTCCTTATGCCTTCAAATTTATTTAAATGAACATGAACTTGCTCTCATATGGTACACATGCTCAGTGGTGTTTTTGCCTTTGTAATAAGGGTTTGTGTGCTGTAGGTTTAAAATTGGCCTACTTTAGCTGCTCCACACAACAGTCCACTCAGCTAAAGTTCAAGGTCTCAAACAAAGGAAACTAATAACACCTTACCGAAGCTCCAAAGGGTGACATCCCCTACTGTAGCAGACAATATTCCTTTACACACACTTATTCTGTTATACTTTATGTAAGGAATAAACTCTCAAGATGAGTGGTTCTCATGATATGAAAATTTAATTCTCATGATATATACTGTAGATATGCGCACCTGGAGTGCTAATGCTTTGAGATATTTAGAATTGTATTACCATAGCGTAGAAGATGAGCTGTCACATGCATTTAAAGGAAAAATTTGGAAGTGTGTTTTCATGTTGATCCCTGCTTATACAGCCAGTGTGTTTGGTCATATTAATACGGAACTTGGCTTTGAAGTTGGAAGGATTTACAGCGCAATATAGAATATTGCAGGCTTAACAACTAGCCAAATGCAATCGAATATTCATCCTAGTCATGCTGTAAAACCAGCGGTAATGGGAATATCACTGGAATGCCTGGAACATTCATTGATTATTTTCTACATTGGTTTTCTGAGTGATATATACAGTATATCCTTTCCCTCAGTCCTGCCATCCCATTAGTCCTAGAATTGTCATATTTGGTCTATCAGCATATCTCCTCGTGCTTGACATTATTTCATCTAGGATCCATAAGCTCCACCTGTAATTTTTGCCTGCCTTTTTTATTTTAAAAGATGAGTCCATGTCATGAAACCATGAGTCCAGATGATTCCAGATTAAGCAATAAATGTGTCATCGTTTGTGAAAATATTATCAGGCATAAACAAATGCAGCATTTTTGTCCATTAAAGTCTGGAAGGTTCATCAGTCTAAAATTCATGACATTCATCCTTATCATAACCAATTAGTGCTCCAACAAGTTAGAAGTTGGTAGCATCACAGATGCCATTTCATTCTGTGGCTGGCATCTTCACATTTTTCACAAAAAATGATCTGTCTTAGAATTTTCTTGTCTTTCCCTGTAACGACTAAGCTAATCATCCACAAAATATTACATTCTGAACAAATTACTGTAGCAGGTGGGACGTTAGGACCCAGCGGTAGCTCCAGTATAGGGAAGGCGTCACTTTAAAACAAGGTAAGATGTAATCGATCGTCGCGAGACCTCCTTCAACTATCCTTTGGTATTTCACATGCCAGGCCCGCGTTGGTAACCGGACTGAGGTATGTTTTAATTACTTTTAGTTTCGCATTGGCCGTGTTATTAAATTAACGCTTTTTACGAGGGCTTAGGCATAAAGGGTAGGACAGTAGCGCTTGTTTGTACATTTGAACTTTTGTAGCCTTGCGTATCTCGAACGAACGTGACAAGCAAGCGCATTAAGATTCTTTTACGGAAGACAGAGATTAACCTAGCTAATGGCGCTGGCTGGAACTGAGTATGTATATCTCCTCACTTTGATTAGAGAAAATGACACAACTATGTTTAGGAAAGGAAGCTGAGGTTCTCAAGCTATCAATTTCTTACCTGATGTCACCAGTTCAACTCCTAACTGGCAATGACCCATTTTGTATTTATTTTTATTTATTTTTTTACAATTTAGTGTTACTCTCATCACTCACTTGAGCACTGCAATTGAAGTTTGGGCAGTCCTCTGATTTACTTTGCCATGACAAAATGACCATTTGCTCCATCACAGGCCGCACAGTATTCAAAGAGAGATTAGACTGATTAGTTAAGAAGCATACCGCTCACTGATGGAAGCTGCGTGCCTTTGGGCACTTGACGTGTTGCTAAGGCCTCATACACACTACAAAACCAAACTTGCCAATGTGTACAAGGCCTGAGACGAGCGGGTGCAGTGGTAGCCCAAGATAGCCTGCAGAGCTTAAACCCTGTTTACACCAGTCAGGTGAAAATCCAGCTGTGTGCCCCCACTGCCATTCGTAGCAGGCTAATAACAGCTCAGGCTCAAACCTGCCATGTCTAGGCTACAGGTCCCATCCTGCACATGGTATGAGTACCTTTACCAATTTAGCCATTTGGGAGAAATACAGATATCACCTCTGATTTGAAAAATCGTCAGAGAACAACACATTACACAAAAAAAAAAAAAAAAACGGATTCAGAAACAAGTCATGGTTAATTATTTTCCATGATAACAGCGAGTTGAGAGGAAACTTCAGACATGTGAGGAACCATTAGGTACCATATTAGGTGAGTAATAAAATTATTTTTATCTGCATCGCAAAATTGAGCACATTATTTAAAATTGTGGACACATGTACTCTACATTCTCCACACCCATTCTCAGAGAATATTTATAACAGATTTGTTGCCCTTATTGAAGGTTGTGCAGAAAGCAAATGCTGTCGTTAAGAGAGTGGGTATCTTTTTCATTGTGTAGTTACTGATTAAAACTGATTTTCCTAAATTTAATTTATCATTTAATTTCCCTAACATAATGTGACAAAAGTGAAGCTGTTTCTTGTATTATTCCTGCAAATTGAATATTCATATTATTTGCACACTTGTTTATCAATGAAAATAAATAAAAATGTATTTAAAGGGAAGGTTTCTACCCCAACTATTTTTAACTCAGCAACCGCCACTGTAGGGAAGTAAGCTCATTAGTGAAATCAGGTTGTGTAGTAGGCTACATGGTTGGAGGAAATGCTACAGACACTGCGACCTTTGGGACGAATAGAGTTGATTTATACTACACTACATTCTGTAGTAATATAAAAATATCTAGTCCTGTTAAAAACTTGCACTGAAATTAAGCATCGCACTCTCCCTAAAATAAATAAACTATAAGTCGGGGCAAATTTAAAATGAACTGCATGGGAGAGAAGCCTGTTTCATGGCCAGAACACTGAAATGATGTACAAAATTCCATTCCCCAGGTGAGATTTTGCGGAATTCAATCACACACACATTTATACCTTTGGGTATTATAAGATTATCAACAGGAGATTCAAAAAAAAAAAAAAGAAGGCACATAAGGTTTAATGCTTATCCCCTGCATTAACAGTGGAACAACAGCAAGGGCATCTATCACTGCAGGCATAGCAGATGATAAGAGGGTAGATGGCACAGACATGGAGAATGAAGAGTACATTTTGAAAGACCAGAATTAAAAATATATATATATATTCCGTGAATATAGGGAAAATACGTCAGATATAATAGACAAGGAGGTGTGTGTTAAAGAACCACCCAATGCGAAGCAGAGTTTGCCTCCATGGAGTGTGTTCAAACCCTTTAATGCACACCTCAGAGTGTACCATGGCTATGACATCTAATGCTTCATTACAGTTCTGTTTAAATTATCACTCCATGGCTAAACAGTCATTCAAGTCAAAATAACAATCATCATCAGTCACTTATTTCAATACTTAAATTTGATTATGCTAATAATATTGATAAACACAAAGTGCCATAAATGCAATTATCTTGGCAAAATATTAAAATGTTTTAATATAAACTGTCCTCCTTCAGTTTTAAGTGAAATACTAAGAGATCACACATAGATTTAAGAAACAAAAAGAAGTGTATCCTGGTGTCCCTTAGTGTCTGCAAATCTATCCAAAATGTCTAAATTGAGCATTGCTGTAAATCATGACATAATTATATATTTAACTACAAATAAACTGTTTTGACTCATGAAACTCACCTTTGCATCATTTCAAGTGGTAATTATTACCTTTTCATCAATATAGGGGTCTAACATAGCTAGGCGTCCAAAAACATATGAAAAAATAAACCTCATTTCAAAAAATGAATAAAATACTTTTGTCCATCATAAAGCATGTAAATTTGCCCCTTTTGATGGGTTAATATGAAACATTGGTATCACATTGAAAAATAGATGCTATGATGGAATACAAATTTTTGGTGGTGAATGAATATTTATGAACTCCCAGATAGACACTATTGTCCAGTGTGTCATGATTTGGGGGGGTGTAGTTCCGGATGAACTGCGGGGAGGGGGTGCCTCTTGTCTATAAATGAAGCTAGAACACAGAGTTTGTTGTTTTCACACATTGTTTGGTTGCAGGAGCACTGAATGTCTGAGTCGAGCAACCTTAGCAGGCTAGCCACTTGGGGGTTTGCACGAAGGGTTTAACCTTTAATTATGCAGGATAGATTGACAGCATGTCTTTGGATTCAGGTGAAAACCAGAGTACCCCGAGGAACCCCACACGGATACAGAGAGGACATGCAAACTCCATGCTGAAATGCAACGGTCGGATTTGAACCCGGGGTCTTTAAGCCGTGAGACGATAGTGCCATCTTCTCTAAGCCTGGTTCCTGCCCCTGAGGGGGCAGCAGCACTCAGGGAAGAGTTAATTGAACACGTAATTGCGTTTGTTTTCAATTCAGAGGTGTTGTCATATAAGCCTCTCTGAATATATTCTGTGGGGGGGAAAAAACACTCTGAAGCTTTGGTTGCCTGAGCACCCTATCTTGTAAATTACATCAGAATACATGTTCATTTTGATGGTATATCCAATGGAGAAACTTGCTTGGTTTGTGTAACTATCTTTTGTTGAGGAATCTGTCTCCACAATGTTGAACACCACAGATGTTGAGCAGGTGAGATTGAATAGAATATGACAACTGTGATGCCTTAGCAATTTTTAAAAATGTATTTATTTTATGATTGTTACTCTACTGTAAGAACACAACGTGATGATCATGTTAAGATTAAGACCAAATCAATGGTTTAGAAAACACTGAGTACGGTTGGCTTTTTAATATGTAAGATCAAAAAGAGTTGTATTTTTCTCCTAATGTGTTCCTGGGGTGTTTTGGTGAAGTAGGATTTAAAAATACAAAGAAAGAAATGCACCACAGTTAAACATTAAATAAGCCATATCACATTCTTGTGTCTTTTTCATTAACTTTTAGCAAAGTGCTGACACTTTAATGTATTTCCCTGCTAGAAGATATGGCTTTTGACTTTTTCATTTAACTACCAAAAGTAGAGGAATACATTTTTTTGGATTTTCTATCCAACCAATGAACCAACGTACATTCCTTTACTGAGATAAAATAGTTTTAACAGTAAAGGAATGTTAAAGGCATACTATGTTAAAGGCAACCTATGCAGGATATTTACCTTGAATATATTATTAAATAACTATGCTAAGGCATATCTATGATGCACTGGCAATATCTGTCTTTATGCACTTTTACCAAAATTGTGCACCTTTAGCCGTATTTGTTATCTGAAGAAAAACACATTTTCAACGTACAGAAATGCCAAGTTACTCACACATACAAAATGCTGTCTATACTATAAGTCATTAGGGTAGTACTGGGTTATGATTGAAACAGTTGACTCACAAAAAGCCTTATATAAGCAATTATATATAATGTTATAGTGACCTTATTGTAACAGTGGAGCAGTGGAAATGCGCTCTCTAGTGTGATAAATCACGCTTTATTATCTGGCAGTCTGACGGACAAATATGGGTTTAGCAGAATGCATAGTGCCAACTGTACAGGCCCGAATAGTGTCAGCTGTACAGTTTGGTGGAGGAGGAATAATGGTCTGTGGGTGTTTTTCATGGTTTGGGCTAGACCCGTTCCACTGAAGGGAAATCTTACTGCTATGGCATACAATGACATTCTAGAGAAATGTGCACTTTCAACTTTGTGGCAACAGTCTAGGGAAGGCCTTTCCTGTTTCAGCATGACAGTTCCCCCATTCACAAAGCAAGGTCTGTAAAGAAATGGTTTGTTGAGTTTGGTGGGGAATAACTTGACTGGCCTGCACAGAGCCCTGACCCCATCAGACACCTTTGGGATGAATTGGAAAGCCAACTGTGAGCCACACCTTGCACCCAACATCAGGACATGGGTGTGATGTTCAGGTGTACACATACATTTGTAAATTAGTACTGTGTGAAAGTCAGAGACCACCCTTTCATTTATTCAATTTCCAGTCAGATCAGTCATTCAGTGCAATAATGCAGGAGACATTTTTAACATGGAGTTACAGAAAAGCCTCCACTGCTACGTATATATCAGTATTTGTCCACTCTTTTGTGCACCCTACTACCACTTTTTTTTATCAATTAAGCCTGATAAAATTGTGAAACATTTATATTTATGATCACAACTATGTCTCTACAAACATGAGGAAATATCAAATTCAAAGAGAAGTAATAACCGAATATTGCCCAATAACTACCTATTAATAAATTCTTCTTCAAGCATACCTTGCTTTTTCTCATCTAAAACTGACACGCTACTGCATGAGCTGGTTGCTAATTAGCCTAATTTCCTGTCATATTACTCAGCTGGAGAGCCACATTTCCAAATTAACATAATGAGAGAAGAGAAAACAAGCAGCAAAATAACACAATTAACTATTCCAAACATTAGCATTAAAAAATAACCCTAACTACCATAAAACTTCAGCTCATCCTGTCAATTCAAAAAAAGACAGAGAAAGTGACTCTATCAGAGCTGTAAATAGACTGTTCTTTGTTTATTTGTTGATCTTTGTTGATCCCATGCTAGTCTATTTGATTCTTTTTTTTTCATTTAATCATCTATTTTTGTCTACCTGTGCAAAACACTTTATCCTCTTTAGGTGTCTAAATTTATTTTACATGGCATTGTTCACACTAGCTTGCTAACCATGAAAAGATGATCTAATCCTTATGTAATCCAAATAGAATTTTCTGCCATTTTGGGTGTGGGAGGTTGAAAGTCAGTTTAACTGCATCAAACAACTTAGAGACAGTTTTTGCAAAATTGTTCACAGTTCCCGCTGTCCACGTTCACTCATGCCAAAATTGAATGATTGCTTTTGTTCTGTACATACACATCTGAAAAAAAAATACTAGCTTGCTGCCTACAACCTGAACATCATTTCAAATCTACAGCTACACTATTTTTCTGCCCTTAAAAATTATCGTGCTCACCTGCTGTCGCTAGTCCTTCAAGTTAATACCGCCACCGACAGCAAGCCACCACCACTAGCACAGGTTTCAACAATGGATTGATACTGCTCACCACCAATCCCACACATTTGGTAATGTATAATGTACAATAAAGTTCATTTTTAACATTTGATTGTCGGATTAAAGAAATTTAAATGCAACGTGCTTATTTCACCTTCAGTGTAGCATTTACACTCTTTTGTATACAAGTATCACTGAATGGCTTACCTCATTTTCTCTAATATTGTGAGCCGCCATGTCTATAAATCTGTTTTTCTGTACAAAAAAAATGTACAGTGCTGTCTAATGGTCTCCCAAGCAGAAAGAAAATTGCTTTACATTAATATACATTAGAATTTCTATAGCTCCTCACCATTTGACCAACAAAGGTCAGGACTGGACATATTTAATGTATTGGTATTCCATAACCTGATAAATCAGATACATTTTTATTTATTTTATGTAAGCTTAAATTAGGATCCACCACAGCAGTTGTAACAACAATAATCAAACAATCATAATATACTATAGCTGTGGCAACACTTGGAAATTACTGTTCATAACACTTTTTAAAGCTTAAAGGATTCTTAAACTGACATTATGTCTGACTGTCCTATTTGATATTCTTAAGCTGCTTCAGCTTCAAATGACCTCAGATGTCAGTTTGCAAAGTATCAGATAAAAACAAAGAAAGGCTTGGCTTGTTGGTAGCCTTTGGGGTTGTGGAAGTACTTTAGAAAGATACTGGCTATCAGCACTTTATAGGCTAACAACATTAATGAGTTTCAGTGCTCTGGTACTCCTGCATGGACAATCAGAGATATGTGTTTGAATTGAGCTCATCATGCAACAGCAATAATAGGCACTCATTATCTTACTAAAGAAGGAATTTCATATATTCTGGAAAAAAAAATCACAATGTAGCTTTGGGAATACAAAATGTTCATTTTCTGTGATTCACTATGCATTGACCAGCTTCTTGAAATCTCACTGAACGTGATCCTTAATAATATTGCACAAGTCTTGTCATGGCATGCCACCCATTATGAAATGGTCACACTTTTCATATTTTACATCTTTTATAATTATCTTCTTTAGGTTACCTTATATAGGTTAAATACTCATTTACTAGATAGGGATTTATAAATATGAATTTGAGGGACTGCAAGATCATTTATTTTATGAAAACCGTGAAAAAAGGGGAGAAGGGACGGCTTATGTGAGACATGTCAGAATTTGTCTGTGTGAAATGGGATATATGGTATATGCTTTCTATTATTTTATTAATAAACTTTGTTGTATCCCCTCTGTAAAAAAAAATAAAGCATTATGTCAATATTGCAAAAAGTGAAAAACCAAATGAAATTTGGAATGCTGATTACTTTTTCTTTTTATTGTTCATAGGATAGCAACATTTTCTTTTGAATTTATAGTGTTGAGTTGACGGGCACAGATTTATAACAAATAAATGACTTATGCCTCAAGTTTATGGCTCATTGTTTTTGGTTTTTACCTATTTTCACCAAAAAATACCTGGATTTTTTTAAAGAAGCTGGTTGGTTTACGTCGATTTCCACCTGGATTTCATGTTTCTATGCATAAAAAACGTTGTTGCATGCAATATTATGTAAAGTGTCCTCGTGGCAAAACTGATCTTTCGTCAAGACCCGTCAAAGTCTAACTCCTTCGTTACAGTGGCCTAACCGATGCTGCAGTTATTGTATTCGACCAATGCTTGCTGTACTTACTGTACTCGACCAGTTGACTCTATGCATGAAATAATTTGTTGTAAGAAACATCTGATTACTTTTATCGTTGTCCTCTTCCATTGCTGTGGTATGTCATTGACAGCAATTCCTGTGCAATGCGCACTGATTGATTCTGGAAAATAGAGCCTTATGTTAATCTAAAACTAAACATGAGCAATGTAAATTCACATTCATCTTTATTTTTTTTTTTACTATGATGATTTCACTGCCATTCACATTTTACTACATTGCATTGTATGGGTATCTAAACAGTTACAAATTTGCATAGATCATGATGCAAATAGCCTTTGCAAAGAATATGAGTATATAAGTATATTGTGCACTCACAGTTTGCCAATCAGAGATTGTGTGAATATGAGTAAATGTTGACAGACTTATATTTGTGAGACTGGCATTACATGTTAGTCTTTTTACCTTATTCTATATTTTAATTTATATCTATTAATTAATGCTCAGTAATGAGTATGATGTTTGGTAAACACCAGATGATGTTTTGGTAAACAAAAAAATGCGTATGATACCCATAAGAGCGGTGATTTGTGCCATTTTAAATTTATGCAATTTCCATGTCCTGGTTTTGGTTCCTTGAGGAAGTAGATTTTTTAGTGATATTCATCACTACTTCAGCAAAACTAACATAATGCTCTGAAATTTGCCCTATGATTTGGAATATGTAACTTGATATAGTCAACACCAAGCAATCTCACACAGGAATTTGTTTTCCTCACTGTACATTACCTGTAGATCCTGCAAACTATTAATTTCTACAAGGTAGGGAAAATATATGCATTGTGGTTGCTCATGTGGCACCTCTACATAATCTGAGGAAATGGTAGTTGTCAGACGAAATGATCACCATTATTGCAAAACAGCAAATGGTTGTTTGGACCCATCGGCAAAAATGAATTAACTCAACTGTGGCGGTTCCTCCACTAACCACTGTATCACTTTGCATGTGTATAATGCCAAAATTGTAGACATGCTCATTTGTTCCACTATTGAGCAGCTGACAGCAGTTCATATGATGATTGTGTTAATAAGATAACAATAATTGTGATGCAGCAGCATTCAACACCCCACAATTCTCCAGAGGCTGCTGCACAAGCCAAGGCAATATTAATCAGTGTCCTCTTAAAGTATGCAATTACTGCTGAGAGGGACAGAAGAGCTGGACACAGGGAGATGCAATAATTCCCACTTTTCACCAGTTTTTTATTAAAAGAGGGAAATTTAAACAAATAAACAAAAAAACATTTTCCCCTTATGGATTTCAGGTAAAAAATAATAAACTGAAATAAAAATCAAAAACCAAATTAAACAAAATGCAACTAAAAGTTTTCAGCCACATTACTTCTTTGTTTGTTTCTCTCATCGAGGATTCCCCAGTCTCAGACGCCTGCTGTGGAAAGAAGCACACTTTTAAGTTGTGGGATGATCAGTAATACAGCCCAGATGTATGGCTCTCAAATGTTCCCGATTCCCTCTCTCCAATACTGAGCCCTACCACAACTTAGCTTCCATGGAAAAGCCTCAGTTATGACAGAACAACGCTCAGTTCTGCAGTTCTTGGTCCAGTGTCATGTGAGAGATGTTTTCACAAAATGCTTAAGGAAATTTAGTCAGTTTTGTGCCTCTATCTCTCTGTGTGTGTGTGTCGTCTTCTATTCAATGGAATATGTACAAGATGCAAGTGTTCCAACATTGTCTGGTATGTGAATGAGTGATTTATGTAAATTTGGAGTGTGAGGCCTTCAGGTGATATTGTCGTGTTGTTAGTGCTAGTTTCAAAGATCTGTGCTCTGCATGATACACAGTCAAAATGTCCAGTGTTAGTTCTAACTTTTACATTGTTACATTATTTACTGTGTCCGCATACCATGATTCATTAATAATATTCTTGTGTGTGTAGCCAAAATGCAGAATTTTGGTTTCATCTGACCGTAAATCTTAGTTCCAGCTGATGTTCCAATAATCAAGTGTTTTGATCAGATGAGAGCAAAATCAAGCTATTTGGTCAGGCACACCTGAGGTGCATTTTATTTACAAGATGACATTTTGTCATTTTGTAGCAACTTCTGCTTACATGTCTGCAGAAAATTAGCTTTTGGTAATCCACAGTGAAGTTGTCTTTCCAAGACAAGCATTTATGCAAATCCTTCAATTAAATATGCAGCAGTGATTCATACTATTAATTCCCACCCTCGTATTACATTTTCAATTAGCTTACCTCTATTCTGCAAATCAGATTCTAAAGGCATAATTATATACATGTGATAAGGAAGAGATCAATGTCTTCATGGGGCAGCAAAACAGGCTATTACCGTAGAAAATGAGTTGTACATTTCTACAGATTGTGGAGTGTAACTGCCAAGGCAAAAAGCAAAGAACACAACATATCATGATCTTTGAGCAACAGGGCTCAGGTGTACATTTTCAACTTTTTTTGCCCTTCATTTATGATCAGTGGAAACCCTTGTCACAAAGTACTGCCTCAGGGTACCTTAGAATAAAACATAGGGGATGACCCATTGATTGACTTGTTTTTAAAATGTACTTGTATCTATTACATGCCTTACAGCAGTCCTAAAATGTCCATGTACTCCACTGAAATAAAGAATTTAAGACCCCTGAAACCACCTAAAATGTTTGACCAGATGACAATCTGAACTCATATCGGTTTGCACCAAATCAAAACACACATTTTTTTACAGGATTACTGATTTCTACGGTGACCCAGAGGTGTAGTTATAATGAATGAAATGCTAATTATAATGCCATTTACCTAAAATATGGGGATGCTGAGTGGCTCATTTTGTTAATTATCATGTTAATTACTGTTCTAGTGCAAAGATAGCCCCACCTGTCTAGTTTCAAATATGGACTGTTCCAGTGCTGTGTGTGGCGATAACAGCTGACTCTAGCATTGCCCAGGCATGGGAGAGTTTCAAAAAGCAGTGTCTGTTTTTGCACACCGCTGACCCCTGCTTGTCAATTGGGTGCCCTTTTGCTAAACTGCACATGAACTGTCTACCTCTGCCTCAGTGACTCAAGCCTGTGCAAGCCAGACATGAAAACTGCGGTGTGATAAGAATCAGAGGCTAACATCATGTGCCTCGAAGCAGAGTACACAATTGTCTGTACTCTCCCAAATCAATAGGGGACATGATACTGAGCACTGATAAAAAAACAATATAATTGGGAATTCCAAGACTGGGGAGAAAAAGTGAGTAAAGTATAAAAAATATTTGAAATATGAAGAGTGCCATTTTCTGTTTTGTCACTGTTATCATACTGTAACAATGGCAGACTAATATGTAAGAACATTTCAGAACAAATTGAAGTAGTATTTCATGCAACATATTCTATGACCAAGTTAAGACAATAATGTACAAGTGCGGGATTTTTAATGTCACTGTATCGTACAGTATAATGATAATGGCAACATTGTTTATTTTAATGTCATTTATTATGCAGTGCCTTTCTGTTTATTCCTGGTGACTCAGTCATTTTTGGGAAAAAAGAAAACACAAAACCATATATAATTCAGCCTCATTGAAAAAGTGCATTACATACATACATACATATTGTACATACATACATACATACATGCACACAGAGAATACTTGATTATCCCCATAATGACATTTTCACATTGCAATCACTGCCTGTGATCCGTATACAAACAAGACAGGAGCATGATAAACCCTATGCTGTATAATCCTCCATTTGATTTTGAGCTTGGCCGTACTCCACCAATGATAATACAAGCCAAAGGTTTAATTAACCATTTGAATTAAGCATTACTGGTTCACTAACAATAGCAGAAATGCAAATGCTACAAATCAGCTTATTTGACAACAACAAGCTGGAAAGTGGTGCAAAGGAGTCTTATGATCAAATGAATGGAACTGTGACCTAGGACCTAGTTAGGAAATTGCATTCTCTCAACAGGATTTATTGGAATGCTCTCAAGCCAGGTTTTTTGGCCGGGGGTATTTCAGATTCAGTAGCACCAGAGTGCTTAATTTTCATGGGGTTGTGTGCTTGTCTCACTCCAGAACATACACCAAATACCATATTCACTTTCTTGATAGCATATATTCAGTTTGTTTCATTTGTGAAACATTGTGATGGCATGCTCAGATAGGAAGTGAGTTCATTAAAACAAACTAAAATGTAAACTAGTCTCCAGTCAGGTTTGAGGGTAAGAACAGTTTAGCCTGAAGGATGCTGTGACTGTATTCCATAGCATTCTAGCATTACTTCAGAGGTGCAGGAGTGATTTTGAACCTGGGGGGAACACCTAAATGCTAGGGTGTCCGGGAAAAATTCCCCGGGAATTCTTTTTAAAACATTTCTTTATTAAAATAGTTAAATGCTTGTTTCTGGTGACTATTGAGAACAGAATATTCTAATAAATGTGGTTGTAACAGGGTCACATGGTTCTCGTGTAAACTGCTAATTAATGCAAAAACTATACAGTACACCCTGAGAAGTAAACTTGACCAACATATTTTCCTGACCTGAGTGCTATTCCATAGGACACCTTCAGGTGAAAAAGGGCATAGCTCTATCTGTATTGTTATCAGGAATTGATATGGTTCAGTTTACCAGCGAATTGTAGGAAAGTGGTGAAATCATTGTTGCAGCAAACATATCTTTCGTGTAGTGATTTTATTGCATAGCCAAAAAACAACACTAAACAAACAAACAAAACTGCAACTTATTTGTCTTTAGGTTTTTTTTTTTTCTTTTTTTTTTCTAAAGAAATACAAATGTCTGGGCCCTTCTTTTTCACTTGCTGCATTATTTCAAGCCAAGCCATGCACTGACTGCAAACACAAGGATATGAGAGTGACTAAGACAAATTACAATGGAGGTCTGCATACAGTAATGGGGTTAAATGGGGGAACTATGCATAAAAAGGTCTGCAGTTCCTACACAGATCACCTGATATTGATGTACAGCACATACCCTCAAATTAAAGCTGACAGTCTGCACTTTAATATTCATTGTTTCATTTCAAATTCAATGTGGTGGAGTACCACAAAAGTGATTTTTCCTGATGCCTGTTAGCACACTGTATATCATTATTTCTGAGTCTTCCACAGTAACCCTGTGATCCTTAATGATGCATACATGCATTCACATCATAGCCACATTAAATAACAATTGCTGCTTGACCCAGTTGGTGAACCTGTTGTGACCTTACATGCTGTATTGCTGACTGACAATAATATACAATTGTGTTAGTTAGAGCATGACATGGTAAAGTCTTTTTAAATAAACAGGAAAAGACATGCAGATTCATTGATTAGTATGGCTGTATGGATACTGTACAGTATGGATTAGTATGGTTAAATTCTAGACCTTGCACCAGTTCCAATGCATGTATATGTTACTTTATGCTTGATACACAGACTACTTGATACAAATGCAGTTTGCTTAAAATTCACTCTTGCTGGTGAATCTACAATTAAGCACACACGTGTAGTTCTCTAGCAGTTAATTAGCTAAGCATTATCTCTCCTTCTGCAGTGATAAACAAGCAAATAAAGAAGTTGTTTTTCTTTTTAATTAAGGAGTAATTGCAGTTTGTTATTCACAGCGGTTTCCCTCATTAAATCCACTTTGGGACTAGCCTAGGTGTCCTGCAATTTGAAGACTGAACATAGCTTTGCAACACTTATGAGTTATATGTGTCATGTGAACTGACATATTGGAGAAAAACCAACTAGAGTAGGAAATATTCATTATAAATGCATTGGGTTTCCCAGCAGAGTATGGATGAAACTGACTTATCCCCTTATCCACATCACAGTATTTCAAGTGGTAGGTCTAAGAAAACAATGCTGTGTTTGTGAACCTGAGTCTCCGGTATTGCCACAGCAACTCCAAACCAAAGGGACTTTTATCGAGCCTCTCTACTAAAACATAAAAGAAAAACCCACACCAGCAAGCAATCCTGAAAAAGTCATAAAAGGCATTGATTATTGTTTTTGTCAAAGTTATTGTCAATAACTTTTTCCATTGTCGATCAATCTACAGAAAAAAAGTGTTTCTTGCAACTTTCCTTACATACATTATTTATCTAGAGTGTTAATTCTGTTTTATTAAAAGAGAGAAATAAAAGATATATCATCTTAAAGAGTATGGTATGTGTTGCAAGCACACAGTGAAGATGTCTGAGGTAGCTAAGAAAATCCACGAGGTAGCTAAGAAAATGTTTATCATGGATTCAGTAGCCAATGTGTATGCACCACCAGGTGCTGTGGCTGTATTAGGAATAATTAGCACAAACATAAACACAAACACTGGAAAGTTGTTGGCAAAATGTAATGGCTGCATTAAAGATAATATAACTGTTGCTTAGCCTCTATTAGACTCATGCTTTGAGAAAATGGTGTAATATATTAATAACCAGTTACAGCCATAGCCCTGTTGGTCTATGCTGTTCCACGGCCCATGAAGCCCATTTATGAAAAATATATTTCTGTGTTATTCCCTAACATGCCCGTTAACATCATGACACATGTAAGCCTAATTTTACTAATACAGTCATTTAAAGATGCCTTATAGATAATTTTTTCCTAGGCTAGTTAACAAGCTAGCTTAGGAAATAATAAACTTTATTTAATGCGATCATCATTAGTTGGCTACACCCATACAGCAGACTTTGAGCTAAAATAAAATTCCACACTTCTCACAATTTAACTTGCTAGCTTGGTAATATTAGCTAATATTAGAACAAAATGGTTACCACTACACACATGGATTCTGGCTAACAACAATGAGGGTTAAATGTTCCCTTCTTTTTTGTCTTAAGAAATAAGCAGGGCTTCTAGCAGGTGGGGCTGCTTTAGCTCAACTAAGCCTATAGAAAAAGAATGTGGAAAGCAGGGTGTAAGCCCAAGTTCTGGTGAGTACACGTTAAAATAAATTCTGTTCATGGAATTGTGAAGTCTCAATATGTTTTTGTGTTAAAGTTCATGAAGGCACATTTTGAATACATAAGTGCCTTCAGACATACTGTAAAAATTCCCCATTGATCAGACAGGATATAAGAATGAATGTTGGAAATTGCTTCTTAGTGCTATCCTAATAATTAGCAGATAGATAAAGTCAGTCTGCAGACAAATTATAATCCTGGGGCTACAGGGTTACACAGCACAAGCAAAAAAAATATATTTTTGTACTAAGAAATAATTGGATCATTTATATATATATATATATATATATATATTATAGAACAAAGCTAAAATTGTACAGTGACTATGTGCACAAGTCAATGTGCGGTGTTCCCAAGCTAGATAGTTATAGTGCACATACTCTTACTGTCATGACAGTGATCTGTAATGATTCAATTTTTTGTTTGTTTTATCTGCAATTGTTTCACATCAGTAGGGGCTGTAGGACAGTTGTTCAGATGGCCACTAATGGTAATACAAGGGCAACAGAGGGGATAAAACTTAAATATACAGGATTTTGTTGTCACATATATTCAACATTATCATCAAAATCGAATCACATTACTATGAGTACGTAATACAAGTCAAACCAATGGTGATTTTGAGCAGGAGATTTAAAAAAAAAAAAACTGAAATTAGTGTATTTAAAACGTGATGTAACCACCACTCATTCAATCCCATTCAGTTCAGTTAAGCCATGCCATTGTTGTGATTTAATAATGGACTCGTGCCTACTTTTTATTTCTTTCATTTGAGCAACACTGAGTTTTGGTTTTGTTATGTTTAATACAACTTCAAGAGGCTGTTGTCATTATTTCTTAGTTATAGAGCATATAAGCCATTTAGTTACAGGTTTAATAGGAAATTAAAACTGACTCATAATGAAAGGTTTAGATAATGTTCTAATTATGATGGAAGAAAATTCAGACAAATTTCTCTCAATTATGAGATTCCTTCAAACTCAATAGAAAAGTGACATCTTGTGAGAAACATCTGATTAGTGTATCATTATCCTTGTCTTTCATTGCCGCGGTAGTCTAGGGAAATTTGCAGCAAGGCTCTTAAAAGGGAATGTGAGCAGGTCATTTGATTGGCTATTAACAAATGCATCACACCCACTGATAATATATTCAGCTGCTTGCCAGTGGTCTCAAAAATATCAATAATCACGGGCCATGCCCACTGTGCCACACGCCACACCAGTGACTACGTCCATGCACCGTGCAACACTGATTCCAGCCATGCAGCCAAGCAGATGAATGGCAAAATCAATTGTTATTTAGGAGCACAGTTAAAGTGACTTTGTATGCGACCAAACGTTTTCATTTCCTGTGGGTGGCTTTGCATATTATTTGGACAAATGCTCATGTACCACAGCTGCTCTACATTACACTGCCCTATGTTTCGCTTCACTCTCTATTTCGTGACCATTGTTGCAAAGCTGCATTTAAGTTTTCTATGGACTAATTTACATAACTGGAAATACACAATGATTATCCCTCCTTAATGATGTGCAAAATTCAATATTAAAACTTAATGGTATAAGGTGTTCTGGGACACAGGTTTCAGTGTGCTATGCATAAACCAGTTTACTTAGAAGAACAGAACTTGCAAATTTGCAGTGCAGCAGCTATCCACTCCTATTGATCACATCCTGTGTTGTTCTTTATAATGCAGTATCTGAAGCTGCTTTTTCATCCTCCGCAATGTAGCGGTTTGGAGCCTCTCTGCATTCCATCTCCTTCCTCTCATACCCAAGTGGTTTCCTCCTGGTTTCAGGAAAAAAGTTTTTGTGTATGCTCTGATTTCAAATGTTGCATTGGCATTCATGTATTACACAATAGTAACCTACACATTAATGCCCTATTAGCAGCCAAGTAATATATAAGCATAGCTCAAAACACCTCAATTTTTTGTACTGCTAAGCTTTTATGAAAATAATGTGTATTTGTGCAGTAGGCAGCATGTAATCTATAATTTAATTTGTTGAAGGCACAGTTTAAGCAAATATATCCCTGAGGTAAGCACTATACATTTTTAGTTTAGATTTTCTTTATCACCAAAGGAATTGGGTTAATGAATACACTGAGAATATTTCAGGGTGATGTGGAAATAATAGATTTTGAAGTGTACCTTATTGACTTACCACTTATGAGAGATTACATTATTCTTCCTCTAGTTGACTCAGCAGAACTACATAATGAATATATGCATTTTTTTATTATTCCAAAGGATGCCATATGCTCAGTTTTGGAATGCATCGCTTTCTGTTTGGCCACACATTCTGTCCTCGAGCAGTCGTGCCAGCAGCCCTGAGATGGAGCCAAAATGTGTGCACAGTTATGCTTTCTGAAATGTACTGGCATGCAGAACGGCTAGTCTTTATTGCCATGATTGTTATGCAATATTTTAGGGCATGTAACAGGTACATTTAGTAACCAATACATGCATCTTGCTGACTTTCAGTGAATTCCTTTATTTTGAGGAGTCTGTTCATTGGCAAAGTAACTAAGACAAGGGTTCAACAGCAATATCCAAAGAAAATACACCGACCACCATCGTAGGCTAAAATGGATACACAACTTGTTTTTTACTATATAACTATAACTGTATAAAATATAATGCTTATCGCCTATTATAATGCAGGACGCATAGTTTTTCAGGACTGCTTAGAACAGCAGCACAAACGTGTTCTTTTATTTTTGCTCGCTACATTACTCAAATGATGTAGCTGGGGACAGTCCCTTCCCAGAGGGCTTTTTATGCAAACTAGTAACATGAAACTATGGTGGTTTTTGGAGTTGGAGGCTGTTGTGCAGGGTGGTTTGATTCCTCATTTTTGCGATTTAACATTAACATGCACTGATTCCTGTACAGGTTAGGGAACGACCTTAAGGGTGTTGTGTTACGTCATCCTGTTAGGAAGCTATTGGAGAGAGGTTTTTTAGTATACCCACTTCTCATTTATTTCCTTCTCCAAACTTTATTTTTACACTGCAGTATTTTTCACATACTCACTGGGGAACATGCACTTCAATGAACTATAAAAACAAACAAAATGAATGACAAGGCTGACGTAACGGGATGCAGTGGGGAGACTTCATAGTGGGTGAGTTACCGACCTCCTGCTTTTGGTTCAGGGACTTCCTGAATGTACCTGTGCACTTTTTGGTTTGTCTTAGTTTCATACTAAACACCCAGCGCTTAACCCTATGTTCAGCTATTTATAGTTACTATGCTTGGCCCACCCCATCAAGTAACGCTGGGTAAAGAATAGGTAGTGGATTGGTTAGGTTCTTTCAGGAACCTTAGATTCAGGCTTACCCTTATGGAAATTTAACATACTTGAAAATGTATTGATAAAAATATACAATCATGATTTGACAGTGCTTCAAACTACATGGGCAAATATACACAATATATTTCAATATATTATACTGCTACATCACTATATTTTCAATATGTCCACATATTTACATTCCAATATTTCCTTAAAGGTTCAGTACCCTCAAAAATAAATCACAGCCTTGAGCGACAGATGAGTTAAAAAGGCTGTAAAATAACCAATACAGCTACATTGTATGCTGAAAAAAAGGAAAACTACATAATTTTATGTTATCATAAACACATCTACCTTTTGTCTTACACTATGTGGTTCTTCTCCAGTCTTGGACCATATATTCTCTCTGCCCCTTTAATGCCCCACTAATGACCTTTTTACAGCTATTATTTTCCCAGAACAGATGTGCTAAAACGACTGTCACTTAATCATAGTTTGAATTTTGTGTTGATAAAAATTTGCTCAGGCTACATATCAGTGCCTTTATTTGCACAGCCTGTTCAGGTGGATATGGCTGTGGTACAAGTGGTACACTTGTGGTTTGCAAAAAATTCTTGTTCCAAATGAATTGCAATGCTGACAATATACAGCATACCTGTCTGATTGAATAGCCAATGAATACAGAAATCTGAGTTACAGTGTTAGCGGTGACTTGGCACTGTGTAGTGGTAAGGCACTTTGCTGAAGGGTACAACTACCAGTGTCCACTTGGGAATCCATTATCCCCAGGCTCATGGCAATAATATCCTCAGGCTTATGCCAATAATATCAATATGACATGCTTGTACAGTTGCTGCTGAACAAGGCAAGCTATGTTTCAGGGGAAAATAAAAATATGTATGTGTGTGTGTGTGTGTGTGTGTGAGAGAGAGAGCAAAAGGTAAGGAATTTTTCACATTGAATCCAGGCTACAGTATGTTGAAATGCAGACAGGTAACCTTTTTGTCAGAAGGAACAGTACGGTCTTCCAGATCCAACTCTGTTGGTCAGTATATAGTTGCAATACTAATGCCACTCATGATTCATTATGAATCCCTTGCCCTTGAGAAAGGCTTTGGTAGAGAAGTCATATTGTTGTTGCTGGCTCTTTGAAAACTTTCAAAAAGAGGAAGCTTTTCTGAACATTACTGTTGTTTGGAGTGCATCCTCTACTTTTAAAAATCATTGATTGCGAATCTCTTCCTAGAGTCAGGGGAGGGGGTCCAGGAAGAGATTAGGATCCACTTTCCTTTTGAAGCACTAGGCATGGCCGAGCACAACCCTGCAAGTTTGGCAGTCAGACCTTTGAGCTCCCTTGCAGGCACTGCAAGAAAGTAATTGTGGAGACAGCTTTGAAGTGTTTGTACTGAACGCTTTTTGACAGATAACACTAATTCCCCCTTAAGCAGAACCATTGGTTCACAAAGTAAACAGTTAAGCAAAATAATAATAACAATAATATAAGAAACTACTAAATAAATAAAAAAGTTAACAATACCAAAGGGAAAACCTGGTTCATAATAACATTTCCATGAGAATTAACTGATGTCCTGCATTTTCTACCACCAAAAGAAAAATGAAATCACAAAAGATATGAAATCAGAGATATTCATCTTCTGGCATTGGCATTGCTTCTCCTTTGAAAAAATATTAGCTCATGATCATTATTTTATGGGAACCTAACATTTCCTTGCTTGATTTCAAGGTTAATGCAAGGGAATGTCTCAATAATTACAAATTTACTGTGATATTTAATAGCTGAATTTGAAAAAGAATAAGATTGGGATAATATTATGGTAAAACAATTTTCATTTGGTGCTTAAGAGGGGTAATGATTCAAACTTAAGTACCCATTATTTCTGAGAGGCAATCAGGTGTGTGGAATTTCAGACAGGTCTTTAATCAGAACAATCAGATCTAGGTCATGCTATCAGTAGGTCAGACAGTTTTCTGCAGCATATTAATGGCACTAGTCTGAATGATTCATATCAACTCTGGTTTTCCTCCAACATTCAAGTCAGTGCAGGTCGGTGTATTCAGTGTTTATGCTTTTTTGTATTTACCTCAGCAAATTCTGTCCCCAAATATATTGACATTTGAATAGGTTTACAATCCATAGTAATATTTGAACCTTACAGTGGGCTAACACAGATGGACTAGGAAACTGCAATTCCTGGGGGATAGTGCCAGATTGCCTTTTGTGTTGTGTCATCACCATCATCATCATAACAAGAGAGGTGCATGTATTTCACCAGCAGCAGTGTGACCATCAGAAGACAGAGAGACATCTGGACTACAGGACGGCAGAAAAGCAACCCTCCACGGAGGAGAACTGCAGAGCTGGAGAGCTTCTTTGGAACAGGTGAACAAAAGGAAGACATCTGCCATATGTGTACTGAATTTTAAGATGCCCAAGTAGAGGTTGTATGCATGTCACCTGTTACTAAATTCGCTATCATTTTCACCGATTCAATTTCCACACACCTCAACATCCCGGATGATATCAGCAAAGACACCAGGGCTGCTACTTAAAAGTGGGGGCATGTTGTGAAAACGGAAGACATCTCAATCCTACTCATTACTTTCACTTTGTAAAATTCAACCAAAAGTAGAACCCTTTAATGTGGTTGAGAGACCAGTAAAAAGTGCTGTTTCAATATATCCTATCTGTTAAAAACCATAGCAAAGTCTTGATTTTCTTTGAAGTTTGTGAATAACACTGAGGCTATGCCTAATAATTCCAGGGAGTCGTTCTTGTTAATATTACAGAAATTGCTGACATCCTGTACATGCTTTGTTTGGATTTTTCAGGGAAGAGAATACCACCCAGTTGCTTTACCCCCTTGCACTGCCCATAACTCATTCTTTACCACTGACAAATTCTGCTGCCTGAAGAGTACACAAACATACTTGAGGAGTGCCTTTCCTGATTCAGAAAGATTTATGGCTGTTTATTTCCTCATTCATCCCAGCAAGGAGAGCAAAATTTAAAGAGCAAGAGGTTGTCTTCCTCAGTGTGACTCCAGCTGCTGTTTTGGCAGGACTATCACAGATCTATGCAAGAAGTGCTATCTCGGAGGAGAGAGAATTCTTTCCTGCACAAGAGAAGAAAAACCGTCTACATTAGCCATGGACCAACACGGTCACAGAGGAACAGGAAGTGGAAGATAAGGACCAGGCTGTCACTAGAATGGCTGAGACCTTAGGGACTGCATGGGAACCAGATAAATGGACTGTCAGTCATATAAATGCTCCTCACAAAGACTATCCTCTGTGGAATTGAAAACATCTTTTATATCCAACAGATATGGACCCACCCAGTATGTATGCAAACATGGAGGTCTTGTTCATGTGAACTGTTGGTGCTCCTTTGAGGAGAATGTAATATCTGAATTATGACAATACTAAGCCATTGACCAGGATTTCACCAATAATTGCTCTCATCAAAGTTTTTTCTTTGTAAACTAAATTTAGACAGATAATCTTAGTTATTCCTGACCTTGACAAACTGTATTTATAGATACAAAATTGACACCTTTATTGTAAGTCAAAGTTAATTAAATAAGAAGCTATTCTCCCTACAGTAAGTCTATTAGATATATGTTGGAATGCATTTCATTAGGTGGCTAAGTTCTGTGTGTGGGGAAATCATTT
This sequence comes from Anguilla anguilla, assembly GCF_013347855.1. Classification (NCBI taxonomy): domain Eukaryota; kingdom Metazoa; phylum Chordata; class Actinopteri; order Anguilliformes; family Anguillidae; genus Anguilla; species Anguilla anguilla. The sequence continues at coordinate 9,637,958 of NC_049214.1, read as the reverse complement.
CTGGTGATGTGACAAGCAGGAAACTTAAGATAAAGACAATGATAATAGAGAAGAAATGTCAAATAAGCCAAATTATTTCATTGTGCAGCTGTATTAAGTTGTATTTGAATATTATATATTTACAAAAATGAATGTATGCAATGAGTGCATAGTCTATGGTCATTGCAATTGCAATCATTTCTGTGGGAAACCATGAAAAGTGTGAAACTCTTGGTGCTATATAGATACAGGATATCCCACAATCCAGTAACTTGGTAAATGGCCTACCTGCCATCCTAGTCTTGGAAATTGGCCTCTTTTGATGTCATATTTGTGTAAATTAATCGTTTCCTTACAACAGTGATAAAGTTGGCTGAATACATTTAGATTCTGCCCTTCTGTCCTTAGTTACTGAGTTCCAGTTATATCAAAAGTATGCCTAACAAATAAAAGAAGCCACAGCAAAGAAATCCACTGACCGAATGTGTGGTCAGTGGAAACAGATTAGTTTGTCAGACTGCCAGATAGTAAAGCGTGATTCATCACTCCAGAGAACACGTTTCCACTGATTCAGAGTCCAATGTTGGAGTGATTTACATCACCCCAGCTGACGCTTGGCTTTGCGCATGGTGATCTTAGGCTTGTGTGCAGCTGCTTGGCCATGGAAACCCATTCCATGAGGCTCCCAACAAACAGTTGTTGTGCTGAAATTGCTTCCAGAGGCAGTCTGGAACTTGCTAGTGAGTGTTGCAACTGAGGACAGACAATTTTTACAAGCTACGTGCTTCAGCACTCAGCGGACCTGTTCTGTGTGCTTGTGTAGCCTATCGCTTCGTGGCTGAGCTGTTGTTGCTCCTAGACATTTCTGCAATAACAGCACTTAGTTGGCAGGGCAAAAATTTGACAAACTGACTTGTTAGAAAGGTGGCATACTGTGACAGTGATAGGTTGAAAGTCAATATGACCCATTCTACTGCCACTTCCTATGGAGATTGCATGGCTGTATGCTTGATTTTATGCAATAGGTGTGGCTGAAGTAGCCAAATACACTAATTAGATGGGGTGTCCACATACATTTGGCCATATCTAGTGTAGGTTGATTCTTTGAACACTTTTTGTTAAATATTTGTTAAACATTAAATTGACAGAATTTATTGTTAAACTTATTTTACCCACTTATTTGTACATTATACTACCTGATAGAAAATGGATGAAAAAGAAGCAGTCTGCAGTAGAGAAATTGGAATTCTGTACAAAAGATGAACCAAGCCTCAGATACTCCACAATCCTTATCATTGATCCTTTGTCATACAGATGAATTCAATATTTTTTAAATGCAGTGGATGTGAAGATACTATTCAGGAAAATCCAAATCAAAAACACTATTTTAACACAACATTAAGGGCAAAAAAGCCCATGGGGAGAGATAATAAATTGTAGTGAGGGTCTGAAAGGAGCTGATTGAGGGGGGAAAAAAATCATGACGGGATTTCATTACATTGACATGATGCTCATTTCCCTTGATCTATAACAAGGGTACAAGGGTTTGAAAAGTGTCATTACTCACTCCTTGAACATATCAGTGTATCCCCTTTAATTGATGTCACGTTGAGGCCTTGATAAAACAATCAAAGTGTGATTAAGTTTTGAACTACAGTGCTTGCAGCTACAAACACTATTCAGTTCATTTTGGTGTAGCAAAGTTGAGAAAGCCAGGTTGGGAATTTAGCCAGAACACTGGGGAATCCCCTACTCTTTGCAACAAGTGCCATGGGGACTTTCATGACCACAGTGAGTCAGGACCTCGGTTTAAAGTCTTTAACGTTTGACGTTTAACATCTTTGAACCATACTGTAGATATAACCAGGTGCTAAGTATCTTCTGTAGTAATGCTTTTCCATGCCTGTACTGCAACCATCTCCAGCTTTGGCTTGTTTCAGGGGCTAGTTTGCTAATGTTTTTTCTTCAGTATATGAAATTCAGATCGGGTGACTGACATGGGTAGTCAAGAGTTTTCTTACAGTGGTTTAGAGTTTCATTTGGCACTGTCACTGTGAGAGATCTTCCCGGCAGAGGCAAATTTGCATATTTTTATTTTTCCCACAGGAACAACTTGTTGTTTGCACATCCACCACCAGGTAGCAAATGTGAGCACTCAAAATTATTTTTGACAGATAACACTTCAACTGTGGGATCATGCATTTGTGGGATGAGCAGCACAGCTGATTATCTGGGTGGGGTCCCAAGTGAAATGTGGCAAATTTCCCTGCCAATGTCAAACAGTGTATTCTCCTGTTGGTATTGACTCTATTGTTTGGAGTTGTTTGCGGGATTGGATGATTGAACTCTCTATCAGTAACAAGGAACAAACAAGACATATTGGTAATTTTACGCTTTATTCATTGAACAAACAGTCAGGAGCCTCAGTAGTGGGTGGGAGAACCATACGCAGCCACAACAGCCTCCTCCTCATGCTGGCCACCAGCATGGTCACGCGTTGCTGTGGGATGGCATTCCATTCCTCAACCAGGATTCGTCGCAGGTCAGCCAACATGGTTGCGTTGGTCACTCTAGCATGTACAGCACGCCCGAGCTCATCCCACAAGTGTTCAATTGGGTTAAGGTCTGGGCTGTTGGCAGGCTATTCCATTCAACCACGTTGGCTGACCTGCGATAAATCCTGGTTCAAACTCTCTGAGCTTTCTTGGGAGTTCATTAACTTGCTCAGTAAACATCCTGGTCTCGCGTTCACTGAAACCAGGAATCTTCTCTGGTACAATGTTAAAGTATTCTTGCAGGTTCTTTCAAATGCTACAGTATAATCAAGTAACAATATATAGATCACTGAACTGTCAGAAAATAGTGGCTGTTTGCTTTAATACGATGTTAAAAAATAGTAATTTCCCTCGCAATCATTGGGGAAAGGTGTCATCGTCATTTGAGTAACTTTTTCCTTCGTCAGCATGAACCAATATTTGTACAATAAAACTAATATACATGCACATTAACTCATATTGTTAGGCTATAGGATGCAACATTTTATGAAATATGTACTCACAAAACAAAGTGCCAAAATGTCTCAGTTTTAAACCTATCAGACCCAACGCTCAAAATTCCATTCCAGTTGGGGACTCGAATCGACCAGACACACGTCTCCTTTTTCACCGTAATTAAGAGAACATCCATTCATAAAACAGAAATGCTTTAGGTCTATTCCACATAGTAGACAAGACCTTGCTGGCAGTGGCATACTATTCTAGCAACTCGGGTGACCCTCCTTGCGCCACAGCTTCAGCTGATAGGAATTGGACAACCAGGATGATGACAACAGAGGCTGGCTACAATTAGCATTATATTCATTTCACCAATAAAAATAATCCATTCTGAGGTTATTTTTAATAGAGATTGCTGTTTAATTTATTTGTTTATTATTATTATTATTATTATTATTATTATTATTATTAATAATAATGCCATTTTGCTTCTGTAATTGCTGTAGAAGTCCCTCAGGACCCTGGTGGCTTAACATTTTGGGACACCTAAATAAACAAAAGTATGAATACATAATAACCATATAACATGTAAAACATTTCACTGTGAGGTTTTCTTTTGACAAAATGTGTAATAATGCCATCACTGAGGACACAAATTATCGTAAACAAAGTCTAATTGGTGTAGTAGTGGGACATTAGGACCCAGCGGTAGCTACAATATAATGAAGGCGTCGCTTTAAAACGAGGTGAGCTGTCGGTCCTCCCGAGACCTCCTCAAACTATCGTTTGGTAATTAATATGCCAGGCCCTCTCTGATAGCCGGACTGAGGTATGTTTTAATTACTTTTAGTTTCGCATTGGCCGTGTTATTAAATTAACTATTTTTATGGTGGATTAGGCATAAAGGGTATGACAGTAACGCTTGTTTGTACATTTGAACTTTTGTAGCGTTGCGTATCTGGAACGAACGTGACAAGTGAGTGCATTAGGATTAGCCTAGTTAACAGAAGACGGAGATGGCTAGCTAATGGCGGTGGGTGTACTGCGCTTGCAGAAGGTGACATTATAGTTTATAAGTTATGGTTGCGTATGTTTTTAATGGAATTTGTACTGTGTAAGGAGAATTTTAGAACAAACACTTGTTGCTACTGGCTATCAGCCAACGTGCATCTTACCTCACAAATTAAACACGCTGTATTCCAAAGCAATGCTACCCAATGTTTCTTAAATTGTTTTTCATCAAATATAATTTATTTTTGCACTTTGTTTGTAATGAGTACGTGATAATAGTAATTCATATATAAATGTAGGTTATGACAGACATGCATACATGCATGCAAACACAGCCTACTGTGTCTGAAAGAAACATAAGCATGGATTCAATCCTTTACCATGAATGCCAAATAAATGAAAGTATGTCAATTAGAAAGGGAAGTGTTTTTTTTTTTATGGGCTATCTCACGCGACAGGTTAATGAATTGTTTGTGTCCGTGGAGGATCTATAGGGCTAGCAAACCATTAATTTTGAAAGGAGGGGCTGTCGGGTAGCTACAGTAACATAGTTTAAAAAGCAGTTATCAGTACAGCGGCACCGGTTACGTGAACAGTTTGAGTTAAATAAACTAGACATACCAGGCGTGAAGTCATTATCTTGCAGACGTTTCTATACGACGGGTAACGTTCCAGAATCGTGAGGCTGATGTCAGATCAATTTCGGAGATGCCTGAATGTGTACTAACGTTATACAGTCGGTCTGTCGTCTCGCAAGGTAGCTAACATTAAACACGGTGAAAATGCGGAACGTGGAACTGTAAAGTGTGGGTCTATTATTTGGATTTCAGAAATGTAATTGAGTATCCCGCAAATATTTTGATGCAAAAGCAATAGTTTAAATGTTGTATTTGTAGTTGGCCAGCAAGCCAGCATAACGAGTTGGATATGCTTCGGTCGGAGGGGGGTTACTCTTCATTTGAACCCTGGTTTGTCAGTCGTGCAGAAAGTTCCAAAGGCAAAGGCACTACCCAGTGAGCTACGAGGGAAGCATTTTGTGTGTGTATCCAATGTTTTTATTGGTTGATGTATGTAAAAAAAGACCAATGGGGAGACATTGTGTGGGCTAGGAGCATTTGAGGCAGGAAAAACAAGGAAAAACTGCAAAATACCCTAAGTTTGTGGCTTCATTGTGTGAAGTTATTTGTGAATTCTGTCTGTTGAAATGTGGTCAGAAGGTACAGAAACTAATGTATTTAAGGGCTGAGAGTCTGTGGTTATTTCTGTAGGGAACCCTGAAATGTGCCAAACTCTTGGTTCTGTGTAGGTATGTGGTATGTGAGACATGTGAGACCGACCTCTTGAATATTTAAAAATTTAGTGTGGCCTGCTGTGACTGGTGTGGGCGAGGCCGAAACCAGCGTGATAAGCAACTATGGTTTTACTGGTAGGCAGCTGTTCTCCAACTTCAAAAATGGGATGTAATGGGTGTAAGCTAATGGCAATGGTTTATCTGTTGCCTTGCAGGCTAAAGTGGAGAATTAAATGCTGTATGTATATTTACATGTGTGGATAGTTTTGAATGTATGTCCATGTATTTAACGTAAGTGCACCTTACCGTTTGTGTATCGGGGTTCCTGGATTCTTTAACTTTGCCCCCTTGTGTGCTGTGTTGCACCTTATCCCAGCAACTTTAATTGTAATTTGTGTGTAGTGGAAGGAGTCCTTTTGTGTGCAGTGGCCTTTTCTATGTGGGCATTGTGCAATATCCCCTTCCCCTTTTTGGACATTGTGCAATTCTTCCCCCTTTTTAGACAGTGTGCAATATCTCCCTCTATGTTGGGCAAGAATTGTATTATCTTTGATCAGTTTTACATTGTGTGTTACTGTTGTGGTTTCCAGTCAACAAAGTTCTTCTTTTTTGATCTAGATTTAGCAGATTTCTTCTATCTTTTCAATAAAGAGGATGAGGCAGAATCTTCAGAATCAGACTTTATTCTCAAGTAGCCTATATAGAGTACATTTCTTATCATTTCTACTCCTCCTGGAGGGTGTTTCTTTTGGCTGCGCCACAGTTGTTTACTGGTTCTTTGTTTTTATGATTTAGATTATGAGCAATTGAATTAATCGGGGAGACTACAGTCTGTAAGAGTTGTACAATCTTTTTACCTCCCTTGAAAACGATGGGAGGGTTTTTGGTTGTGCATCTCAGGGACATCGACCAGCTTATGTCCTGCGCTTCTCATGCCACTCCACGCCTCTTTTCCTGGGCTTTCTATTGCTTCTAGGAAACCTTGTTTTATCTACCCATCCCAGCACTGTCCCCAAAAGAAAAGAAACCAAAAGAAATGTCGGTGGCATAACTGCTCTACCTCAGTGCTAGTTTGGCTACGCCACTATATTGTCTTGTTATGCTGTGCCTGTTTGTTATTTTGGAGATTTTAAAATGAATTGTATTCTCGTGAAAACACAGCTGTGATATGGTGAATCGATAAAATCTATGGGTAAAATAAACTAACCAGTTTTGTACATAAGCCTATGCCTCTATTCATTCAATTGAATTGGGTTTGTGTGGGGAACCTTAACCTTAACCTATAGGCTATTAGACGGTCTCCCATCCGAAGAGTACTGATGCAAATAGAAGCCAGGTGATGGAAAGCCATGCTAAACGGGTGAAGCTGCACACAAAGCAATATTGTGTACTTATCTAATGACTGTGTACCATTTACATGGATAGAATATCTTATTGAGAGATATGCCAGGTGGTGGAGCTGGTGGAACGGGTGGGGAATGGGAGGGCGGTGTCCAGTCTCCGGATTAGATTTCTGGGGGATGAGTTGGATCACTGAGCTCCGGTCTGCCGTTTGTAGTCTCTCTTGGTTTCACTTTGTTCCTTCTCCACCTTCCCCTTTCTCTTCACCTTTAAGGGTATAAAAACTTTGAATAGGCTATATGATAGGGGTTGACAAAGACTAATTATCTTCAGTCCCTGCTCCCATTACAAACAAACTGGCAGAAAATTCTCTCTACCAAAGCCATATGGACCATATGGACCTCAGGGCTCCTGGAACCTGTTAGCAATACATGACTTGCAGCTTAACTATAATCTCTTTTTGTTCAGAGGGTACAAATATTTCCGGCTTTTTATTTGCAAAATGTCTTGGCAGGTCATCTGAGTAAGTAATTTGGCTATCCATGGACTGGATATATTTCCAATGCATCTGAAGACAAGTAGGCCTACATAAAGTGTAAAGTCTGTCAAAAGGGATGAGTCCACAAGATAATTCCGTACTAAGACGGAATTCAATTCAAGGGGGCTACTCTTCATTACCACAATATTAGTTTTAAAATGTTCATCTGATTTTGTCTTAAATCATTGTTTCTTAATCCCTGCTTTCAGTGGTGATATGTGACCACTTAAATCGCGTGTGCGCGTGTGCGCGCGTGTGCGCGTGTGCGCGTGCGTCTGCCTTCCCGTCCCCCCCCGTCTGTCGTGTCCCTCCCTCTTCTCTGTCGTGTGGGCTTTTCTTCATGGAGTACTGGGCCTTTGAAAACCGATAATGTCACTAGTAATTATGTAGAGAACTTTGTCTTGCACATTCATTTACAATTCCTTTTGCCAGAGCACCTGCCTAATTAAATATTGTATTGCATAAAATGTCTGTGCACGAAATAGTTAAATTGGTAGTTTTTTGTATAAAATTTCAGTGGCACTAGTTATCATATCTTAAAAGCCCCCTAATAACTAATGTAAAAGGGCATAAAATGTACATTATGAAATCCTTTTAAAAGCTTTCCGTCAAAGTGCAACTACTTCCATTATATCTCCTATATTGTAGCTCACTCTGAATAAGAGCATTTGCAAAATTAATGCAAATAAAATGTCATGTAATGTATGTGTATGCATCAGTAGGTGATTCTTGAACATTTTTTTAAATGTATAACTATAGTCTTTATATGACCAATTGTGGTGACCTTTTACATAAGTATGCTGGCATACACGTAGTTGGGGGATACCACCTCAAGTGTCTTTTGTATTTGGAAAAGAAATGAAAAAATGCAGGCCTTCTTTTGAAGTTGTTAATGTAGCAGTGTAAAAAAAAAAAAAAAAAAAAAAAAGGGCCAGTGGAAGGCAAAGAGAATGGGGAATGCAGTTCGAGAGAGGGAGAGTGGAGGGAGGGAAGTGGCAAAGTGTCCTGAAATTTCTCAAGCTTCCTTAGAACACAGTTCAGGTACATATTTCCATGGTGACGCTGCAGGCAACATCCATGCATTTCAAAGTGTTAATGTTCTGTCATAATTCAAATAAGTCCCTGGCAACGCTGCAGTTTTATTTCTTGCCACTTTAATCTCTGGATATGCCCTGGATGATAAGGAATCAAAATTAATAGTGCTGAGTGATTTTATTGTTCAACTTCAATCATCTGTACGGTAGAGTGTTAAATTGCTCCTCACAGTCCCTTTCCACATATGAGCACTTAAACTTCACTGGTAGGTTTTCATAATTATAAAGGGGTTAATCAATACAGTTACAATATGACATTACATCACATTTTGTATTTGATGCAACTATAGAGAACAAGATCATTTATGAACTATATACTAATGCCCTACTGTCATGTTATTGTATGGTTATATTTACTATGGTAAATATAGGTCTTTAGGTTTTACTGTCCAATTTTCAGTCTAAATAAATTTAATGTATATCAAGTTTAAAGATGCATACTAAGAATAGAGATTTTGCAGTGTGGATGCACATGATTCATGTGTATTATACTTGAATGGAATCAAATTTAATAATGAGGAATGTCAATTTTTTCCGTTAGCTGCTTCAATGGCCTATATCATACATCTGCATGATTTTTTGGTAACCTCAGTCTAGATTTGCTTTGTTTTTCTTTTAGGGTCATATGGAAGTATAGCCCCAGTAGGCCCAAAATCCAACTGAATGGATATATTGCAAAATAAAATCAAAACAGAAATGTAGCAAATTTACAGTAGGATGGCCCTTAAGGTCAAGAGGTAGTGCTTAACAGTTGCATAATAAAGTATATCTACAACTTTGAAAAACTATACTTCAAAGGCATGCATTAACAGAAGATTTCAGGAAAACAAATAGCCTACATATGAAAAGAAGACAGAAGGGGTCTCAAAGGTGGCAAGAGCTATTTGACAGTCTTATATTAAATGTATCGTCTCAAAGCTACAATAAATTTGGTCGTTTGATAATGTGCTTGCTATGGTTATGGCATGAACTTCTTTAAAAAATCGATGTGAATGGAAGTTAATGAGGGATTCCATGTCCCAATCAGAGATACTAGATGGAAACTATCAGACTTGAGTATTAGTCGTGCCAAGTAAACTGCCCAGAGAGTCCATTTAGCCTATATGTAGGCTGTTATTCCCTAAAGGGAAGAGGAAACATTTAAAACATTGAGCAAACCCCTTTTTCTCCATTAATTTACCCATCGGATTATTTAAGATTCAATGATTTTAAAATATTGAATAGAATTATTTGTCTTAAGTACCATTGTGTTCTGAAAAGGTTCAGAATTGTTCAATACTGTAATCGTGTGCTATGGAAAGAAAAGTAAAAATGGTAATTGATCAAAAATTATCAAATGTTTCTTGTAGCCTAAATACTAACGGTATGTGTAGAAAGGCCTGGCAGCTGAATATTAAAAAGGACGTTTGTGGAATTTAAGAGAGCAGTCTTGGACCAATCGGCACGTATGGAGTACCCCTCCATTTCCCCCCCCCCCCCCCCCCCCCCACTTCTTTTTTTTTTTTTTTTTTTTTTGAGGCAAAAGGTGAGAAACATTGTCACAGTTAATGGAAAGATAATAGTCTCATAACTGCAATTTCTCACATTGTTAAATGAAAATTTGTATGCATTTTAAACTACCACATACCAACCTGCAATACCTGTTAAATAAATAAAAAAGAGGAAATGTACCTGCTTGTGGATTAATTACACCAACTTTCTGAAATTAAAATAAAAGCAATGTAGTCAACTGATGTCTTAATAGATCTGAAGCACTGATGGCCTAAAGGTGTGTTGAGTTTGTGATGAATTATGTCTATTTTGTTCCTGCAATCAAGTATGTGCAATATCATGAATATGCATGCAGTGCAAATTTGACACATTTTCAGAATTTAGTAGGTGCGGTTATCCAAAGTAATTTACGCAGATTAACAGTTGGAATTTGTGCCTATATTAAATCACATTTTATTCCCCATATAAAATGATCTAGTTTGATTTTAATCTTTGAAATACTCACTGATGACAAATATAGTTGTGAATGTGACATAAATGTGTGATAAATACAAATAATTAAATGGCTGTCTTATCAATTGTACTCTTTCAGGGAGCCAGAGTGCTATACCTCTGGGGAAGAGCAGGAGTGTGCAGCTCACCAAGTTTAAGTGACCGAGGGATGGGATGGGTTGCCTCTTAAATCTGTTATTTACCCTAGGTACTGGATTTAATTTGTTTGACCAGACCATTTGCAACCAAACTTGCCAAGTCGTCATTGATTTGGTGGATTGATTTTTTAAAATGTTTTTATTTATTTTCCCAACGTGATACAGATACAATAATATGCAATGTGATTCTATGCAGGCTAACCTTTGTCAGTGATCTCCATGTCAGATAAGCACAGACTCCCCTCTCCCCCCTGGGAACTGGCTAATTGAATTGCTAAATGTATTCTCTCGTTAGCCACCTCAGGTGCAACCACATCCCTCTTATCTGTGGCACCCAGATTGTGCATGTGGATGTGTGAGTGAGTCTGATGCATTTACTTTTGCGGGGGGAAAAAAAAAAGGTGTAAAATGTAATATATTGGAAGTCATTATGCAATTATCAGCTTCTTGCATTGGCTTAGAGAAGTCATGCAGAACACATGGCTTCTGTGTAGCACATTACATGCTTTTGATTTTTTTAAATGTGGAGATCTCTCACATTAACAGTGATAAGAGTAACATTGAGCAAGTGTTTGAGAGGAACTTCCAAATAAAGTTTTAAAGCGTATTGTGTACTTTCATTTATTAGGCTTGAGCTCCATGGGAAAAGGCTATTAATGAGAGTTATAAAGGCTGTGCAGATTGTTGAATTTTTTCCCCATTATAAATGCAGGCAAAAGGCTAATAGGGAGTGCCCAGTCAAACAGAAAATTAACTGTGCAAACAAAGAAATCTTCATTTTGTTAATCTGAAATCTGCACATGTGCAATTGTGACTCCACCCCTGAAAGGCAGAGAATGAGGTTGATTTCATACATCCCAGCCAAATCTAAAAACAACCATATAAGTTCATGATGTCTGTTGCCCATTCATTGGGTAAAAGACAAATTTAGGCTGCACTTTAAGTTCAAAGGGGAATATGATAAACCTAACATGACAGATTCTGTATTGTAAAATTATAATAACAGCAGTCCAAATTCTGGGAAAATAGAATCTATTCACAGAAGCACAGACAAGCATTCGCTGTCTCCAAAAACATGACACCAGCTACAACATGCACGCACGCACACATACCAGAAAGCATCTCTAGTCAATCAATTTTAAGGTCATAGCACAGATCTGTAGTTTTTGCTGTGTTTTTCTGGGTCTTTGTCCTGTTGGGACATGAATCTGTACAATTTTATTACGCTATTATTATTTTATTAAGTTGTTTCTGTACTTAATACACATTCTCCAGTTAGGTTTGTGTTTATATGAGGGCACTGAGTGGTGACTTGAACTTTATTTTTTGTAGTTATTTCAATTTCATAATTGTTCCTAGGAGCAACTGTGAAGCTAGTTATTACACCTCATCGTTTTAATCCTCTCAAAGTGATTAATGTTCTTGGCACTAATGTTCTGTTGGACATTGACTACTGGCATACTAATTTGAAATTTACTGCCCTGGTTGACAGAAAGGATAAACAGGGCTCCTCACTGCAATTTGGGGTGAACTTCTCACCAAACATATTGCATTTAAAGCCAGGTGTTAGAACTACAGTGATAAATACAATGCATTATTGAGCAATTATGCTAAGACATGCCCCTTTGTCAAATCATGGTAGCATTTCATGGAAAGTAAGACTTGTTATGGTCTAATGTTCACCTTTGTATTCCAGTGAAAATAAAGAGCTTGTTGTTGATAAGGTGGATCTACTTCCAGTTTAATAACCTGTTCAGTAGACCAGTCAATTTAACTCTGTTTTTCTACTGTACTGTTGCTGCTGCTGCTTTCTACTATACTGCTGCTTTCTACTGTGCTGCGACTACTGTGACTACTATTGATAATCATAAATGGTAAAATACAACAATGCATAATGAAACTGTATATAGGACCTCATTCCAGTTGCTCGATAACATTGTGCAAGTGACATCATGGTTGTTCTGCAACCATGAGAAACGAAAATTAAAAATGTCATTAAGAGATCATCATTGGTAAATTAGATTTTCTTCAAATACTTTTAAAGCCATCTTCAATACAGAGGAGAATCCTTGAAATAATTGGATGAATTAGTGATGCATGCTCATCCTGTATCATACTTTTAGATCATTTGCTTATTTATTCAGTATTTTAGAGGCTCCATGTCAGATTAGGTGCTGTAACATGCTTCTCTTTTATTGTCGCAACTTTTATAAATTAAGGCTTAATCTAAATCTAAATTACCCCAACAAATGTTGAAGATATGAAATCAGATTTACAGAGTAATTTATATTTGCCTGTGCATTATATATTTTCTCAAATGTTGCTGTTGCTGATTTGAATTGATTTAAAAAAAAAAAAAAAAAAAAAATTGTGTCTTGCTTTTATTCTGAATAAAAGGCAGAAAAATACTAACCGATGCATTAAATGACCTGAAAAATGAAGCCTGGATCTTTGTTTACTTTGATTTGTGTGCAGTCAAAAATGCAAGTCTCATAAATCATCTGTAAACCTGGATTGCTGTGGACTGTATTACACTGAATTGGTTCACCTCCTAGCTATCTTTTAGATGCTTTTCTTTCAGTTGGGGATTGTATGCCCTCTTGTGCCCCTGTCATCCGTTGTGTTATTTGTTGATCTATCTTGGAATGATTTTGTTCTCCATTTACATTCTGCCCTGCAGACAACATTTCCTTTCACTTCTAAACTCTTGACAGAGAGACCTGAGGTGCTGCATGCATCGCCAAGTGATTGATTATTACTGTAATTTGGTTATTATTCATCAGGTCAGGAGTTCATTCAAATGGTTGCGATCTTGCATTGTTGATATTTTCTCTATCCCGTAAGCAGCGTTACCTGTTATTCCTTAAGAGCTATTTAGTTTTAGTAATTATATTTCGAGTGTAATTTTTTGTGCTAAAATTGACTTCATACTTTTTTGTACGCATCACCAACTTATTGTTCAGAAGATTTTGAGTCGAAGGATAAACTAGAAAATGTAAACAAATATACAATTTACCAAGTTTGTCTGTGGAAGCTTATTGATAGTTTTCTGTTTCCGTAGTCATAAAATGGGTTTTAAAGACAATTGCTCTGGCAAATTTTAGATTTGCACTTCAAGCTTTTTCAAAAATTCAAAGCTCTTTCAAAAAGGAGCTTTGAAAATCATGTATTCAGTTATCCAGCTGACTCAGTAATTTTGCTTCATAATACATGTCCCCAGTTAGCCATGCTGCATAAATTACCATGTTTAAGTAACTATCCCTGTAATCTTGCTCCGTGGTATACCCTCCTGGTTTGGACATATGCACTAAAAATTCATTTATTTATGTGCCAGGAAAAAAGTGTGCAGTTAAAACATTTGACATGCAATGTAATGTAAAAAATAAAAAATAAAAATTAATACCAATCTGGTGTTTTTTTTTTTTTTTTTTTTTTTTTTTTTTTGTACTTTGCTGTACCAAGTACAAAAATACTACAAACTAAATACAATTGGCATCAATATTAATATGCCCTTTGCCAATGCAGCATGGATTGCATTTTCAGATATACTAAGCTAAAATAGTACAATGGTATTGATTTAAAAACATTGAAAATATATACCAATACAAATATTTTGTACCTTTCTACCTTCAAGACATAATGACAACATGGACCTGGATTCAATGAATACTTGTCTTTCAGTATTCAGTAAAGTATTCAGTATCGAAAGAATAAAGCTAATAATTATTATAATACTTAAAACAATACTAATGATATTTGCTTTGGTGTAAAATAGTGACTGAGAAGCCAGATGTTCCAGAACAGTGAAGAAACTTGTATAAAACAGAAACTTTGAGGTTTGTATCAATTATATTTCATTTGCTGCTTGATGTAACAACTTTGTATTAGACACACAAACAGCCACACCATACTGAAGATTTTTTTTCAATAAGAACTGTGCATATATCAAAATGTCACATTTCCACCAAAGGCCAAAGTAGCCTGCTGGAGAAGGCCCACCATGGTAGTGTCCATGTCAAATCTGAATCTACGTCAGATTTATTGCCAAATCTAACATGCTTGTTTTGACCAATAATTTAATACAACTTCATGGAGATGACCAAGCATTTAATACAACTTGAAACAAAAGTGGGGGCCTTCAAGATATTTTTGAAATATTGAGATTAAGCAGTTGACTGTGTACTCTACCAGCAGTGCCTATTCATACAGAGGAAATCAATGAGATTGTATTTTTTCAATCATTTTGTACAGCTGTTCTTAATAACAGAAGGCAGGTATTTAGCCTCCAGTTGTTCTGTGCTACGTTACGTAATTAAATATATGAAAGCAATATTACAATATGCATTATACATCCTTTACAACTTGTAGTTAAAGCCTATATTAAGGGCCATCTGGAGTTTGATTTGTCTTATGGAGAACATCACTTGGCATTTGAAAATGAATTGTAAGGAAAGAGGTTTAGAAATTGATGTGCAAAATTCACACTAAGTAAATAGGCCATAAAGGGCAGATTGATAAGTGTTTGCCATAGCCAACAGACATACAATCCTTTTATATATGTGTATACTAACGAGTACAGATCCATGTTGCCCTTCATTCTCCTATTTTCACCAAGTAAATGAGCCATACAGGGCAGATTGCTAAGTGTATACTACAGCCAATTGCCAACAGACCTACACTCATTTTATATATGTACAGTAATGGGTATAGATTATAGATCCATGCTATATTTCAAGTCAAAGAAACACTTGACAAAAACAAATTCATGTGTCCATATTTGATTGGAATTACATGAGCTAGCAGTATCTTTTTTGTGATTTCTGGATTGACAGAACGTCTATGACTACATGGACTGTAAATGATATGCGAATGTGAACTGAGTTCAAGCTGTTGTGAGTTTGTAGAATTCTGGGAAGCTTCTTTTCCATGACCGAGGGAGACCCATTGATGCGCTGATACTGTACCATACAGGTAATCTAAAATAAAAAGGAAAAAAGGGGGTGGCAATACTGATGACCCTGCCAAGAGTTTCCTATGGCAGCATAACTACTAGGACAGATGTACTATCTGCACTGGCATGAGAGAGCCAGGAAACCTACATACCCTTCAAGAGCCTTAAAAGTAAAAAAGAACAATCCAGGTCTGAATATTGGTAAATGGTAAATGGACTGCATTTATATAGCTACATACTTTTTTATGTTACTGACCCATACAAAGCACTCTAAGTCATTAATTCAAACTTGCAAAATCTAGGCCTGCCATTAAAATTTTGACCAAGTTACAAGAAACAATATTTGGCTGTCTTAGCTCACTCAAATTAAACAAGCTATAGCCTATTCCAATGCAGTGCTACCCATTGCTTCCTAAATTATTTCAAATAACTTCAATCAAGTAATCTACATTAATGGGGCAAACGTGTGGATAGGCTTGTAAGATTCAATATGTATTTAATAGGCCTCAATATTTCTATTTTATTTGTATTGTCTGTCTTCATTTTATGGTTCTGACTTCATTGTATGGCGCTCACTGCATTGCCATGCAAGCAATATCAAGTTTAAATAAAACATTTTTTAAAAATGACTTGTATTAACAAAAATGATCACACTCCATTTCACATAAAACAAGATCCTCTGTAAAAAATAAATTGGAAGCCAATATATAGTTTGTATTTAGGAATTGGCTGTAAAATGTCAACATTTTGTTGTTCTCTGATTTGTGATAAAACATCTTTTTCCACAGAGTTGACTGAGAAGATAACAAAAATTATACTACATCAATGTCCTTTGCTGTACTTTTTCTCACAATGAACATGTTTTGACTTCTGTGGGTTCAGGTGAAAACCATTGACATCTGATAAATATACTGACATAACAGAGACATTTTAAAGTAATCTTTGATCAAATGATTGACTGCCTCCATTAAGCTACATTGGATTACGAGGGATAAAATTATAGTGCACTGCAAAAAAATAAATAAATAAATTTCAGGTTGATGCAGAATTCATCAGCTTTTTGCCGTTAAGGCAGTCAAGCAAAGGTTTGCCACTTACAGCCCCAATGAATATCAATGAGCGTTCCCTTTTGGCATAATTTTCAGATTTCTTTGTAAAGACTGTTGACAACTGGCAGAACAGCATGTGTTTACCAAGGTATTAAAATCTGTGTCAAAAATGTTCCCTGAATTTGACTGCACTCAGTTCCTTTTCATCTGAAATGGTGTTACTTCTGATAAATAGCAGAGGTGAAAATTCCATGTCCTGTTAATGCACAAGAACATCTGTAACATTTTATCAGTTCTTAATGAATATTTTTCACATTATTTAATTTGTTGCTTAATTAAACTTATAATGGATAACATAAAATGCATTTGTCGTTTATTGCTCAAGTCTGGGCTATAACAGTGACATTTAAGGAAACCTCCAAGTTGGTTTTAATCAAGTGATATTTAATTATTTTATCTTTAAATCACAATTGACTTAACAGTACCAGTGGTTGTTGTGGGTGTTAACACGATAACACTATCAACTAACTTTAAGTAACAAGTATCCATTCATTAATATAATGTATTTCTGAGTGAATGAGTTACACATGTATTAAAAAAAATAATACTCGTCTACTCAGCCATCAACACAGGGAAATCTGTGACTTTAACCACATTCCTTTCCAATGTCAGATATCATGTTTCTATTATAAAGATACAATATTTGAATAACTCCGTGTCCAGCTAAATTTCCAATGGCTAATTTAAATCACAGTTCAATAAATACCAGTTGAATACAAGAAGAAAATACTGTCATGCAGTGGTTTGAAGAAAACTTGGGTGGAAAAACCTGTCTATACAAGGAAAGCGCATCACTCACTGGCCAGTCTTCTATCAATAGTTAAAGAGAGGCTAAATGGTAATGAGGAAGTAATTGGGGAATATATCTAAACTAATAATGATAGTGGTAGGACAGTTTATAGCATGAAGCAATAAACTAGCTGGCAAAGTAGACTTTCCAAGCAAAGAACTGTGTGCTATATGCAGTTCAGAAAAGCAAGGCGATACATCTAGGCCTCCAGGTTGCATTGTGGCATGGGGCTCAACCGGGAGAGGTTCAGGGCTAAAGCAATGTGTGAACCAAAGCTAGGGGAAAGGGGCAGGAGGTCCAGGAAAAAAAAAAAAAAAAAAACTTATATGGAAATTGGTTAAGCACACTAATTGTTCAGTGGGGGGGAAAAAAGGGAAGAAAAAACATTTAGGAAAGGGGGAAATTATGTTTATGTTACGTTATTTTTCAGAGAGCATGATTTATAGATATTATATGTTTAGTTCTGATGTGCATTGTATATCTTGTGATACTTATCTACCTTTTGAATTAATGTAGATGAAATTTTTTGTATTTAATGAAAAAATGTCATTCACATTTTTGGAAAGATTAACAACACATCCATCTATTGAGAGTTTTCTAGGATAGTTGAACACTTACATTACTAATTGCATTTCCGAGTACAGTTGACTTGGCAAAATACAAAGGTCTATCAGTTTTATAGTCAACTAACTTTAATTTGTGTCCACACAGTGCACAAAATGTTGATGCTAATGGGAATGTTGCTTTTGTTTATCATGTTTTCCATTCTTAGTTGCTGTGCAGACTTTCTACCTGTAAGTTTCTTTATTCTGGAGAGCCAAGCTTTAAGACCTTAGGTTAATGATAATGCAGTGATCTCCATTGCACAGTACTTGGCAAACAGATTAATTGAGCAACAGACCACCTAGCCACCCTATGCATATGTAATAGCATCTGAAACTGCTTAACTACATACAGGTGCATTCATTTATCATGGTCAACAAGTTATTATGGCAAAAAAAACACTATGTACTTGACTGAAACCCATTAATCTTCTGTTCTGACTACCTTGTGTCCTTTTCAGAGATAAAGTGCTAGAGAGTATTGTATCACCTTTTAAAAACAGTAAATTAATTCCTTTCAAACAAAACGGGAAACATGGTTTTTCTGTTTTTTTTTTTTTAATTTTTAAATTTTTTTTAAAGAAGTCCTGGTTTTTTTTATTTAATTTCATTTCATTAGTATTTACATCTATAAAATTTTACTGACATTACTGATAATGTTTTTTTTGAATGTATTTACAACATTCTTAAACAACCAGCAAGCACCACTAATATGCTGATCAAGCTTAATATTTTATTTATTCGGTTTAGTGGTGCCTAGGGCATTTCTATGAGAAAATAAACTGAGGTACTCAGCTTTTGCAAATCGTCACACTAGAAACCATTGATTTGATTCATTCTTGGTACTGTAGGCCAAATGTAGGCTAACATTTGCCCCATGCATTATATTTGAATACTAATGGAAAAAGTGGTTTAGATGATAAATATGATAGGTATAGGTGATTGGTAAAAAAATATTTTTTTTAAATCTGCAAATTTCTTTAAGTAAAAAAGCAATAGGCACCCCAAAAGTCCAAGTGAACAATGTGCATTTCAGGAGTCCATGATTGATGCACTTCACGACAGAAGCACATTTTAAAGCAGTGCATGCCATCATCATCATCCATGTTGTTAGCTGTCATGACCAAGGGGGAAATGAGCCTTCAAAGACTGATGAACTACATGACACAGTCCTGATACATAAGTAATTGTTTACTTGGACAGATTGCTCTGTTACGACAGGGGGTAACATGGTCAATCAGATGACAAGGAAGAACAAGATGTTGGGTGCCTGGATGTTGGGTGACACCCAGTATGATAATGTACATAAACGTGTTCAGGAAAAGTGCTTTGCGTGTCTAACTTGTTTCCATTGGCTGTCTGCTGAGACTGAGGAGCTGAATGTTTTAATGGTCGTTTGGGGAAGTACAGTGAGCTCCTTAATGTTTGGGACAAAGCGATATTTTGTCTTGATTTGGCTCTGAACATCATAATTTTAGAATTGTAATCAAGCAATTTGTATGGTTAAAGTGCTGATTTTCACATTTTAAATTGTATTTTAATACATTTTGCCTGTTATACATTTCACCATGTAGGAAACTGCACATTTTATGCATAGCCCCCCATTTCAGGTTGCCACAATGTTTTGGATAAATGGCTTCACAGGTATTTCCTATTAGTCAGCTGTATTCAATTTCTTCTTTTCTGCAGGTACAAGAGAGATTTTGTTATCTAGTCTTGAGTCTTGAGGCTTTTGATTACGTCTGTAATTGGTGTGTCAGCATAAGGACCTGAGTAAAAGTCAAGGATTATGAGGCTGATAAATATGAAAAAACATAGGGCAAACCTTCAACTTACCAAAATCAACTGTTTGGAACATCATTAAGTAGAAGGAGAGCACTGGCGAGCTCAGTAATCACAAAGTGCCTGGTAAGCCAAGGAAGACGTCTACAGCCGATGACCAAATAATTGTCATTATTTCACCATAATGCACAGTGAAGTCTGTCAAGGTCTGGTTGGTTAGACAGGGTCTTTGCCCTCAGAGCGAAGTTGGTTTTGGTGAGCTTTGAGCATAAAACTGATGTCACGGAACCCCGCGTGCATTTCCCATAACCAGATTGGTCGATCATTGTGGGCACTCGAACATTTGATTGGCACAAGGTATTGGAGTTGTTAATCAAACACTGATGGATAAACCGTTTATTACTACTTTAACTACTAGAATTCCTTCTGAAAGAGGCTGTTCCTGTGCCAAACTGGAGCCTAATCGATCAAGCAGTGAGTTTGCTGCAGGGTCACGATAGGAAGGACAGCCACTTCATTATGCCTTGGTTGACCAGAAAGGTTAATTGTGGATGTGTCTCAGCAGAGGGTCAGTCGTGTGGTCTGGAAGCCAGAGGCCTCAAGTGTTCTGTGTTCTTTGTTACACCACATGTCCATTGTTTAACTGAAAGTCTAAAATGGTGGAGTACAGAGGCAAACCAAGAAAAAATGTCTTTTCTCCAAACATTATGAAGCTTGCTGTATATGATGTGATAGGACTGACTCACTACTGCTTGCAAAAGCCTACAAATGTAGGACAGAGAGAGATGTCGTTGCATAGCAATATATTTTTTAAATTAACATGAATGGGGATCTTGGAATGTGTGTGAAATACATGGATGTACCTGCTGCTAGTTAATATTATGTAAGTGGTATGAATAGCCAAATTGAATAGGCTAGATCATAAATTCAGTTTTTTTTCTAATTCAGATTAGTAGAGATGTGATTATAAAGCAACCAATTTTATTAAAACAAATAAAAATATGATAGAACAGACACAAAACAAAATAATAAGCACTTAATAATTAGGCCTAGTTAATTATATATTATTTTGGAGTTAACAGGAGAGCTTGAGCTTATCTTACACTTATCTGTTTATTCATGTTTTGCACCTCATTATTTGTGAGGTGTGCATGCTGCATAGTTATGCTCTTCACACAAATCAGTGCTGTGCATTATCACATTCCAAAACAGTGTTGACAAAGATGCTCAGAACTGATAGGAATGCAATTATAACAGGACACACATTCTGATATGTAGAAATTATGGATGGATATATTGAAGCATCGGCAATTAGACTAAGGGTGTTTATTGTTGTTGCATGTATCACTATTGCATGGCATACTCTAGCAGTCCTTGCCACCTACATTAATCCTGCTCTGCTTCCATGCCTTGGTGGATTACTGTAGCCCCCTCATGAGTGACGCCCCCCCCCCCCCCCCCTACACACACACACACACACACACAACCTGTTCATTCCATCCTTGAAAAGCAGGAGAGATACTGCTCACCGTGAATAAAATGTTCAAGTGAAGTGTGCATTTTACTGAAGGGGTAGCAGTTGGCATGATGATAAAAGCAAATTCCCAAGGACAAGCATGGTCCTCTCTCATAATGTTTACTGATCTCTGTGTCCTTGGTATTATTTGAATTTTCTTGCTCTGAAAAGGTAACTATAATATTATGTGCATATTGCATGATCTACTTGGGGCCCATCACATCAAAGATTTAAGTGAAATATATTCTGCAGTGCATTTTTGTCTGAGAATTCTAGCACAGATGCATTTCCTCATTTGCTTTTTTCTAGCATCCCATGCATTTTCTTGTTTGCTTTTAAGCATTTCCTCAGGCAAAGAAGGTTGAATGACTTCAAGATAAAACTGGTTACTGACAACCCTCAGATGCACCCTTACTAAAAGCAACGTATGGCAGAACAAAAAAAATTCTGCAAGACTTTGGTAAAGAGGTTGTGCTCAAAAACCTGTACAGCCTGCATGCACAAATCAAGCACAGCTTGTAAACTAAATAAAAATTAAGTAAATAAAACCAAAGTTTACCAGGTCTGTTAATGGAATTAGCATATGCTGTTTTGGCATTTTACATTTCCACCAATGCACAGTAATAGGGAGAGGATCATGGGGAAGACATTCAGCTAGGAATCGGTTTGGCTTTGCTACTGCTACAGGGGAGAAAAATGTTAATGACTATTTATCACAGCTTCAATTTGGCACTTTACTGTGCCCAATATGCCACTTTGAGGTCCTCTTCAAGGTTCTTTGTGTGAAAGGATGCTTTGTGTGTCACGAGGAGATGACTATGGATTCTTCTGCCATCCATTTACTTGTATTTCATGTGGTGAACATCTGTTGTGGTTCACCAGGATTCTTAAACCCAAAGCTGGAGGAGCCTAATTTATGTATTTTTTCCCCCCACATTTTTTTGAGATTAGGTTTTCTTGGCATTTACTGCAATTACCATTGGGCTGCCTCAACACCAAGGGCATGCACAGGATTTTAAAAAATCTGCCTGTCATGTGGGTGCCAAAGAAATGAGAGTAGTGGGGGGAAGGGGGAATTTATGATCACAGGTAGCAATAATAAAAAATAAAAAAACAATGATTCTTGACTTACACAGGTCTTGCTCTGCTGCTGAATTTAGTGTCTGCATCCCCTGCATATTCCCCCCATACTTCACAAGTTGTCTACTTATTCCAAGCAATGTTGTATTGCCGTTTTGTTTGCAACACATCATTTCACACCGACAATTTGCAATATCAATTGTTTTCAGCTGCTCTACCTTTGTGTGTTATGTAGCCTATAAGCATGCTAACTATGTAGTCTCTGGCCAAATGTTACCTTTAACAAAAGTTACACTCAGTCAATTTTTAATAGAGAATTGACATTATCATTGTCAGCAGCTCAATCGTTGTTAATGTGTTGTATCCTCTGTCCAAACTAAGTTTGAATAATGTAAAAACCCAGTTATCAACATGCAGCTGATCAAGCATTGACAGTTTATAATGGTTAGCGTGCACTTATTTATAATGTAAATACAGCTAGATAGGCTAGTTCACAACAGAAAAGTTCCAAAAAAGTTGTAATGTGACTTCTCACGCTATATATTTTATATA
The DNA here is from genome assembly GCF_013347855.1 of Anguilla anguilla. Taxonomy (NCBI): domain Eukaryota; kingdom Metazoa; phylum Chordata; class Actinopteri; order Anguilliformes; family Anguillidae; genus Anguilla; species Anguilla anguilla. The sequence continues at coordinate 9,615,188 of NC_049214.1, read as the reverse complement.
GCTTTGAAAAGATGAAAGCAAAATAAAAAAACCAGAAACACAAGATGCACTTAAATTGTTGATGATTGTTGAAGTCTGCTGCATTGTGATAGCCTACCACGGTAATGCCCCAGGGTTGCAGGAGCACCCTTTTTGTTTTACAATCAATCAATACAATCATTTATGAAAATATTTTAATGTTTTTAAGATAAGCCATTCAAAATATGAAATTGATGACTAAATCGATTGCCTTCGATGCTCTTGTTCTTGGTGCAGTGATTCACCCAAATATAGAATCCAGTCCTGACCACAGAATTGTCGTCCAAGCAGATTTTTATAGTTGGGAGGACTTCTATCCCCTCATCACACAAAACTCTTCTAATTGGTTGAAACATCCAGTCTGCCTGCTCATTCTGTGTATGAAGTGTACAGATGGTGGACTGAGAGTGAAAAATGTGTGGGCTGGCAATACGCACCCCGGTGGAGGTGCATATTTGTTTGTGCTCTCCTGAACTGATGGAAGATGGTTCAGCATTGGGAATGGTCTTATATAAATAATAATTCAATTTGCCCTTTCTGAGGTGGTTCATGTGTTTTTTTTTTTCACCATCTGTTGCATTTGCTTACCACCTGAACATATTTCACAGTTGATAGTTTTAAATTTTATTTTGTATTGTTCTGCAGATATCAATAGTAGAATGACAGGCTACTGTTGGCTTTATAGTGGTTGCTATGATGGAATTCAGATTTTTGGTGGTGAATATTTTAAAGAGCTCCCAGAAAGATGCTAATGTCCAGTTTGTCATGCTTGGGGGTATAGGCTAGTTGCAGATGAGACTGCAGGGAGGGGGTGCTTGTTAAATCGGCAAACTACACAACAACGGTGGCATTGTATTTTGCATAGTTGTCTTGTAGTGTCTACTAATAAAGCAAGCTTAACTGCATGAAAGTAAACATAGTAAAACACACATCATTGCCAGACCTTGTGTAAACCTTGTTCAGTCTTAAAATGCTAATTTTTTTTTGGATCAATGTTATACTGATGTAGTTACTGGTCCCACTGCATTAGTGATTCACATGCTGTACTGATCAATTAATGAAAAATAAAAAAGGCAAAGTTCTTTGAATGGATAAAGCAGACGTGGTAACCAGTGAACTTTATTGTCAACAAACATGGCAGCTACCTGGTGTGGATTAATGGACAACTTTCTGATTTTTTGAAAACCTTATGGTTAAAAAATAATATCAGTTTTAACCTATTTTTAATGCCAGTTCTTTTGTTTTGAAATTATACATAGCATGACAACTGGGGTCAGACCTTTAATACAAAAAATGGACCATATGCCCAAGTGAAGCAACAATGCAAATTAGTTACTATTGTATTATGCAAAAAAACTTTACCCTTTCAATTTGTTGAAATATTACACTGTAAATATGGTTTATGCATACATTAAAACTTCTGTGCACCATATACCACTGTATTGTAGTGCTTTTAACTGCAAGTATTTCAAAAATATTACTTTATTTTTTGACAAAAACTGCATGGACATGTATACTCGCGCTCTACACATGCACGCGTGCACACACACACACACACACACACACACACACACACACACACACAAACAAGCTTAAAAATACAAAGCTATAAGACACACCACACTTGTCAAAGACTGCTGTCAACACCAACTACATTCATCTCAAGGGAGAGAGTATTTCATGTGAACACATGTAGAAACAGCTGGTATATCGTATATTCCATCTTTTGTTCAATAATCCCTATCCTATCTTTCTACAGCACTTCATGTAATCCTTTATTGTTGACCATAGGAAAGTGATATTTATTGTAATTATTGTTATAATCATAAAAGCGGTTATATTTCAAGTTTCTATAAGGCTTGTTTCTTTTACCCTTAGTAACATGCAAAAGTACAGAAACTCACGATACACAATGTATTTGTGCACTGAAACTGAGGTGTTAGACACAGATCAATGAATTGCTAATCAGCAGAAGTTGTAAGTGAGCATTATTCAATGTAAGCTAATAGCTGAGGAAATGTTTGTTTTTTCTCACTGCAATTTTTTTTAAAGCATTTACTTGACAGGTTGTTATCTACAGTGACTGGGAAAGGAATTAATTACCATGCATACAAATGAAGCTGGTTCATAGTAGGTACTAGTCATGTATTAACAATTAAAAAGGAAGAATTTCATTTTTTTCTGGACGACTGGTTCCAGCCCTCTTTTGCATAACGTTAAGTATATATGGTTAAACCGCACAACTGCAGTGGTGACCAGAACCCATGGACCATTTCATGATGTATTTCAGCCCCTCTGAGTGTCTTTATGAATTTATGAAATATGAAATGTGTAATTCAGTGTCCCCTGTGCCATTGCACTCCACTCACACAGAGTCTGTGTTATTGGTCTGGTGATTTCTCAAAGTGCACAATACATCACCCTTTGAAAGTTCAGAGGCACGTACGAAAGTGAGTTTTAGCTTTAATGTAGTATCATGGCCAAGCTTAATTAACGCTCATGTGGCATCTGTTGTGCATAGCATCATAACTCATGCGATCAAAGTTGTTGCAAGACTTTCATCACTATATTTAGGTCGACCAATCTATGCTCAATCATGTACTGTTTTACAAAACTCCTGATATTCCAATCGAGCAACAGAATGAAGGATGTAAATGTGAAGCATGGCTTATCTGTATGTTAAGTGGCAAGAAAGTGAGCTAATTTCAGCATCCTGTGTTTTCAAGCACCCGATACCATTATAATGGCAGCGGGTGCTTAAAAACATGGGTTAATGAAATTTGCTGGTATTTGTTAGTGATATTACCATGCTGGTGTTTTCTCAGAAAGGGAATTGTTTTCCCTTGCTGAGAAATAGAAAGGTGCATTTTGACACTACATTGAGGAAAGTGATTATTTTTGTCTACTGAGCGATTTAAAATGTTAGAATTATGTGATTCCAAAAGAGTTATCTATGAGATTGAGAGAATATTTAAACTATATATATATATATATATATATATATATATATATATATAAACTGATGGTGTCCCCTGAAAGAATTTTAGAGCTGTTATCACAAGTACATTTGAAACATCTTGTATAGGTTTTATTTAATTTTCTGGTTTTCTATTGATCGATTTCTACTTTCTATATATTGAAATGTTATCATTACCATGAAATGGCCTTAGATGCCAACATGGTTCTAAATAACAAAACAAAACAAAAAGTATATAGAAATTGATGCATTAAGTGTGCTATTTACATTAGAAACCCAACTGATATTTCAAAATGCCCACCCTGGCAATGCATTATAGAAACCACCCTTGAATGGGAGGAATATCAGTGTGCTGTATGTGGGGAAAGTCTCATAAAGTGCCCGAACACAAAAAAATGTGAACGGTCTGCTCAGCAAAATTTTATAACCTCTCAATCGTTACAATATAATTTAATAAACATTTGACCACCGAAAATAACAAATACATTCTCCACCTGAGGGAAACACTGTTAATGAATTTGACTTGACAACCCACAACTTAGGAAAATAATGTTTATGCACTTTACGTCGTAAAACATGCATTGCACTACCTGTGGAACCAAGGCCACACTTCCTGCAGAAGGCACAAGGAATAAATAGGAATTAGTGTGCCTGTGTTAAAAGAGTTGAATGAATTTCCCTGAAGCTTTCGTGCATTGATCTTGATGTATTTGGTGTATATGCTGGCAGTGACTGTCTGATTCGCTGGCTGCCTGTTTCCATACAAGAGGTCGTAGTTCGCTCTCCTGACCCCTAGGAAGCTTTGGTCATCAATGCTGCTCTGTTTGGCACATTCCTGTTGGCAATGACTCCAATGGCATTCAGGAAAGCAGCTGTTTCACTAGGCCTTTTCTTCATCAGTCTCCTTTGACCTAGTCTGACTAGGAATCAGATGGAATCAGCGGCGTGCTACATCATGGCTCATAAAATTGTGTCGGGCATTTTGATGGAGCCGACTGCGATACACTCATCAAACCCCCGCAACTGTATTGAAAAAAAATCCAAGACAAAAAAGTGCACTCATGACCTTCAGGAGCAGCAGGAGTGCATGTTGGTGATTGATATGGCTAACCTGCTTATCAGACAGTAACTTGCACAGATGATAGATGGCAGCTTTGTTTAACCGAATACATTTTATGCAGTGGGCATCTGTTACAACCACCCTATCCAGGCAAGGCCAATGCGCCATATTTTTCTTTCCTCTCTTAAAGCCAAAAACTTTGAGCAAGGTATAATAGCAAGCACTATTAAATAAGTTGGACTGAGTCAAGGCTAAAAACCGGAAGAAAAAACATGCCCTCTGATCTGGAATGTCTTCCTCAGATTTTAAGTCTTACTCAGGATTAAACCTTTCGATGTTACTCAGCAAGGTATTTATTTTTTCCATGAGCGTTAAGTAAGTTTTCTTACAGAATTTCAAGTTATAATTAAATTACAATTATGCAATGACATTATCATTCAACAAAATGCTTTAGAAGTAGAAAATTCAAAGTGTGGATTTTTTTTTTTTTTTTTTAAGTAGCTGAAAAGACATCCTGTCATGCTAAGATTTGAACAATGCAGAAACTCATCAGCAATGCTTGATGGGTTCTGTATAAATAATATCTCACATGAAGGAAATCTGTAATTAAAGCCAGCCTAATTCTGCATGAAACAATGAATCTTTCAGGAAGATGTAAGTGAATTCAACACATCTGTTCAATGTTTTTTTTTTTTTTTTTTTTTTTTTACTACAATAAATAAAAGTTTCAATTGTGAACAGGAAGTCAAAGAATTTACGTTTTTAAGAGGAATTAAGTTGTCAACTATGTTGAAATTTGCCACTTGTTTCCGCATATATAAAGTATAGGCATACCACAACTCAGGTCTTGTTTTATCATGAATTCATCTTCTACAAAATGTAACCAAAATTGAATGAAAAGCTTGACACATCACTTACACAACTCAAGGGATGTAAAATAAATATATCTGGCAAGTTTGGTCCAATGTGTTCAGATCAGAATAAGAGAATCAGAATAATTCCTGGAGGCCCACAGGCACTGCAATAGTACAATAACCCCAACTGTTAATAGGTAGGGCCCGTTTTTTGCAAGGAGGACGTCGCCAAATATCTACAAAAACAATATGGCTTTGCTAAAAAGCTGGTGTATGGTGTAGTGCCTTACCTCTTTTCAACTCCCTCCCAACAGTTGCTGTTTGTTACTGCCTGTTGGGATAAGCGGAATTTATGTTTTCTCAACTAAAACTTTTTTTTTTTTTTTTTTTTTTTTTTGAGTGGAAACAGATGCTTGAGGCTGTATCTTTCCAAGACCACCAAATGGCGAGGCTTCTGTTTAGACTTAGTCATTGAAAAATATTTTTGTTGTTGTAATACAACCTTAGTAGGCATGAAGTCTCAAGAACATTGAGACTCATGTGTAGTGTTTTCAGCATGCACCCTGAAAAATATACAGTTTGTTTACACAGGCCAAGCAAGCCAAGCAACCGATACATTGTTAGAAACTAATTTCAGTCACAGTTTATTCACTAAGGAAATCGGCTCAATGAAAGATACATCTAAGATTTTGTTTATAGAACTGAAATGGCAGCCTGAATGACTTGTGTAATAGCAATTAATGCTATTAAGTGCCGAAACATTGGAGATAAAAATTTGCATTGGAGTAAACTGAGTGTGTGACCCTTCTTTCTTTTTAAGTTTTACTTGCATGTCCTTCTGGTCTGCACCTCGCTAAAACAAGGTGTGCGTTTTTTTCCACTTTTGATTACTTCTTTAATTAAAACAGTACTAGTATGATCTTGGATAAATCTTCCAGAAGACAAAACTATATACCCGAATCAGGATGATGAACACCAATGAAATTTTTTTTAAAAAGAAGAAAACTGACATTTCCCTTGTATCCTGAGAGCATAATATCTTTCCTGCTCAATTTTATTTAACATTGTGGAACAGCACTTTCCTCTCTCTATGCAATTAATTAACTTAATATAACATGACATTTACTGCTAATGACACCGTGGCATAGTTTAACCTCTTAGTTCTCAAATAAGGCCAACAAGGATGTTCATGTACCGATTGTAATAAAATTGTTTTTGTTTAATCAACTGCAACAATAACATTTTGTCCCCGAAGAAGAGGCTGCTGGAGAATTCTATAATTTTTGTGATACATGAAAGGTAAACAATGTCACTCTGAATGCCCCATATTTTACAGACTCACAAAGAACATGCGGTGTTCTATTACATAAATCTAAATGATTATATCCTCCCTCCGTCCAAAACAATACTCAATGAGATCATACCACAATGATTAAATTGAGCTCACTGTTACCATAAACACAACTTAGAGATCTGACACAACACAAGTGGTTGGCATTCTCGCCATAAATATATATATATATTTTCCCCACTTCCATCTTGGAGATGGAATTAATTGATCATTAGGCTAACCAATGCCGTCTTATGGACATACAGTGAGCAGAGTTATAATGACAAGGAAAATGACTGGATGTCTCACATTAATTTCACAATACTATTTGAATGCAGATCATAAAATAGATAAAAGCTTCAGAAAAAAGAATCATAAATTGATTGGTGGGCAGAATATTAATTGTAAATAAAATGATTACACATGCTGTATAAATATCTTAGAACTTCTATTTAAGGTTATTTTCATCTCCTGTGACTTACAATGTGAACTATACATAATTTATTTGTATTTCGCTAAGTCCTTTAGGCTGCCAATGTGAGAGGAAATTGCTTCTGCAAAACTGAACTTACCTCTCGATATTCTCCTAACATTTCAACACAACACATGCAATACAAGGTAAATTATTTCAGTTGATAAAAATGAAATGGGATAGCCTGTAGTATGAGGAAGCAGATGTCACTGAACCAAAGGGGAGAAGTCAAGTGGAAAAAAACAAAAGTAGGGTATCTGAACGAAAGTACAAAAAGTCCTCCTGAAAGGACATGCATGGCCTACCCTGAATCCCGTTCATTGCAGCCAAAATGGAAGGAAGAGGGAAACTGTATCTGCTGGCTGATCATTTCTCTCCAGTTGAAATACAGCAGCCTTAGGTACTTTTTTATTAAAAAAAAATAAATATCAGATTATGTAGCACTCTTGTTCAAAGTTAAGAGCTGGTAATAAATAAATAAAACATTTCAGTCCCATGCAGCACTCAAACCTAATATAGGGCAGAAAGATAAACAAGTATTTCCATCAAATGCACATTTTCTTTTCAAATTAATATGAGATAATTGCAGCAGTCATTAATGTTTCATGCTGCACCAGATGGCTTAGGCAAGAAAATTGTGGGTTGGTAATGTGAGTAAAATCCCATTGAAAGCAAAGCATGACCACGGCAGGCTTCAGGATTTCAGCATATAATTCCCACAGGATGAAATGGCATGCCTGAACACGGGGAGGTGTTTCTTACCAAAATAAAATGTACCTAGATTGTGTAAAACATTGTTAAGAGGTAGGCTTCAGAACGGTCATGGTAAATCCAATACGTAGAGCAGTATAGAGTTAAAATAGTAAACCAAAATGTATGCATGCTATATATTATATTCAGTGATCTGTTGTGTATGTTGTATATGTATGTAAAACATCCTTAGAAAACATTTAATACTCTGAGTGTCTGCTCAAATGTGCTGCTGTCGTGTCACAATCTTTGAAGAGCCTCAAAGTTTTTTTTTTAGTTTTTTTTTTTTAAACATTTTTTCATCTCTTTTTGAAATGTTTTTCATCAACCACGCATTTCTTTTTATTTTATTTTTATTTTTTGCACAGTGCACAAAAATACCTTTGTGGCAGTTTCATGTCTCTACCACTGGCCTAAGCAGGGAGCATGAAATCCACTGTGGAACATTTTCCTTATCAGCAGCAGAAGCAACTGAATGCAAAGGTCAACACAACAGACTTTGCCTTTATAGTGAAGGTGATTTGAGGTTTAGAAACGGCACTTTTCATTAGCATACAGAGAAATATGAAGTCATGTGGGGCTTGTGGGTCTTGCTCAGTGGCTCCAAAGTCCTCAGTGGGAAATATCTACATTTTTTATCAATGCAGTTGAAGAAATGATAGGTGTTGGCATTGAAGAGCTTGGAATGTCAGAGTGCTACAGTTCAGATGGAGATGACTGGATTAGAATGCAAAACACACAGATACATTTTATGTGGAATAAAAATAAAATGATGTGAAATCAGAAAGGAAGACATCCTTACACAAAATGGCAGATTCGCAGCAATAAAACTCTCAAAACATTTGAAATATATATTTAGTATTTATAATGTTCAAGCAACAACCACCTTTAAAATGAAAATCTTCTAATACACTACAATGAGTGAAATCACTTTTCTAAATAGATATTTGTACTAGTCATTCAGGGCTGATTGGAAAAGAAGATAACTGATTCACTAAGGGTTACAGAGCTTGGGTGACACAAAGCAAACAATAAAAGAAGGATTACCTCAGCTTTTCCTCCAAGCGAAGATTTAAGTGGATTTTTCCCAGCCCTCTGACATCCATTGTTCTCTGTTATGATTAAATAAATAAATAAATAAATAACTAAAGTTTATTTATTTATTTAAACAGGCACAGATAAACTACACTGCTACTCCTTTCTTCAATTGGTTTAAGTGATGGTAGATGTGTTCAATATTCAACACAGGAATGAATGAACTGACACCTAGAAGTGAACTGAAAACCGAGAATGAGGATTCCTTTATTTCCAGGGGTGAAGGGGATACATTTTTGGGTGAAGTTAACCTGCATACAGTCTGATATAATTTATATGCTTTCGTCTAGCAACACTTCAGACACACAGTTGACTAGCATTTTTATTTTCTTAATCAAACTCTTGCTTTGGTGGAGAACATGCATTATTTACAGTAAAAGAACAATAGACTGGTAAAACCAGATTACGGTTGACAAAGATTGTTTTTGTAAAATTGTTGTCACAGAGACTTGACAAAATAATACACAAGAGAAAAGGTTCAGTACAAAAAAGTCATTTGGTTGAAAGCCATTTTTTTTCATGTTTACTCTTTTCTAATAAAGAAGCAAATCTATTGTTGCAGATCTCTTATAATTGTATACGCTCTTTTCATAAGTAGATTATCACACATTCTGGACCATAATCAACAAAAGTCACTCTTCAACAGTATAGCCCATTGTACTGCCAATGTTTGTCAATGGAGATTGCATGGCTTGCACGCTTGATTGTATGCACCTGTTAGCAATAGGCGTGGCTGAAATGGCCTAAATTACAAATTAGAAGGGGTGTCAACATACTTTTGGATTGGAAATGTAGTAATGTAGTATATTTGTTTCACATGAAGTGAGTTCCCTTTTGTCTCCTTTAATTTGTCAACCATATATATATATATATATATACATATACACACACACGGACGCACGCATGCACACACTAAATATATACATTTATTTATTTATTTATTTATTAGTTTCTAAATAGCATAGATTTCATCTGGGAGGAAAGGTGCTGAGTTCAGTTTTTGCAGAGGCATAGAAGAAGTAAAGGAAAGACTCCACTGGAGGCATTACATTTTTGCATGTGCATTTTAAAAAAAAAAATTGTTTCTGTTCTGTAATGCGAAGCTGTTATTCCTGAAGCAAAGTACATGCACTGAGTATGTGATTACAGAATGTTCCGACATCTTTCTGCTTCTTCAGATAATTGCAAACCCTCAACAGCCTTGGAGGACGCTAATGATGCTGACAACTGCGTAACGCGAAGTAGCACATTCCCATGTATTGCATTCAAAAAAATAATGTTAAGATTCACCAAACAAATTATATAATTGATTATTCATGTGACATTTTAAGAAATACAAAACTAAACATGATGGCAAGTGTCAGCTGAAGTAGCTCAATAATTAAAACTAAAAGAGAAAACAAAGCTCATTCAATACCATAATTGCACACACACACATATTAATTTAGATAAACTGCAACTGAAATATTAATGCCATGTAATTACTGAGTACATGGATGTCATTCCATTGTAGCCTACGTGAAGTCATTAAACCTGATAATAACTTGCACACTTGAGAAGACTGGGAACAAATTGATAACTGTGACCCGTCCTCCATAAGCAACACTGCAGGCAGCTATCACTGCAGTGCCGTCACGCATAATTGGCAAGTTCAGCATTCAACTCTAGAGCACAAAGTGCATCAGTTCTTCACCGAGAAACATGCAGTGCTTTAGCAAGATGAGAGCCCCTTGTATCAAGAATTTGAATGTTTGGAATTTCTTGCAGACACACAAGATGTATCTCCTAGAACAACTTTTGACTAAACACAAACTCTCCAACCTCAAAATTGTTATGCTAGGGACCAAATTTCAATGACACACTATTCAACATAATTGTGCTGTGATGTAAATCATCCACTACTTTAGATGACTTCCTACAAATAGAAAAAAATGCACCTATTAACCATAACAGTTGATTTAGCACATCAACCTAGTGCTGGTTTGACATTTAGTACAGTGGTTCCCAAACTGTTGGTCGGGACTATTACGTGCGCCGCACAAGGTACTTCACACATGCAGTTATATTGACTTTTCATAAAATCATTCTATTACTTGAAATCATGTCAGACTATATTTTATAAAGCAGACTGGTCATAGAAAATGATTCTACTCATTAAGTATGTTGAGGGTTTTTACAGTTTCTGTACCCTGACTTAATTTTCATTATATTTAAATTTAAATTAAGCCATAAACAATCAACCACCTTTGATTTGTCATCAGGTTAGGTCTGCTGGGTAATATAAGCTTTATGTTACATTTAATGGGATGTAAAGGGTATTGTAAACCCTTATTGTGAGAGGTCAATGGCCTCTATCGATAACATTCTCTTAAATTATTGCTTTTATCTGTCATTGATTCAAGGTGCAGTGCTATGGAGTTAACAAGCTTAGACACTTCACGCTGTGATGTGGAAGCCCCATATCAGTCAGTAAAACCACAAGAGATAAAAAAAGAAATAAAGCAGTCCCCTCGCCAATGAAGGGCTGAAATTGACAGCCCAGGTTGATAATTGGGGTAGTTTATAATCCATTAACTGAGTGCAACAAGAACTACTGATACTCCAGTGATAGTACTGACAAAACCAAAATACCCATCTGAGTCATAAGCAATCAATCCACTCTTTGTATATAGGCTAGGAAAAGTCAATACATTGAGCTGAAAGTGTTTTCAGGAACACTTGAAAACAAGCATTTCTATGTACATAAATAGAATTTCATATGTGACAAGTACCATCTTTCTGAACAAGCAACTTACCTTACAGACATTGAAAAAATGATCTCAATTAGACATTGCAGTGCCAAGTAAAATACCTGAAAGCAAGCTACTACCTGAAAAAATCGAACCTCTGTGATTTACCCACCGTGACTTTTGCCCCTGCTTGGGAACCCCGTATAAGTTACAGTAATTTTGCAGTCTTGTGTTCTTCAAGCTCATTTACACAGCTTTTGAACATAGGTTATGGCTTCCTTCTTATGGCTTAGCTATTCTGTTGCAAGTTACTTTCACTTTTCGTTTTCACATAGCTAACGAGTGGCAGCTTTATTGATTGTTTACCTGAGCTTTGTTAATCGGCAAATGCTTGCATAAAGAACCCTGCATAAAGAAGAGTGACTAAGGGCACTAGCCTATATTATTGTAGATAATTTATGATTTAATTGAATAGTTTTGTAAATAATTTAAATTTTCCTCCTTGTGGGCTGTCATCCCGTGGTTGTCAGGGGTCTTGTGTAACTCTGACACTGTGAGCTATGCCAGTGGAGGGAAACTCCCAGCGGGTTTTTTACCACACTGGACAGGCCTGAGGTGAGAGTTCAGCACAGTCAAATCAACTGAATTATTGTCGCAAACACTGCATACTACTGTGTTTGTGTGTGTGTGTGTGTGTGTGTGTGTGGCTGTTGGTGAATGACATGAATTCCCTCACTTCACTCTTCCCTGTGAAATTACTTTACAAGCTTTGATAACTAATAAAAGCGGTGATGGGAGGCTCTGTGTCATTTCATACAGTCTCAGTTTGCATATGAAAATTACAGCAGCTTACTTTCTACTTACAAGCCTGACTTAGAGTGGCCTGACCGCTCAGCTTAGGTCAGAGTGCACAGGCTGAGCCTTATGGCCTTCACATTGTAGGTTTGAGTCTGGAACATGCAATGAGCTGATTATGACCAAGACTCTTTTGTGACAGAACAGAATTTGCTTTGTTTAGCCAGTATTTGGGTTTGTTTAAGTCGGCTAGGGTTTCTGTGGTGTGGTCTGCATCAGTAATCAACCTCTATAAAAATGTTCCATTGGCTACTATTCATGCACACAGTAGATATAATGAGGAATTGAATGAGCAGTCACAATAAGAAGTGGAATAATAATAAATATGTTTGCTTGTAATAAACTATAATAATATATTCACAGACATGTCAGCCTAATAGGCTAAACGTTAAGGTTTTAGTCATTTACTGAGCAGTGACTGCAGCTAACAGGTAGCTAATTAACTACCAGTTGCTGGTAAAACTTTAAAAAAGGTGCCACCAGCACAATTGTAAAGGATCTCACGGAATTCATTGGCTCAACTAAGTATTTAGCACCACCTTAGCAGGACATTTTTGCAACAGAAAATTAAGTTCAACACCATTTCCACTTCTGCATGTCAGTCAACTGTTTGGTGTATTTAAAGCACGCTGCACACTGGTTGATCACTTAGAAAGCTGCCATGGATGCATACATTTGCCAGACATGCGGTATCTATTCATAGAAGTTGCCAAAGACACATACAGTACAATACTTCTGGATCTGCTGTATGTTACCTACGAATACAAGAGAGCCACGTATGTCATAAAAAGGTTACTGTAGCACCCCACTGATTACGCCGACTCCATGTGCAACCAGATAGAACCTCGCTGAGGGTAGCCAGTGCTGAATAATCTAGAGCTTTAAGCATAAACTCAAATGCAATGTTTTGCACCATACAGTACAGGGTACCCGTTCTGAGGAGAGAGGGTAACATTGCACGCTGAACACTGAGTTGATCTGGTCCCAGAGAATGCAAGGCAGTTGTTGGTCAGCTATGTGTGAATTAATTGAAGAATTCTTTCAAACCTAATTTGTACGCCACATCATTATGCCTCACCTTTAAAATTGTACATTATAATTTCATCAAAAGGACTGAGCTCTGCCACTGTCCAGGAAGTGAACAGGAGGGAGCTGTGACCACAGAAACATTAGTTGGAGTTGTCCAGGTGTTGAGCAGACACACAGCTGAATTGTGTCTATCATTGTGAAGTTGTTTTTATGTTTCACATGGTTGAAAACAGCTGCACAAGAGAAGTGTCTGCTGCCTCACTCATGCCTACTTCTTTGGGTCAGAGAGGTTGTTTCTCTCTGGCTGTTTCTCTCTGGATGTGGTGAGGTGCACATTTGGTTCCTCTCCACATCCACAGGAGACAGATCTCTTCCCCTATACACCCTGGAGCTGCATGGAGCAGGATTAAATGGACTCACTTTGACTGTGCCCAGTGCATTTCGGGAGTCCCAAATGAATCGGTATTATTTCATTTAACTGGCTAAGGCCTCAAGCCTACCCAAGCCATGGTGCATGTCTTTGTGATTGAGGTTTTGCGGTCTATTAATAAAGCTTCTATCCAATTCGCACTTTAAACCTGCAAGTGGGGTTTGCCTTAAACCATGTGACACAGTCATGGGAATCTGGGCATCAATACTGTTTCTTCTTGCAGCTATTTATCAAGGGCACATGGCCCAATATGATTTATCGCATCATCTAGCTGAGATGAGTGTCTCTGCATTTTGCCTTTTGAGTTTTTTTTTTTTTTTTGGTTGCATTCCATCAAAAAGTTAAAAATTGAGTGATTTGAGTCATGTCTCCTGTTTTCTTCCTACGGAGTTCTCTTGCATCATTTATGATGGAGTGAGGTTTTGTGGAAGCTGAAGCATAGCTTTCAGTGATTCTGCTGTGAAGGCAGCCCTTACTAAAAGGGGTGCTAACTAAAGTGCCCTTAGGCAGGTTGTGCTGAAGGATAACGCTTATGAATGGACCCCCTGCCCTGGCATTGTTTTCTTGCCATGTCGATTGAAAAACTAAGTTAAAGTAGTGCTGATATCATACTGAAAATTCTCCTGTCTTTCTCATTGTTCTCATAGCTGTTTTTCTGTTGTTAAACATCTCTTTCCCAATGGAAAGCACTCAGTGATTGCTTGCATATCCCATCAAATTAGTTTCTTTAGGCTTTGCCATTCTGGAGGTTCAGTTCATTAAACTTTTATCATCTCTTAGGATTCTCCAAAAGTCCTTGTGCTGCCATGTACATTTTTATATCACAAGTGCCAATTGGCAATAATTGTCTCTCTTTCGCCGGCACTGATCTAGCATTCTCAACTTGTATAGCAGTGTAAAATGGCTTTATTGTGGTGGTATGCAAGTAATTGATTTCCATGGCGATGTATGTGTTTTATGTTGTTTGGTGAAAAATTGGATAATGCCACTCTATAAACTGTGAGGACAGCTCTGTTGAATAACTGAAGATGGAATGGTTTAAAAGTGATGAAAGTGTTGATACAGCTGGTTATGTGCATGTTTATTTCAGTGCATGGGTGCTGTATTAGAGTGCAGAAATCTCTTCCTTATGTGGTACAAGACTAATTTTGATGTGTTCTGTGTTTTCATTATGACCGATTCTGTGCACAATCATGACTGGTGTGGAAAAGGGGATAGCTAGGATCGGGGTGGGGGGGTGGGGGGGGTTTGTCGGTTGGAGGGGCTGAGGTGAGGTGAGATGAGGTGAGAGATGACTTTGTCTCACACCTGGGCATTATGCATAGCGGCCCGGTGTTGGAAACCAGCATTTATAGAATTTCTCACTTATTCTAAAACTAGTCTAGTCTGCTGGTACTGAAACTGCCAGTATATAGATTTCAGTCTTGCACAACAACATTTTAAATTGGATGATCAATACGATGAAAGACTTGGAGAACTAAAAATATATTTATTTTCTTTTAAGTGGGCTAGTACATTGCTAGCCTGCGGGTAACTTATTTATCTACACATAGGCCTACTGATAGCATCATTGTAAAGCCACATAGCTCTTGCACATCGTGTCCATTTCAGATGCTCGGTCTGTTGAATATTTAAAGAATATTTAAAGAATGTATTGATGATACCCTTCCCTGAAAATGTTAAAAGAACCTTTAGGCATGTTCTCCAGAGGACAGATATAAAAACAAGTGGTTGTTTCTGTTCTTAGTTGCTTCAGATAACAGAAAGTTAAAATAAAGGCTACAGTATATGGATGTGAAAATGGATAACCTGCTATTGGCCATATGGATAACTTTGCAAGTGTTGCAGCCCCATAAGTGTTTGGACATATTGCCAATTCTGTGTGTGTGTGTGTGTGTGTGTGTGTGTGTGTGTGTGTCTGACCTCCAGTTGTGCAAAGATAGGGCAACGACCCAGGCCATATTAAGGGATGCAATACTACTCGCTATTTTGGTGTTAATAGAACTGGGGAAGAGATCTTTGCTTGCATATTTTTATTAACACTGCCGGTGGAATTTCCTGACTTTAATCTTTGCTGAATGTCAGGATAAGTTAGAGTAGCAATCTGATCATTTTGACCACACAACCGTAAGACATTTTTTTAAGCTGCACTGCTACAGAGCTGTGGATTAACATATAACTGTAATATGATACAGAATAAGGTCACTTTCATCTGTTTACCAGCATAATTTAAGTTATAATGAAATAAGTTTGACTGAAGTTCAAGGCCAGGAGATTTCCTGCTCATCTGGAATTGGTCCTGTGGAAATTGTTTTCTTCAGTCTCAGGAAATGAAAAGGTTTCCAAAATCTCATTGCAAAGTCTAACTAATCAGAACTAAAAGTGAACATTCCAGCATTCTTTTTTTATTTTTATTTTTCTAATTTTTTTATTTAACCATGCCTATTTTGCACCACACCTATTTTTACCTATTCTGCCTAAATCCAAGGTGTCAACAGAGTCAGAGTCCAATCTGCTTCCCTCCTTGGATGATAATGATTTTGTATAGGCTAATTAAAAGGTATTTATTGTAACAACTCCAACAGTAGAGATTTATATAAAACTGTATAGAATTACTAAAACTGACTATTCCGTTAGTCTGATGATTCAGTAACTTGTGTACTATGCTTTAAGCCAGTCATAATGTTAGTGGCTAATAGCTAATGCCTCACAGCTCAAACACCAAAACAAGCTCATTCATCAAGGAATTTCCATTACTCGCTGTCTTTAACCTACTGAAAACAGTGAATCTGTTATTCCAAATCTGGAACCCTATTTCAAAGAGAGTTGGCTAAACACAGTAAGAAACAGTTTTACAGAATTATCATGATCATTAACAACTTTAACAAATCATTAACAACCCACCGCAATAATATGCTCGCAATAATACAGTATTACCAATAACTGCCCCAAATTTAATTATTCCTACTAAATATAGCTGCTGATTGGAAACCAAAATATTCAGTGTTGAAATGTAATTTGAGATGTTTACTGTAGATTCACAGTAAGCATTATTATATACTCTGGATCAATCCTAATATCTTTTATTCTCAGAAGAAAAAAAAGTGTCAGGTGAACTATGGATTTTCATTTTTTCATATTTCATTTTCATTCAATTTTTTAAATATTATTTATATTGTTTTATATTATAATAACAGTAATAATTATTATTATTTTATTGCAAATACTGAATATGTTATTCCCTGTAATGTATATCTAGTTGTATATCATGCCCTATTTTGTTTGGAAGACGCCTTGGTAAAAAAAAAAATGAAAAAACAGTACATTAACACAAGATAACATTTAGAACTAGTACGTCCCATTTTCCCCATTCAGTGCTCAGCTTCAATTAAGCCTGAAGCACAAACAACCAGAAATTCCAGGGTGCAAGGGTGTTCCCTCCCACAGGATGCATTGCCATTTTTTCCATTTGTTCCAGTTAATTCATAGCCTTTGTGGTAAAAACAGATAAGGTTATTCAAATATCTGTTGAACACAGCACCGGGAAAATGCAAATACGTTGTCAAGGATGATTGTACATATGAGTGATCTCGGGCTGGTAAGACTCAAATCTGGCAGTGCTTTTCTTGGCTTTGTATAATCTGAAGGAAAATGCAATTACATTAGGCATTGCCCATTGTAGTCTGTGAAAATATACTGCAAACAAAGTGATTTCAGATAAAGTGGTCAGTGTCCACAGGTTCAGAAACCAATGATTCAACTCTGCTTGTTTGAAGCCAAGTTTCTGGACACTAGTTTCATTGTTCAGAAAGGACACTTGTTTTACAGTCTTTTACAGTTGCCCCGCATAATAAGACAGGCCTCCAAGTAATTTAATATAGCCTTGTGTTTCTTTCCCCACATTTTACAGGGTTTGATTTTTTTTCACTGAGAGACTAAACCTGTAATTACCATCACCTGTCAGCTGGCACTGAGAGTATACATAACATTGAAATGGAGCATAATATACTGTTAAACAGACATTTGAAAGATACTTTTTGAAGTACACTTAAAGTCCAGTGGTTCATGAAAACAAGATAACTTGCTTGGAATGGACTGGCACATGACAGCAACAAGAGTATTTAAACAGAGTATTACTAAGGATCAAAAGTTAGTTGCCAAGAAACTGAAGGTATTTAAGTCCTATACAGACTTCTACTGTTTATGGATTGTTTTCAAAGTTTAAATATGTTTTTCAGTTTTAAAATGGCATATCTGGGTAGTAGTTTTGCACAGAGGAGTGACGGCTTAATCCAAACCACCATCCAGTTTGGGTCAGAAACACCTACTGTGGCATGGCCAGGCACTGTGTGATGTATGTTGGGTAATGGCATCACTCAAGGAAAGGTTTCAGTTGGAACGCTTTTCCAGCCTTATCTGTAAATATAAGCTATTCTGGTTGAACAGGTGCCAGTAGGCTGTTGTGCATTCTCTGGCATCTGAAAAGAAGCCGATTCCTGAATTAAAGCATTTCCCGGGGCACAACTGTACCTCTGTGACATTTCTGATGCTGGTGGAGCAAGACTGTGGTTGCTACTGAATACTACCAGAAGAATGGAAAAATGGGGTAAAAGAAAAAAGACAATTACATGTATAAATTTATATGGTGTGTATGATGGCAAAATAAAGTGATGGCTTTCCATAAAGAATGTATACCTGGCTAAGCGGAGACGGAAGGGACTGCAGTGGCAGGAAGGGGTTACAGATATAACTGGAATCAAAACCTAGGGAAGAAAAAAATGGGGATGAAAGAAATGGCAATAATTTCAATCGTCACCTAATTATGTTACACTATTCAGAATAGCAGCATGTGATAGCTGTACCTTAGGGCCACACAGAAAATCTGTTTGCCAGTTCAGTGATAGGGAGTGTATGCAGTAGGATATTCTGTATTTAGTATGCAATGGTCCTGCATTGTGACATTCTAAATTGCCATGGCAGTTATTACACCGGGTTGGGGGGTTGGGGTGTGGGGGGGTGGTTGTCTTGGTATCCTGGGAAAATTCCTGATCCTGTAGTTTCCCTGTCTTCATAAATTCCTTACCCTTTCAACTCAAGGTATTTTTTGTATGTTTTATGGCTCAGAACATGGCTCTGGTGTGCTGCACGTGATGGTGGAAGTGTTTTCCCTGTCCACTGCAAGGACATTTTGATCACAAGATGAAAGTAGCAGCATAAATGAAATCCATCATCATATGCACATTCATGTGTCCTGGATCACCATAGCCTACATAAAATTAGTTGTGAATCAATGCATCGCTCTTGCTAAATTATATTTTGTGAACATTTTTTAAGGACACTGCACTACAGTTTTCTCAGGCACACTGTATTTACAAGTACATACATTTGAAGCCTATATGCTATGTGCTCTGATCAAATGCGTGTTCTTAAAAGAAATATTTTAATGCTGCATCAGAGATAAAGCCACTTACTCAGTAGTATGTCTGCTTGTCTGGATGGAAGCACAGGGAAAAAAATAAAAATAATAATAATAATAATCAGTGTCCATACAGTGGTGAATTAAATTCTGCAGTTTGAATTTCCCATTAAACCTGAAGCTAAATAGCTTAAACGTGCTATGCTATAACTAAGAAATAATGACGGAATCAAATAGTAATGGAATCTTTGTTTAGAATTTTGTTTGAAGTTTTGTTAACCCCTTTGCAACCCCAGATGCCAAATCTGGCTAATCCTTGCCCGTTTAGGGGGTGTTCTATTTAAGGCTTTATAACTCCAGATGTGGCAATCACAGACACTTGCAAAATGGCTTCAATGAAGCAAGACACTGGTACCATTTATAATTCTGTACAATAAGATTACAATGAAATAATGTTTTATTCATGGTGAAGTGGTGCATCAAATATAACACATGACTTAGCCAGCTATGAATGCTTTCACTACAGCAGTGGTAGCCAAACTCGGTCCTGTGGCCCCCTGTGTATGCTATTTTTTGTTACACCCACAATCGCAATCCCATAGTTTACTGATTCATCCATTCATGTGTAATATCGGTATGCGTAATATCTGTGTGACACTAAGCTCAAATTGTGAAATGCATCTGTACACTAATGCATGCCACAGTGTATTCTTTTGGAACCAAGTAAGTTTTCCTTTTAGTTGTATCTCATTTGATTTCAAATCCTTTCTGCTGCTCCAGCTCAAGGGATACTACATTGAGACCTAGAGACAGACAGCACAATTGCTGTGTTCAAATCCAAAACACACACACAAAAAAAAGACTGTTCCTTATACTGCACTGCCTCTAGGGAACTGCTTTTCACATGGTGGAATGACAATAGTCTACACAAAGGCTTCCATCTGTCTGCTAGCCTGCAAATTGCTACTCTACAGCTGAGTGAATATCAATACAGACTCACCAGTCTCCAAATATTTAGGATTACAAAAATATATATATATATATATATATATATATGTGGGGCTCATAAGGTGACCAGAGCTGGCCATTACAGAATGTGGTAGACATTTTTAGTGCAGTATCCTAATGTAAGCCAGTAATACAGAATATATGGCTCCTATAAGGTCTATTTTGATGTGTGCATGAGAGCCAACTGTACGACCATGCATTCCTTAGATAGAATCGTTCAGTCAACCAGTTGATTTCGGGATGAGTTGTTCACTTCCCATGAGGGAAAAAATGGCTTCACAGGTGCTTCTGATTAGTCAGGTGTGTTCAATTGCTTCCTTAGTGCAGGTATAAGAGATGTTTCAGTATCTAGTCTTGATTCTAAGCTTTTGATTGCCTTTGGAGTCTGTTATTGGTGTCTAACCTGGGAATCGAACCTGCCACCTTTAAGTTACAAGACCAGCTCCTTCCCCAGTGTACTACACTGCGGCCACTAAAACAGATCCTGTGCCAGCTCACTCTGGACTGACGAGGGCATGATTACACTATCATGGAGATTATGGAGAACATATGTTTTACATAATGCTGATCTAATCAGATGCAACTGAGCACTGTCTCTCTATCACACTTGCTGACTTCCTGTCAGGGCTGTAAACAGTCTGTTTTCTTTTGGAGGTCTGATAAGGAGCACACTTTGGAGATTAGCTGTGCAGGCTGGTTTTGGGTCCCTGGGTGAAAACGCATAACATCACCAGAACGGGAAACATCACCGCTGCATTACGGGAAGCCAAGTACTCAGACTGTCAATGAAGACATCAGTATATACTTGTAAGGCAGATTGGGAATCCTTCCATGCCCAATTCAAACTGTTAGCTAGCACAATTCTTTTTTCTTCTTAACTTTTTATTGAGTGGGCATTGGGTGGGCACGTTTGGGTAGGAGTTTGGGTGGGCTGAGCCCACCCCTGCCCATAGCTACCGCCGGCCGTGCTATGAGGCCTTTGTTGGGTTTCTGCAGAGGTGATTTGGACAGTGTGCGCAGCTCGGCCTCCTGCTCACCGAACTGTGTACCAGGCCCAGGCAGCCAGGAGAGCCCCTCCATGAATGACATTAAGAGTCTCTCCAGGCGGGCATATGCTCACATGCCCTCATCAGTCCAGGGTGAGCTGGCTCGGGATCTGTTTTTGCAGGCCCCTATGGAGCCACACACCCAGACACAGTTAGCGCACCCAAAAACTCTGCAGGAGGCCTCGGAGTTGGCTTTAAAGAGGGAAATTGTGAGGGCTGGAGCTGTAATGTCAGTGTTGTAGGACAGCACACCCGTTGTGAGAGCTGTAGAGGAGAGCAGCCTACCTCAGCCTGCCTGGGCACCCGAACTGACTGGAGTCTTCTGTGCCGTATCGCTGCAGGCTCACCGTGACATGGACACATGCTCCCACATCCCATCTGTCGGGGGTATGGCGAGCCGGGGCACTGAGTCAGGCAGTGCTCCTAGTCTGCCAGAGCTCAGAGAAATGGCTCGGGGTCCACATAGACGGATGGGGGAGCGGAGCCCCAGTCAGCCCTGAAGCAGATGTCAGCGTGCAGCAGGAGCCAGTGGTGGTGTGCTGGGGACTTTTTCCATGTCCCGGTTACCATGAGTGGAGTCCCATGCTCCACGCCATGCACTTTCCAGGCAGCAATGGGGGTGCTGGAGAGAGAGGCAGCGGCGGGACTGAAGCTCCACCCTGAGGAATGCCACTTCCTGCGGAGGGAGGTGAGGTTCCTGGGGCACAAGGTTGGGCCTGAGGACATCAGCCCAATGGAGGACAAACTGCCGGCAGTCAGAGATTGGGGTGCTGGACCGCACCTTCAGGGTGCCGGCTACAGGTGAGGAGTGGTGGCAGGCGATGGTACCCAAAGCTCTTTTTTTTGTTAAAACAAAATTCGGCAAATTTTAGCTGACTCCCAGGCCTATATTAGGAGTTGGGATTAGAATAAATCTTATAGTGAAACTGATTTAGGCTATTTGATATTGATGTTAAAATAACATTTTCAAAGTTATGTTTTATCAAATTAGAATTTACTAAAACAATTACATTGTAGTGACAGAAACATACTACACCCCTCTCTATGTTGATTTTACCTGCAATTTATGTCTCACTATATTTTAAATGTTATGACATTAGGTATTAATCAGGGGCTCTGAATTAAAAAAATAATAATAATAATTACAGTGTGACTTGTTGAGCAAACAAAAGCTTAATTTTGGTATAATAAATCTTAGTCTACACATTTACTTTTTTTTCACTGAGATAACTTTATTATGTAAAATGAATGTCAAGATAAGTGCTAAGTGAGAAGCGGTGATGAGAGGAATATCAATAATGGACCACAATTTGACAAGAGCAGAGGCCCTTGACAGTAGACGGAGAGCAACAGGGCAAAATTGATTGGCACAGTGTCAACGACTTACCCTGGAGAACAGTTCCTTCATCGTAATGTCACGCCACCGACCTTTTGCAAAAAGTCACTGGAGTGCTACATTGTAACCATCAGGTGGAATGACTTTGAGTGTACATGCTAAAGTTTGTGTGTATACGTGTATAGTATTTTGTGTACGTATGTTTTATCACAATGAGAATGAGAACAAAAGGGTTTGAAATGTGGTGAGGCAACTATATTGAAACAGGAAACATGCAGTACTATTAAATAAATATTCAAGAAAATGTAATCCTGCATCTTCCAAGATACTAAACAAAGTACTACAATGACCACATTTTAAACAATGTAATCAAAATTATCATGTTGCAATAGGTATACTTAAATACTTAAGCAATAAGTAATGAGAGGCCATGCTTTAGTGTCAGAACTTTCTTTTATTCATGCATCTGTTTAGTGTGATAGATAATTAACTGGGTTGTAATCTAGGTTCAGTTCCCGGCTAGGGCGATGTCAGTATATATCCAGCCATATAAATGTGAAAAGGTAAAAAAAAAATGTGTGCATAAACGGATGAACAAATACACGAGAGGCGCATGAGTGAGTCTCAAATCAAATCTGACCTGTGCCAGTGCCGACTGTGGCCATCAGCCCCGCAAGGCTGGCGCACAGTTGCATTTCCCAAGGGACATACAGTATGGGAAGGACTCAGTCGGCATGGATAGCAGCGCTCATAGCTCGAGTGACTCCTGTCGGCCAGCTGGCCACCCAAGGCTTGCTCTCTGCGCACTGCGCTTGCATGGCTCGTAACTGCAGTGTGAAAAGAATCATCTGGCTGGCATCACATATTTCGAAGGAGAACACTGAGTTGTCTTCAGTCTCCCAAGCCAGCAGGAGGGGTCATATTTGAGCATGCTTGTAGATACCATCACTTAATCTTTGGCCATGACAAAATTAGCAGTTGACTGTGGCATTATGCACTGTTTATAAAGGGAAAGATGGGGTGATCTGATTGGCAATAATGAAACCCAATCACATCCATGGTTAATTTATTCATATTGATCCAGCTTCTTTTACAACTGCACTAAAGCCTGATGTCATGTGATTACTGAAATTGAGTTGAACAGGCCCTAATCCTCCAGCACCTTGAGTTACAGCTAGTGTTTAACAATTGCGCCTTGGCTGTATAATAGGGCCCATAGTATGACTTAAATTGACTAGCTGGCAAGCTATCTAATTTGATTGTCCAAGTTACTATTGGGAATTTGGTAGAAAGCAAACTGACTGAGTTGCAAGATATCAATAGCCTGCCAAGATTAAATAGTTTAGTCACCCTTCTGACACATGCCCATTTGTCTGATTGACAGCTTCAGATCCCACCCCAGAGGCTGGAGCAGTGATGTTCTGATTACTGGAATTAACTAGCACTGTCTGGAACATACCTGAATTGCTCCAGTCCTTCAGATGATTTTGTCAGTCATTTTGAAGTCAGTGATGTTAAAATTATTGTTGTTTTCCATATAGATCTCCATTCTCTTCTTCCTATCTAAGGAAATGCTAGTGCGAATCTATTGAATGGGCTGTCTAGCAACAATGAAGTATCCATTATAGCATGAAGATGCCCACTTAGTCCTCCAACTGAGTTGTCCTGAAATATTTAACTTCATATCAAAAGGAAACATTATTCTCCCATTTATACATTTGCTAAACATAACTATACATATTTTGCCTATGCTTAATGAACACTTAAAAGTAAGTAAATGCCTCTAAATAAACATGATAAATAATTGGCTAAATCTTCCGATTATATGTTTTTTGCATACCTTTTACACTAGCAAAGCAGTTCATGGCAAATAACCTTGATCAATGAGCTGTTTGAAATTTCTGTATTCAGGACCCATGGGAGTAAATTTCACACTATGGCATGACTTCTCTCAGTATAACGGGAAATATAATTATGTATTAAATTATGTGTACATTTATCACAGCTGAAACATGTCCCCAAATGATTTGCAGATTTATTTGTGAAAAAATAATAATAATACATAACTGCAGGGGGACACGTTTTTTTAAATGATTAAGCATGCAATATAGTTTGTGAAATATCAAAAATAAAAAATACAAATGTAAAAAATAAAAAAATAAACTACTGTATGTGTATCACAAGGGAAAATAAAAACTGATTGTCATTGATTGAAAAAAAGAACCTTGTTTTACTGCAATTGTAGCAATTCTACAAGCTCAGTCTGTTTTGAAAAGGAATTGACTGCTAGAGAAATGATTCAATCTCTTTCCATTCCACTGTATAAAGATCTCAATTTAGATATGTCACAGTGAATGGGGCTCCACAAAGTGCTGAGCTACCTTGTCTGTCAATGATTTCAGGCAATTCAAAATAACCTGTAGCAATGTGAGGGGGGGAAGCCAAACAACAAAGATACTATACTCAGTATATTAGAAGTCCTTTGAGCTTGCAGTAAGTCGTACAATGTAGTATTAGCTTGTTAGGGGGGAAAGAAAATTGGTTGTATGTTACCACATGTTTATGAAATGAATACACATATACAAAACTAAATTATAATTGTACGCCTGGTTTACAATTTGAATTAGGGGTACAACTAGATTTGCTTTAAAAGCATTATGTAAATAGATGTTAAATGCAATAAAGTGTACAGCAACACCAGCTTTTCGCCTGTCACTACCCCCCATGATGTCAGGACCCTAGCTAGCTGTAACTGCCATTTTATTATGATATCAGCAAACTACACAATGGAACAGCAAGGGCATTTTATCAGATGTTCGCCTAAATATTCCCATAAATCTAGGGGTAAGTTGACGATGGCTGTAAAGTAGACCAACCACAGTCACTATCACACAGTCACCAATGAAGCCCAGTTTTTGAGCCCAGTTTTATTTTCCACTATAAATGATTTGCATTTCACACTTTCATGTGACACACAAACTTTGAATGACCACAATCTCTTCAGATGGTAAGACAAAAAAAAAAACACAGAGCCAAGTTATATGAAATAATTTAGGATAACTGGGTAGCATTGCTTTGGAATAGAGCTCATTTAATTTGTGTGAGCAAAGATAGCCAATATTGTTTGTTGCAACTTGTATGCGTGAGTAACCTGACTTTTTTGTACGTTGAACATGTGTTGTAGTGATGTTTAAATACAGCATTAATCATACCGTCTGACAATTCATTCAAAAAACCACAGTTTTATACGACCAGATGCATATGAAGAATGAATGTTCACTGACAGCAGTAAAACATAAATCAATGTATCATCCCTTTAACATTCTATTAATAATACAACTGTATAATTGCACATAACATAATACATTATTAATCTATTCTTGACAAACAATTATCAAATTTGCCCAGGCAAATCGCAAGTTAACTGTGCCCCGATTATACTTGTGTGTGGTTTGCGTAAGGTTTATCTATTTTGGCAATGTAAAGCTGGAAGCACAGAGCTAAGCTAATTGTGTTTGAGGTAAAATAATGCCAATGAGTTACGCATGATGGTGACATATTGGGAGACGACAGGTTTAGAACTGTAGGATGGGGTCACATGCAATGAAACCTGAGCCCCGTGAATTTATTTATTTATTTGAGTTCAATGTGTTTTGAGTTACTGCAGATACACATATTATTGTTCTTTTTCTGTCGGCAATTTGTGCAGCACAAAAAACAAAGCTAGCTAA
The DNA here is from genome assembly GCF_013347855.1 of Anguilla anguilla. NCBI lineage: Eukaryota > Metazoa > Chordata > Actinopteri > Anguilliformes > Anguillidae > Anguilla > Anguilla anguilla. Next base: position 9,589,052 of record NC_049214.1, on the reverse strand, counting down.
CAAGATGACAGCTGTCAGTTTTTTATATAGTTAACTGAAAAAGAGTGCAAGAGCATAACAAAGGTGAGCAGTCTGGTCAACAAAAAATAGTAATGGATGCACAGCAATCAGTAATCATATGAGTCATGGAGGCAGACTACAGATGAGCCCTTTCCCTCTCTACATCCAGAAATGGAAGAGGTTATTGATGGTGAGGTGGATTCAGGGGGAAAGTCTGTGCACTCGAGTCTCTGTCTTTCGGCCTTGGGCCCTCTTTGGGCAGTGCTTATGGTGAGTGAGAGACTGTGTAACTGCAGCACATATATTCACCCAGTGCCTGCTGGCTTGCCAGGCACCAGAATGCCTGGAGGTGGAAAAACGGATGTTGGCCTTCAAGGAAGAGGAGGTGAGGAACCAAAGGCAGAAGGTGACACTACTAAGGGGCCTGGCTGACATAGCAATAAAGCAGACGTTGTGGACTGAGACTCTATCATTGGTGCTGATTCAGCTTGTGACATCCCTGCCAGCAGCTATGGGTGTTCCCACACCACCCTGCAAAGTGGCAGATGATTGTGCAGACCATTTGACGTTCTTTTTTTTATTTTTTAAATCCCATATGTTGTGCTGCCAATACATGCATTTCCTCACTTCTAAAAGAGAAAAATATAATTATCACCAAAGAAATATTCATGTTGTAATTAAGTATCCAAAATAAATACACCTCTTTGGAAATTGCAATGAAAAAATATCCACGTATTGTATCTGTTTGACTGGACACGACTTCATCTCATACCACACCTAATTAAAATTCATGAGGCCATTCTAATGTTACACAATAAACATTTAATGTTTAGAACTTAAAACTACACATTGCGTGTATATGATCTGTATAATTTAATTGAGATTCCCTTACTACAAGGAGCATCCTGCTCAGCAGATTGAAGTTGAATTCCGGGTCAAGACACCATGAAAAACATTTACTTATAAAAATTTTACTTGACTCAATAAGATTCAGGGCTTAAATAGTATAAATTGCCTCACATTAAAATCTCTAAAAACACACGAAAAGAAGCTTTTCTTTGCTATGCATGTATTCTTCTTCCCTTCGGTCAGATGTTGGAATTACTCAGTCACATGGACACATTAGGTTTATTTTATCTGTTTGTGAGGAATTATGTGCCAGAATTCCTTGACATTTTGATGTGATAAAACACAAGAGAATGCTCTGGTACTCTAATGGGATTTACAAAAGGCCACCTTGCACTGAATGAAAATGAAATCACTGACATTTATTTCTTTTGTTTGATCAACAGTACAAGTGAAACAGACACAAGCCACAGGGTATGCAGCCTTATTTTAAACATTGTACAACAAATTTGTTCGTATAGCAATATGTAATACAATAATATATACATAAAATGCCTGTAATGTAAAAAGTAAAAGATATACAAGTACTGAATGCTTGGCTTTTATTTAAGCTGTTCTAATTGGTATAAGATACACATTTCTTATTATCTATTCAGGAAACTGCATGCAGCCAGCGTCAAGTCCAGGAAACATGCTATTATGTGGATATATTATGTTCAATGTGGTGAAAATGCTGAATCAGTAATGGATTGCCATCAACAGTTCATCCAATTTAAAAGGTTAAAAATAGGTATTAGGAGCCCTCACTTACACATAATGGACCACAATTGAGGTTTAAAATGACTTTTCCAGTGCAAATATTGCTATTCATGGATTTATGATAATTAGATATATACCGTGCAGGACTCTAAATTTCCCGTAGGTGTGAGTGTTTGAGTGAATGGTGGGTGAATGATGTGTGTGCCTTGTGATGGACTGGCGAACTGTTCAGGGTGTATTCCTGCCTCTTGCCCAATGCATGCTGGGATAGGCTCCAGCACACCCCACAACCCTGACCAGGAATAAGCGGGCATGGACGATGGATGGGTGGCTGTACTGTGCAGTTCAATACCTAAGAAAATTATTCTGAATGTGCTATCCCAATTGGTCCTTCGTTTTTGAAAACCTTATATCATTTTAACCACTGACTCACTGGTACACATACGAACTTGATATTCTGTATATACAGTGCAGTGCATAAGTATTTTGACAGTGACTATCAAGTAACTTATTACTAGGTAGCCAGATGTTCTGTTGGTAATAGTGATTTCACTGTTGGTACAAATGATGAATGGATAGTTGCCAGGTTAGCTTGAAAAGACGCAGAGATAAGTATTCATTCAACTGATATTTGCTGTGTGTCAGGACACAGGTGGTTATCCTTTTGTCCATATACTCTGTAGCTATGTCTAGCTAACAAATGTGCAGATGCAACTCAACAACGCCATATAGCCAGCAAGCTGCTTTCATTCACTGTTGAATGATTATCGCTTTAAGACCAGAGTTAGGCTGACATTATTTAATTGTAAATAAAATGACATTCTCTTCTTTGATGCCAATATTCATTTGAATGGAAAAATATTCATTTCAATTTACTGTGTGCTGATATGTGCTAGATGAACAAAAAATATCCCTTGGAGTGATCATAAATAGTAACATTTAAATAATGTCATCCCGTCCTCATGCAACAAAAGATTACATACTCACATCAGATATTTTAACAGAATCTACACATCGCTGAATGGAACGTGATCTTAATGCTGCTGTGTGACAGGATAGATGCAACTGAGTTCTCTCTCCAGAGTCCCCTCGGAAAATACCATTGCTCGCATTTCGATGATGTCACTTAATAGTTCTCGCCAGATGCATGAAGCTTGTGTCCCTGTAACTCTGCATCACCAGAAACTTGGAGCAGGAGTACAGGAGTCCAGTCACTGGCATTCTAATGTATTCATAATCAGTTTTACCCTCAACAAGGTTAAGTTGTTGAACCTGTCACCTTCTTCAACCCTCAAGTTTGCACCCCAGGTAAAGTCAGAAAGTTTTCTGAAACCTCTGAAAATAATTGATCCTTATATCTGGGCCAATAAAAAATATGCACTAAAACTGAATGAAATAAGAAATATATATATATATAATATAGTGACTTTTACTCTGATACAGTACAATTTTATCCCTTGTGGACTCATAAACACTGTTAAAGTTTAATTTACCTGAACAGAAATACTGTATGCGAATGTGGGACTACTGGAACTATCCAGGCCTCAGAATGACAATTATTCTACCATTCAAATCCAAAAATAATTCCATCAAATGTTGTAAAATGGAACCAAAACAAAGTTTATTTTCAGTAGGCACTTCTTGTTCCACCATGTCTACCGATAATCACTGTAGTATTGTTTCACAAAAAAATAATTTCATAACCAAACTCCAATATAGTGTGAAAATAATTGCCCAGAAAGAGATGGACAAAAATAGTTTCAAGCGAACTCACAAAGCAAGTCAGCATTGTGAAGGTCAACAGCTGTTTGGGTCGGCTTGGATTCCTAATGAAGCATGTCCCTACTGAAGTTCCCCTTAACTAATAGGTGAACACGCTCATAAATAACCACAGATGCTAATGGCATTAAAAGTCAACACAGCACTGAGAAAATGACCTTAAAAAATGGCATATAGGACATAAACTGTATATACTATATATAGTATAAACTGATGCCATTTATATAATGTGTGAAATGTTGACATTTAACTATTGATTTTCATCACAGTAGAGTATTCAAAAAGTTTTGCTTGTAAGTAATGAAATAATTAATAAAACATTTACAATGGCGCAATATCTTCTCAAAGAGTTTTTCTTTTATTCATTCTGCAGTGTGTGACTCCATGTCTTTTAGCCTCATTTGTCCACTTCGACCTCCACTCCTGGAACTAATTGACATAAAAATGACAGTGTTAAGCGCAACAGCATTTTCCATGTCAAATTTAGCCAGCAATTCCACCTCACCCAAGAAATTCCCATTAGATTAATCAAACAGTTTCTGTCCTTCCACGAAAGGCCAAGTTGCGTTCAGCTGAATGACTGATAATGATGATTATTCTGGTAAGCATCACTCTCCAGTGATTTTTCTCACTCTAAATTATCTCCATGTTGCATTTGTCAGCCGTTTCCACCCATTTGCATACGCCATGACTCCATGCTGCAAACGTGTGTGTTACACGCCGTTGTGATACCCTTAAGAGGGTGATGCAATAGTTCTGGGAGAGGATCGTTATTTGTCACACAGAGAGAATGAGCACACCCACAGCCATCCCAAAATTAAACCAGGTTTCGGACAAAAACAAAGAAGTAAAACAACAAATTAAAATAACAAAGATAAAAGATAGTAAAACAGAGCGACCGCTGTTCAGCATGCCACTTGTAGCTGGCCAACTTTTCAGTTGCCAGCCAGACTGCTTCTCACGGACCGTTTTCTTTCCTGTCTTTCGTGCGCGGACAGACATAACTCAAAACAGCTCTTCTCTCAGTGTGTGCAGGAAACATTGGGAAGCATTGCTTTGGAATACAGCGTGTTTAATATGTGTGAGCTGATATAAATCTGTATCTAACCAATTGTTTTCAAATTACCTCTGATGTGAACAAAGTAGATGCCCTAATTGACTTGGCAAAATAAATGTATGGTAACATGAAATGTGGAAAGTTTTGATTTTGAAATAACCTCTTATGGAAATAAAGTTGATACTCTAATTGACTTAACACAGAGTTGTGAAAAATTGAGTTTAAATATCTTTAGACTGGGTGTATGTAAATATATGGCCTCGATTGCATGGAGATACCCGAAAGTGAATGCAAATACCGATGTGTATGAGCATTGATGTTTGATCATAACTCTGTTGATTTATTTCCAGATTTATTTACTTGAATTATAATTTAAAAAAATTTAAAAAAGAATAAAAATTTCATTTATTGATGTGAAGTGAAAGTAAAGGTGTTGGCACTTCAATGCTGATCTGAATGCCAAAGGAAGCTTCCTAGCTGAAAAATGAGAAGAAAAAAAAAACACATAATTGATGTGCTCATTTGAATGGTGTGCAAAGCAATCTCACTTATGTATTTGTTACTCATAATTGTAATACATAATGCAAGGCAGCCTTCTCTGCATAATTCTGAATCTCTTATATTTTAACATCTGGATATTTTGTGCATTTTTTTCTCATGTTCAATTGTCTGAGCTGAAATACAAGTGACAGACTCCACTGAGCAAAGTAATGATGCAAAGCTACAGAAGTGCCTGAAGCGATTGCTGGAAAATGAGAGACATTTGGCCATCATTGTTATCCAATCTTTGGCATCCTTCAGCTTCAGGGAAACCTGGAATTCCACACAACTTAAGGAAAATAGGTTATTTATTTATTTATTTATTTACAGTGGAAATGTATCTAATTGTACAGAGGAATCATAGAAAAAAATAATGATTTAACTGGAAAACATAAAACCCATCCTAATCTCTATCAAGCTCTTTGGTCTATTATCAAGCTTTATTTGGCCTATTATCAAGCTTCATTTAAGCTTCTCCCTAAATGATCATTTTTTCCGATGCATGAATCCTTACAAAGTTATCATAATGATGTACAGGCTTCAATATAATACAAAAAATAATAAATAAATAAATAAATAAATAAATACATTTATAAGCCACTATAGTATACGCAACTATAATATCAATAAATACATGGCCTGTTTCCACATGCAATTGTTTTCTTGCATGCCTGAAAACTTGATATTTTGAATAGTAGTCCTTTTAAAAATAAATTAATAAATAAATCTTTCAGAATGTATATATTATTATTATTTTCCACCTTATCAAATATGTCAATGTTTCACACCTCTTTTGTCTCCACAGCAACAGGAAAAGGTTCTTGTCCCATTAATTCATTACACTTATATCTACCATCTAGGACAATTACAGCTCTTAAAAGGCAAATGGCAGTAGTAAGTGGCTCTCAGAAATTGCCATTGCAGAATTGGTTAATTCCAGAGTTGCTGTTTAATTGCTACAATCACATTTCTACAACACTTTTGGAAAGGAATAGATACCTGAGACCCCTATACAGATGATAGGAATTCTCACTTGAGAATGATGCAAAACTGAGTTCCATGAGTCAAAACAATGCATTTTATCATGTAAAAATGGTTGTTTTCAAACTACAGCAATAATGAACCAAATATATATATATATATATATAAATTTCAGAAAATGAAGAGTGTGCCAGGTTCCATTTCGCTTGACACTGAAGGCGTATTAATAATTTCAATGATATTCCACTGCAGCATATCCACAACAGATATATGCATTTTAGTCTTCAGTTTTCCCCTTAAGAAAAAATAAAATAAAATAACTCTCCTGCCCACGTCAGACATTCTCTAAAAAACATATTTTGATCATTCCATTAAATATGGTGGGAAAGTTTTCAAAATGTTGCAAAAGCTCTCAGAAACTCACATTTACTGACTGAGCGGCTTACAGAGCCTGTGTTAATCTTGCCTTTTGTCTCTCTTCTCTAATATGCTGAAAAACATAGTGTAATTGTTAAATTTACATTACACATTCAGGACAAACACTGTTGCTATGGATTTACATGGATTTCAATTTTGTAAATGCAGCAGACAAACCTCAAAGCTAGAGCTACATGTACATCAATCACAATAAGATAATGTTAAAGCATGTCATTAAAAATAAAGAGAAGTCAAATAAAATAAGAAGAGGAAGACAGACTGATAGGGAGTGAAAATAGCACCGACCTGAAATTATATGAAATAATTATAGTTATAAAAAATAATTATATTTATTTTTTTTTTGCTTTTTTTGCTTCAATATCTTATGAAGTAAGAACTCTTTAAGATATATACCCTGAAGCATTAAGTCTTTTTTTCACCAGAAAGGTTTGAGTACTTGCACATGTGGAGTACAGCAACCAAGAATACCCCCTGAGGATCTACCGTATTATTTGCAGGGCTAGGCAGTAGGGCACTGAAAATAGTTTTCCATTTATCGAAATTAAGCAAATGTAGCATTGCCCCATTGGCTTAAATGCTTACTTTTAGCCTGATTTAAAAGCAGTAATTGATGTATCACACTGTGTAAAATCTCTATGGATGTAGTATCTATGCTGCTGCTTGGGTGAGATCAGTTCACTGTATACCACAAGCAATGAACTTGAGATACAGTGGTTGCATAATGTATTATGACAAGCGGTTGTAAATCATTAGTGGAGATACGGAGGAGTCATGTAGCATTTGACATGCCATTATAGCAAGCTCTGTACATAAAGTATTACGCATTATAACTACTTAATATAACTGTTATGCTGTTTTTCATCTGTGTGTCAGTTTTATAAAGCTGAACATATTACAAAGCACAACCTATATGTATATGTATATATATATACCTTTTTTTTGTAAAAAAAACCATTTTAGATAAATCAAACAATTTTGTAATTTAAAAAATCACATGTGGTTGAAGTACACATTCTCTGTTTTTATTTAAGGGTATTTTTATGCAGTTTGGTTTCATCACTGAAAATTTATAGCACTATTTATTCATAGCCCCCCTCATCCATTTCAGGGCATCTATATGCTTCAGAATTAATTCTGCTGTCAAAGACAGTGAGACAGTAACTGGCAGCCATACATTTTATAGTGATTTGCAATCACATGATTCTCTGATTTGGGGGAGCAAGCTATTTGCATCAACGAGCAGGCGTACCTAAAAACATGGTCACATAGTATTGTGACATTGCACAGTGATTGTGAAATATGGTATCAAATTGGGTCGTCATTGCTAAAATCTGAAACCCCAGCACAATTCTTGCTCTTGTTAACATATTGTGATTCTGTAATTTGTACTTGTGCCACTACTTCGGCACAAAAAAATAAGTATATTTCTGGTAATGCACACACATGCACACAAACATAAAATATCCAGTGAGTTTTGGAGGGGATTTAAGTCCATGTGTCCACAATTTATTTATTTTTTTGTCCAAAAATACAGGTTGCTCTTATCACAAGATGCAAGTTTCCATATTGTATAATATTGCGTCATGAGCCCCTGCCCACTGATAACGAATGTGAATAGATTTTTTATTTTTTCAACAATATATTTTAATGTGCTCATTTTGGGAGATTGCACATTGCAGGGGGTGGACTGGATTTTGCCTAATGAACATTATTCCTATTGTAAGAAATAAATTTATACTCTCTATTATGTAAATTTTGCCATTAAATTTCAAGCAAAGCTTTATTATTGATTGTCTCATTTTGTAGCTGTTCAGTGCTGATAAAGCTTCAGTGAAGAACAATCTCCGCTGGATTCAATTGGCATTCAGTCAACTGGAAAGCTTTAGCCCATCCTGCAGAGAAGGATTCAGAAAAAAAAAAGTTGTATTCCTGTGTGTCCCTGTTGAAAAAAATGTTGTACTCTGGTGTGTCTCTTTAGATTATTTCATTTATTTACTTATGTTTTACATATGAACCATTTTTTCTGAAGCTGTATAATTACTGTAGGAGTTCAAGGTCAGGTATCTTGCCTAAGGGCACAACAGCAGTGTCATAACAGGAGCCAGACCTGTCCCCTTCTGGTGTAATTATGACTAACACAACCCTATCCCATGGTGCTTAGAATAACCCATTTCAGAAAATAATAATAATGAGGAATGCTGTGTTATGCCATAATCCCATATGGACTATCAGAACTACTCACGGAATCAATAGTAGTCCCACGATCTGATTTACATCTACAGTACTATGGATTCATAAATTCAAATTCAGTCAAATTAACAAAACATTTCTATCCTCTTTAAAACTTTTTTATTATGACTTTACTCTCTCACTGGAATTATACCAACAAAAAAAATAAATAAATAAATAAATAATATATGTAATTAATATAATAATAATATAATTTTTATTTATTTATTTTTTTAATTTAATTTCTGTTGCTGTAATCTATCAGTTATATAACTAATATGTTTTTCACTGTTCCAAACATCCAATTCCCTGATCGATGCTATTGTCCAGATTATCATGCTTGGTTGGTATAACTGCAGATGAGACTGGGCCGGGCGTGCTTCGTAAATGGATGAACTACATGACAATGGTGCCACTTAGAAATTCTGTATTCTGTATCATTATTGTTGTTTAATGTGTACTAATGAAGCTTTAAAAAAGTGCAAAATTTTGGTAACCAAAAAAAGTATCATTAAATATATTTAAGCACATCTTAATTGTCATTTTTAACACAGAGTATATTAGTGGTTTCAATTTAACACACCTTTATTATATTATTTGTGAATACTTTAAAAATATACGAAAGCATACTTACAGAAAATATATAACAATAGCTGGATAGCCATAAAAATAAAAACATATATAAGCCATTCCTTACTGTCCATCTGGAACTACTGGCTACTGGTAGGCTCACTGATGCCTCCTTGAGCCAGTTAGCATGTACAAAGAGGAAATGCAATATTTTCCAATAAATATTTTGCACAAAAATCACTGAGCTTTGCTTGTAAACATGCTTTTCCAGGAGGTATATTTAGGAGAATAGTTTTACTTCAAACTGAAAATTGGAAGTTATGGGTAATTTCGTTGCCCACAGTCTGCAGTATTGTATACTTTTTCATCATGCAAAATTAAGTGAGGAGAGACTAATTTAACGTGCTTCCCTTCCATTGTTAAAAGACTCAATATGAGTGAATTAACAGCTTACTGTTTCGCAAAGGATTCCTCCAAGTGGAAGTGGTTAAGTGCAAGTGAACAAGGGCACATCTTTAACGGATTGGACCGCATCCCTAGACTCCAGATGGTCATGTTTATTTTTCCTCAGCAGGCTATGTAATGAACCATGAGGAATTGTGAGGCTTATTTCCGAAACCGTAATAGTCATCAATTTATGATTTAGCATGATCAAAGTTGTTTATATAATGATAATCATGCAGTGGCCTTGGTTCAGTGCAGGAAAAAAAATATTGTTTTGTATAAAAACAGGAGTTGGTTGGGCATTGGCAATGTTCTCTCTGTTTTTGTTTGAGCCGTTTGGTATTAGAATTAGAAAATGAATAAAGCAGATAATGGCTAAATAAACATTTGTATAGATTGTGAGGTCTGAAACAAACTGTTTATATGCAATGCAAATTGGGAGTAAAATATATCATCAGAATTCACATACGTTAACATAAACACTAATGTTCTTATAGAATTGTTCTTATAGAGTGTTTTGTTAATTTCAAGTTTCTTAGCACAAATAATAGAAGGCTCCTAAAGCTCCCTATTTCCTAAAAAAAAAAATAGCTGCAGTGCTCTTTTGCTATTTCTGCCTGCACTCAATTTAACTAGTTCAATGCAGAATGCAAAGTTCAATGCAAAATGCAAAATACCTCCTAATGCTCAAATATGCTGGGAAATGAAAAAATAAAAATACAGCAGTGTTCCAAAAATCAATTTGCCTTGCTTTTGATATCTCTCTGCATCCATATTAATCTCTGTGTAAAGTTTTTCCCCTATACATATGACCACCTCATCCACTTGCAAGAATAATAATTTTATTTTATTTTTGCATTATTTTTGTGACTCGTACATTAACTACATTAACTTTTGTTTTAATGAATTTGTTAAAGTATATGAGTAATATTGAAATATGGTGGTAATATAGTGATTCATTGTGACCATGGATTCAGGGTCTGAAAACATTGACTGCAAACTAAACTATTTCATTGATTATTTATTTATTTATTTATTTATTTAACCATTAAAACATGACATACATTTTAGGGCGTAAAACAATTGCCTCTGTCATGCATACTGCATTTGCAGAACAACACTGAATCTTAGCCACTTACCTTTCAGCTCAAATATTTTGGGTGCACAAATGAGTTGATTAATGTGAAACTTCTGGTTAATCTTGTGTCTTTCATCATGAAATCCATCGTGACAACAATTGTGATGCAGTTATCTTTGCTTTAGGTGATGGAAGAAGCACCTCATACCATATGTCCAGCTACATTAATGGACATGCTACTAAGCTGGGTATACGTGGACAGGCAAGATAAATTGTTTACAGTGATACAACTATTTTATGCTTGATATTTGTATTTATTTTTTGTACATGCTTCATGATCCATTCAGTACTTCACAATAGGTAGCTACTTACTGTATTTATTCCTTTTTAAAAATGTACAATTTTCTAAATAAGTTTTTTTTTTCCTTTCCTAATTTTAGAGTATTTAATTACTTATCAGTTGATCTTAAGTGCAGATACACTTTGTTAGCCTTAACTGTTCTGCTGTTTCTGCCATAACAGAATGGTCCAGGCTGCTGGCACATGTCTGTCTTTGCTTCTTCTAGACAGACAACCTACTTATCCAGCCTGCTGATCTTGGCCCTTGCACTGTTTCAGTAGAACAACTTAAACTCGCTCATGATGCTGTGGCTAGGCTCATGTTCAATTAACTCAGAGGAGGCCCAAGCTCCTGGCTCCTCCCTATCCTTGATCTGTCATGAGACCTAACCCCTCATTATAGACTTTCACACCAGCAAAGTATGGAGAGTACTTCAACCCCTGTGGCAGCACATAACACATTTTTTGACTGCCAGCACCAACATTAGCTACGAGCACTCTTAAAACCTTTCTTCATCCAAAGGCATCTTAAGCGTAACATTTTTAGACTCACTAGCAAAAAGCACAGAGTGGCACGGTGGCAACAATTAGCTAATCTTACATTCATTGTGAATGGCAGCGCTATGGATCATGGGTCATTTTGTAGCAAAAGAGTGCTCAGCTTGTTACCAGCTGAAAAAAATCAATGGAAGTCAATTGGGAACTGCATTAAGGGTGCATCTGGCTAAGCACACCGAGAAACTTATCCATTTTCCTATTCATACTACACTAGCTGACAACACTAAGTGACCTACCCATGCACCTGTTCAGCTTATGGCCCAGAGCTAAGTGAATGAGACACAAGCAGAACAGTTCCTCTTTCTCTTGCCTGTGACTAATTAAGGGAGAAGACTACAGTATAGACTACAGTCCTTTCTCATACACCACTAAGTCAGGCAATGCCTTCCTGAATTCATTTAATTCAGTTACTCGTTTGTCATAAAAGCTTAACATTCCAATAGACCTTCATTATTAACAAGTTCATCTTAATCATTCCCATCAATAATCCCACAATCCAAACTTGGTTTATGGTACTAATGATGAAGATCATCAAAAAAAAGCATGTTTACAAGCAAAGCTCAGTGATTTTTGTGCAAAATATTTATTGGAAAATATTGCATTTCCTCTTTGTACATGCTAACTGGCTCAAAGAGGCATCAGTGAGCCTACCAGTAGCCAGTGGTTCCAGATGGACAGTAAGGAATGGCTTATATATGTTTTTATCATCATCAAGTTTTTATGCTACAGCCTGTTGTTTACAAAGCCGATGGCTCAGGTTGGGCACGAAGTGGTTTGTATTGAAGTGAAAATGGGATTCGTTTGACCTCAATTGATTCATTTGAGCTTTCTCAGTGTCCATGCACTAATAACCTAGTTTACATTAATGCCACTTTATATCAATATCAAACGCCCATTTTGCCAGATCCGTGAACCAGATTTTAAGCAGCTGAGCCGTGCAAATGCGAACTCACTCGTTCACTCTGCCTTGAGGAGAGCAGAAGACAGTTGACATCTGCCAAATGTGAGCAATCAACATTCTTGGGCACAGGCGGATGGTGAAACAAATGCCTGACACACACCAGGGTCTTTTTATGTGCACCAGATGAGATATTTAACAACCCAGAGAGAATGGCGGACATAACTGGCAATAATGATCATATGCACATCCAGAGACCATGGAATTAGGCCAGCATGGGGTTGATCGGTTGCATTCACATGAATATTCAATAAAGGTAGGATACATGCTCTAAAGAACAGCAATGCAACCAAACAGCATAGACTTACAGAAGTAAAAATTTTGACCTCTTCATGGATTTCAAAAGGGTTATTAATACTTAAACGTGCCTTTATGAATTCTGCTTAAGTGGAAGTGAGCCTGAAATATTTACAGAGTTTGAAAAAGATTAATATAAGGACAGTTTTGTGAATGAGGCCCATTGTTATGCTGTATGACATTACTTGAGTTTATTTCAGAGTATAATTCAATATGTATACCTAATATATATATATATATATATATATATATATATATATATATATATATATATATATATATATATATAACAAAGTATTGCACTAAGCTACTTTTTATTTGGTAATTAAATTTAGCATTTTTTAAATCAGTAAACTCTAAAAACCAATAAAAACAGCAGGTCTTCCATTTTGGAACTGTCAGAGCACAGCAAGTGCATGGTAGACAAGGTTACAACAGAACATGAAGTGAAACATCACTGGCCCCACTTAAACATCTTTTTCATGTGAAAGCAATACAAGATGAACATTTACATTCTTCCTGAAGATAACATTGAGAGATTCCCTTTCAAAACTTAATTCTACAACCTTACAGGTACAGTAGCTATCATTAGCTGAACAACTTTTCAGTGTTGTCACTTGGTTCTTGGATATGTGTAAGAAAGCTCTGGTGTTGAGGCTGTCGCTAGCTATACCGTGTTAGCTATAAATGTGTTCAAAGTGGCTGTGTAGTGTGTTTTAGCTGGGCTATATTTTTTGTAATTACATGTGGGAATGAAATCAGTAATGGATGAAAGTATATCTAACTTCCAATATCAGTTGCCAGCAGCTGTTATATCAATAGAGAAACATCTTAAAGAGCATAAGAGCAAGGAGTGGAGTGTGAGGTGGTATTTACAAAAATACAAGAAATTTTAGGTGAATCAGAATGTTAATGAACACATCCACAGGAATACGATAAGAATATTTATGCCAGAACATTGATTGTTATTTATTTATTCTAGAACTTCTATTATTTTTATTTGTAATGTATTATATTATCTTTATATTATTTTATTAATTTCCAAAATACATATTTTTTTTCTATCAAAAAAATTTCAGATGATAACTATATGATGGTAGCCATAGCAACTACTAGTTCAATATTAGGAGAGTAATCATATAATCACCAAGAACTTAGGTGTATTATGGTTACAGCCGTGATATGAAGTGATTGTACTTTTTCAATAAACAACTTATTTACTCCTACTTGAGTAACTGCCTTAGCTTAGCTTAACTGCCTGTACTTCTACTTTTATTATGGTAGATTGTCTCTGAAGTAATATTATGTTTACTTGTCTAAGTTTCTCCAAATGCTCTTTCCACCACTGCACACCTGTATCGGTGAAGTGCCAGCCATAATTTATCTGGGTATCTCTACATATTCATATGCATAATCTTTGAGTGGTAAACATATGGTAATTCACCAGTCTGTGTGATGTCTGAGGATACATTCATAAAAAGGGAAGCAAGAGAAGCTGAAAGCACTTGCTGTCCCTGATAGGGAAGGGGTAATTGTCCCAAGGATGACCTCGCAATCTGAACAGATGGTTCTCAAACGCTGCCAGGAAAATTAAGGAAAGCAGGTACAGATTAAGAGAGAAAAATATTCCTGAGAAATTCCTGAGTGTTGAGTTAGTGAGCCTGCAGTGCGTGTACTCTTTCAAAACCAGTTTCTCTGCATTAATCACAATGGGCATTCCCCACATAAACGTAAAGCAAAATTGGCATCTGGGTTCACTTCAACAGGTAATCTAACAAGAAAAGAAAATTTGAGTATATAAAGCAATTCAATCGAAAAAGTGCACTGAGAGTTCAACAATGTTACTTGTTTTACTATAGAAGATCAGACATGATTATGCAAATTTGACTCTATTTTTGAGCATGTGTGCCTGCACTTAACGCTTCACAACAATCAGTGGGGTCATTATAAAAACTCTAATCACATTAAAGGCATTCTTACACATTTTATTACTAAATATTTAATCTTATTTAAAATAACCAAGAAGGGATTTTGTTTTGGTGAAATGAAATGTTATTCAAATTGTGGCCAACCCCTGTTTTGCCATCATCCGGATTGTTTAATTCTGATCAGTCCAACCTAGCCAGTAAAGAGGTCCTCTAAAATAATTTTAAATGTCGATCTTCACCAAGATAACGGTGTGGTATAAAACATTTTAGTTTTACGAATGGGTGTGTTTTTTTTTTTTTTTTTTTTACAGTAAAAAGGTGACGTGTGCCTTGTTGATTCCAACCAACTGCTAGAATAAAGCGTCATAGCCACCAAACTTTCTGCCAAAAAAAAATATAGCTCTAAAATGTTGCGGCCTTTAATTACAGACACAATGGAGCACTGTACTTTGGGATTATTTCTTCTCAGTCATTTGAAGGGGTGCTGACTGTTCTCTGTATCCATGTGTGGTTTTAACAGTTGCTTATTCACATTTACATATTTGTGTTTTCATACTCTGATCATTTTAAACTAGAATGAAAATGGGTTTCACGGCTAATGCTTACTAATTTCACACAAATCTGAAATAAATAAAAAAATAGAAAATTGAAGCAGAAACAAAAACTTGTTTATTGATACATTCTTATTCCAAGCAGCTGAGTAAGAGTTTTTCTGCCAAATAATAAGTGTAGAACCATGAGACACCAAGCATGTCTGTGCCTATGATGCTCATATTACAGAATATCAGTTTTGTGATCAGAATTATGTTTATGGTTTTAGTGGGATTAGGGTTACAAAAAATGTAAATTGGGATATTGGGCTAAGATGTGTATCAAAATGAGCTCAATTCCCTAGTGTTTCATGCAACAGTGTAGCGGTCTGTATCTTTCTATGAATCTGGAATGTTAAAAGAAATACTCATTAGGGGGAGCTGAATTGAAATTATTCTGAAGGGAAACAGTTCATTCCAACTGACATCCAAGACACATCATTATAAGGAATTCATTACGTATTCTGCTCCTTTGGGAAATGATTAATGGGGCCACACAGATAAAAGGCAACCTAACATTATGTGCAGGATTGTTTTCAGTGTTACAGAAAATAAGGTCATGGTAACATTACCATATGCATTTTACATTGTTACACAGTATGTACAGGCGCATTATGATATTTTAAATTATTTTTGCCATTGACGTATGTTGGTGAAAACAATCACCAAATGCAGATGAAACTAAAGATGGAAAACCACATACCTCTGAGAGTTCAGCTAAATATTTTAAGTGTGGAACACCATATTAACTAGTCTTTCATACACAAAATATATACCTCTATGTGGTATGTATCTATCACTCCAGACAGCACACTGAGCTCTGAATTGAAAATTCCTCATCTGCAGAAAAAAAAAAAAAAATCGAAAATACCCAAAAACATCCATCACCCATAAAATTAAGGTACATTACTTCATTTTCATTAATTTTAAAAATTAGAAAACATAAATAATTCAAATTATGCAGTGCACTTCATTTAAATTGCCATTCTATAATTATACTGCTGTTAAGGTTTCATTTCCTTGATGGAGGCATTCACAAAATGGCACTTTTGAATTTTATATTATAATTATACAGCCTGATTTGACATCTCAATGCTGAGCCCTCCATTCAAAATTAAGGCATCAATGTCCACAGATTTGAACCTACAACCTCTTGGTTATGAGTAGAAACCACTTTTCCACAGAGCTGAACAGATAATTCTCATTATAGTCAATGATTCTTCACTTGCAGAAAGCCATACATTGAAATGGCTGTCTGTGTGAAACTAATTGATTCTTGACACCAGGACATCTGTCATGGTCATGAGGAAAAAAACTAAATCCTCTCAGCTGAAGTGTTCAACATGCCCAGTGAATGAATGAATACATTTTTTCTTGTGTGTGTATGTGTGTGCGTGCACACAAATGTGTTTGTGTTTCTCTTAATTGGTCCTGCTCCCTTTGTCCCCAGTCATCCTTGTACTGTAGTGTTTTTTTTTTTGTTTTTGTTAGTCAGGTACTTACACTTACCTTCTTCTTTTACTGTATAGCTCAAGGCTCTTTTGCCCATCTGCCCCACTCTGAAGCAACTCCTTCTCCACCACACCTGCGTCTGTTTAAATTTTAATACCTCTGTGCGGCATTCATTACCATCACATAATTGTCTTGGCCTTTCATTACTTGCCCCTTGGCTTATGAAACATAGCAGCATCGTCAGTCAATTATCTGCCGTTACTGACTCCTATGAGGGAATCCAATGCTGTTATGAGATGGACACGGTGCTTTCATGTACGTAAATATTGTCTCTCACTCTGATACCATCAGGTCCTGATCTCATATCCAACAATTAATGTTGGAAATGTATTGCAAGAAGTGATCATTATTAAACCCAATTATTCTCAGTAATAAGAAACTCTGTCGTTCTCTTTCTCTCGCTCTCTCGTACCCAATACATATACTTATGTGAAAGATGTAAGCTAAACGTGACTAAATGGGGAAAATAAATAAATCATATGCAATCAAAAAGGCATTACAAATTAAGGACTAAGCACACAGATTACATTGAAAATGCCTTGTGAATTATGTATATAACATTCTATTAATGTAATGTATCTTTTATAATTTGACTGTATTATCAGATAAGCTTTGCCAAGTATACATTCAGTTCTCTACTCAAGATATGAAACATCTCATTAAAAAATGAATAAATACATAATCCCTATCTCCCCATGGCAGTGGAGTGGCTGCATGGGCTCAGGTTGGAGATTTGCTGATAGTCTCTACCATCATTGTCCAAATGGATAGTCCCATCATAAGCCGCACAATGAGCTACCTTTGGGGCGACATGGCTCAGGAGGTAAGAGCGATTGTCTGGCATTCGGAGGGTTGCCGGTTCAAACCCCGGCCTGGGCGTCTCGAAGTGTCCTTGAGCAAGACACCTAACCCCTGCTCTGGCGAATGAGAGGCATCAATTGTAAAGCGCTTTGGATAAAAGCGCTATATAAATGCAGTCCATTTACCATTACCTTTGCATGCATGCACGTATGATCAGCATTAAATCATATGTACAGCATTCCTATGATCCTAAAATGAACAAAGTGGCTCCAGAAAATCATATCTAGTCATAATTATAGAGCTTAAAAGCCTTTGTTGAAGGACTGATTATAGTAAAATACAGAAATTGTCCACATTTTGTAATTTCACAAAATTATTCACATCTTTATTCAAAAGAAATTTGAAAAGTCGTGCCTGCAGTGCAATGAATGCAGTTTTATTTCCTCTTCTTTGAGAGCTCTCCTATTCAGGCCCACACTTTTTGTAGTACTTGGATTGTGCCGATAGTTTGTCATGATTACATTGCAGGAAGTTTTCTACTTGCAAACATGCACAATACATGCGGTGTGCATAGGAATTTGGGTTGTCTTTGAGCTTGGTGTGCCTTGGTGGGTTGTCTTTGAGCTTGGTGTGCCTAGAACAGGGAGAGAGAGAGTTTAAGATTTGAAAATAAAATATCATACAGTGACTTTATTTGTTTCAGAGATAGCTTGTCATGAGACAGCTTGGCAGACGCATTCTTTTTCTATATCTTTCGCTCCATTGTTCTTCTGCCGTAATCTGCTCTCCCCAACAGCTCCATTTATTCTGGTGTAATTTAGGAGCTCAACAGTCACAGGCAGAAGTGCTCTCCTCCAGTGCAGGGTTATACTGTAGCACCAGATGTGATCTGGACTTTACAGACAACTGTATCTTGGAAATGCTGGTCTGTGGAGCATAGCAAATGAAAAAAAAAGGAACTCATGAAAAATGACTTCAAGTCTGAATGATACTAAGCATCCTTTGAAATGCTCAGCCTTTCCTCCATTCAAAAGGCAACTCCAAATTGAACCAAGGCCTGGGTTTAAATAAAAACTCATTGTATCAGGTATCAATCCAATTGAGAATCTGGTTCACTGGAAGGACATTTTCACCAGTGACCCATGAAACACTCACAAAAGATATTTTTGAACAATTTGCAAATATGTGTGAGCATAGCATATCTTTCTGAATAAAGCATACTGCGCAAGGCACACAGTGCTGCATTGCTTATAACTTGCATTATTGAATCAGGCGATATTTAATTTATTGTAAACTGCCAAATTTTACAGCACATTATGCCAAATTATCCGATTATCTATGTGCGGGATAAGGACAGTATGTATACATTATATATGGACTCCAACAAAAAAACGTGGCCTGTTAATTCAGCATGGTTTCTGTTCAACATTCCTTATAAACAGTTTCTTAAACTTTGAAGAATTGTGAGAAAAATTCAACTAAACACCCGTTGTGTATAGATACCCCTGGAAGCTGCTCAGAACGTGTGTGCGTGTGTGTGTGTGTGTGTGTGTGTGTGCATGTGTGTTTGTGCATGTGTGCGAGAGAGAGAGACCTAACTGTGAAGGCACCAAAACACACTGTTGTACATTTTCTTATCAGTATGTGCAAGAGCCACATTGAAAACCTACAACTGACAAATTTACAAAAGGATAGGCTGCCTCGCCACTGGATGTCTGCTAACTGTATGAAGTTCTTTCAAATTTGTATGTGTTCTTTTAAGCATTTGTACTGAGCTATGAAGGCCAATCTTCCAATTTGTTGATGATGATAAAACACACATCAAAAGATCTTCTTTTCTTGTGTGATTTCTGTCAGATCTGTTTTGTTCTTTAATGAGTGAATATTATTTGGAGGCAAGATTTCTAATTATCTGTTGTGCTCAGTGCTCCCTCCAATCTTTCAAGGACATATGCTACACATTGAAGGATTGCAACTTTTTTGTCCCTATCTGAAGAAAAAGGAGAAAAGGAAATGTTGAATTTCTTGCAGGTGTTAAAGCAACCATGCCTTGACATAATGCCTTTCCACTGTGAATGTATGTGACTTCTCTATTATGACTGTGGCTAGAGCTTTAAAGTACTGGAGCTGCATTGTCCTTTGTCTTAGGAGCTCTGACCTTGTCCTGATGCCATCGTGGAGTGGACATTCAGGGTTTGATTCCAAGTTCTGATAACTAAGCTCTTCACCACATCAAAACCCCCTGCTCACCTCAGTACTGTTAACGATGACACTAAAAGCATCATTATTGTTTTCCTGTCTGAGTTAAAAAATCATTGATATCAAAACAGAACGATATGCATATAAATTGATTCACAACACAAAATGTTTAGTTTGTGTAATCCCAATGATAAAATTATTTTTTAAATAAAAATTTTATTTTTTCATTTTACTTAGTTCTCGAGACAATATGAGGTTGAAGTTTAGGTACTACATAGAAGGCCTCCTGTAGGAGCACAGCCACAATGTGACACGGAGTCAGTTCCCCAAGGTCATACATTTGGCATCATTGAGGCACTGACCAAGGATGTCTGCATAATATTGACTGCATAACGTTACAGTTCAGTTGTTTAGATGTTGAGATCATGAGCATGCAGCATAGTTTCCCTTCAGGCTTCATAAAGGCCTTGCCTTGCTGCTTAGTCTGTAGTCTTATACAGTAGTGTAAAGTAACAAAGTACAAATACTTAGTTCTGTACTTAAATATTTTGTTTATAATTTGTACTTTACTCAAGTATTTATGTTTCTGTTTGCTTTCACATTTACTTCATTACATTTAAAAAAAATATATATAGACTTTTACTCCAATACAATTTCTCAGACTGCCTTTGTTACTTGCTACAAAATAGAGAATAGAAAAAAGAGAAAATATATGTATTGTCTACAAATACAGCCTTGTGGACTGAGCAGTTAAGCACCTAATGCTAAAGGATGACAGAAGACTGTTTTCTAGTCGGATGACTGCCAGCAGTACACCAGCCACAGCCCTGCGATCATGCCGCCTGGGCGTTGTCATGTGTAATTGTTTAATGTGCAATTGTTTGTTCAGCAGTGTCTGCATGTCTGCTTATAATACTCTACTTGTGGCTTGTTTTTTTTTTTTTTCTGAAGTCGCATGAAAAAATCTGAATCAAGGGTGGCGGTTTTCTGGGCTTGTTTTAGAAATCTGTTCTCTTTTTTTGTAGTTTGACAAGCTCTGTTTTAATCACATTCATGCTACTATTGCTTAATGGCAAAAGGTAACCTGTAAATGTAGGTAAATGCTCCCCATCCCCAACTTGAGTCATTTTCCAGTAAGGTATCAATACTTTTACTTCAGTATGAATTTTTAATGACTTTCTACACCACAGTACTTATGAGAAAGTCAAGTGGATAAAGATGGTTTTCATTTACATAAGGTAAATAACATGTAATGTATATAACGTGTTCTTGCATTTTTCTTTCATAGATTTATGAAAACATACATTTTTTGTTTTGAACTTTATTTCTTATGTTATGAAATTAACTTTTAAATCATGCTTCCCCTATCAAACAAATCATCTCCTTTTACTGATGGTGCACACAAAGCTCCAATTCAGATGTTAAGACACAGATTATCTCCCACAGCTTCTGAAATATCTGTCCTTTGCAAAGTAAATTCTGAGTACCCCCACCCCATGATGTACAGATGGCTAATGTCTGTCTTGAAGTACATATTATTGATTTTAGAATCTCTTAGAGGCTATTTATGATTGAGAATCCATAAGACAAACAATCAAACAGCGTTCCATTTTTAATGAATGTGTGTTCTAATAAATACATTAGCAGGAGGCAACTAATGCACAGTGTGATGTGTGACCTTCCCCACTCTGCACTGGTCTCGGGCTTGTCTGCAGAACAGTGTATATAAAAGCAAGATGCTGTATACATAATGGAATTTTTTGGTTAATTTGAACTACATTTTCACACGCTGTTAAAACTGATTCCTTTCAAACTGATTTCCTTTTTTGTTTTTATGCCTGTTTTCTATCAATTTTGGATACATAATTGGCATGTGATGGTGCATACCATGGCAACCTCCCATGCACAGCTCAATCAGTAACCCTCCACAATGTGCATTTCTATGTCCAAAACATTCTAAAATACACATCACAGTTTTTTTCAGGGCCCAATGTTTCATTTAAAATATGCCTGTCCAGCAGCAAGGCTTCATTCTATGTAGCCTTATTTATATACTGGCTAAATATCAAGCTAACTAGTCAGATATACTACACTTGATTTCAATAATTTACCAGGCTTGTTTAGGCTATTAAGTAAATCAGTAAATTTAGTAAAGACTATTTAGTAAACTGCCTACCTTCTGGAACTGGTGATACAATAACAAAAGTAGTTTCAGGCACACACGTAAATTTAGTCTGACAGTGGAATGTTGAAGTGATATAGAATTTGAACACTATTTAAAGAGAGTTTTTCTAGCAAAGCTACTCACAGTATTCTAAATATACCTTCAAAATATTTTTACAGAAAAGTGCTTTTGTTGCTCCAGTGCCAGCGTACGTACATACTGTACAACATAACTGGGGAAGGCTCTGAAAGACAAAGTTCATTTTTTTTTTTTTTTTTTTTTAAAGGATTGCAGTAAAAACTAAAAAAGACTAATAATGATTATTACTTTTTTCACCCTGCTTTTCAGGGCTCAGTAGCTATTGGACCTTTGTACATGAAACTGTATGAAATGCTGCCAGAACAGGTCAACATGCTGAAGAAATGCCCCTGGCTCCCCCCCAAGTGTAGCTGACCCAAAGCTAAAGCAGGTCATTGAAAATACAGCTCAAATAGCTGGGGAGTTCCTGCACATGCTGTTAACACATACAGATAATACAGGGGATAGACCAAACGCATGCCCGAATAAAGGCTTCCACAGAACACAAGTACTTTTGGGTGCCTCGACAGACTGCCATCACCTGAATGTCCAGATTTATTTATTTAACAAAGCTTCAGCATTGCAAGTGTGGTACCACAGACTTGGCTTCACAGAACTGTAACATCTCATCCAATCACCTGTAAAAAGGTGGAATGTTTTAGTGCCGGATTATCTGTTAGTTGGTTGGTATTCATTATTAGTTGATATTCACTATTTCTTAGCTACTGTATGTACCAAAACAAATATTTAAAGCAAGACTGCAATGGTCTATCCTGCACCTCGAAACCAAGCAGGCAATACAGATGTGCATCTGTAAAGATGCACTGTCTTCATCAGGATGTGTTCTGCACTGCCATTTTGGTAACATTACAATTATCTATACATTAATACGTCACTAGTGCTGCTTCAAGGGCCAGAGTACAGAATGCAGAAGTGTGTAGGTATAAAAAATATAAAGTATCAGTACACACACATGCTCACAAATGACTGTTTCTTTGTCCTGTTGGCTAGACCACCAAGTATTATGCCTATTGGTCACATCAATGCTTGGTTAAATCTCCTAGGTTTGATCTATCTTATGTATTATAATGAACTTCCGAGCTAACAGTGTTCACTTTTTGAAAGATATCAGGCAATCGACAAAAATAAATAAATTAACTCTGCAACTAAAAAAAAATAAATACATAAATGGTAAATGATGGTTAGAGATATTTGCCCTATGAAATGTGGAGCCCTGGTTTTACATATCATCAATTTCAGTGCCTCAGATGTCATGCGTCCTCTTATTGGTTATTGTCTGGACAGACTACAATACCCTAATTTCAGTTAAAATTCACTGATAAAATCGTACACTAAAATCTGTCCTACGAGAATTATGTGGGATAAACACTCTAATTCTACCTCTACTTTATACCATGGTATATGCAAAAATACAGAGAAAAATGAGATATTTATGATTCAGTATAATTGTTTTTTGTTTGTTTGTTTTTAATATGGCACTATCTGCATGATACATATGCTGTTCTTATAATAAATTGAAATGTTCACTTTCGGTTTGTTATGCTTGTATTTAGAAGGCTTACGACAGTTTCCCATTTTGGTTGCATCTGAAAGTGGCCTTGCTTTTGTACCTGTCAAAATAACTATGTGAGTTGTCAACAAAGAGAATGTATAGCACATTGTTATATGCTTATTCCTATGGCCACAAAATACTGCCTTGAGAGGCTACTGGCCTCATTATGATTGGCCTGTTCAGAATTCAGTGTCTAACTAAGGGGCATACTTCTACACTGAAAAGGAGTGCTTCAGCGAGATGAACCACTCAGCAGCCCACACAGTGCCAGCCGTTAAAAACAACATGTTCCAGTTGTTCCTGTTATACCTTGGTATCTGTCTTTATTTAAGTCAGGTTACAGATTTGCAATGCAGTTGGACATAAGTTACCCTTGGAGAGTTAGAAGTCGAACAACAGAAATGTTACTTGCACTCAAATAATGAGTATAAACTTCAAAGAAGCTCAGATAGAGAAAAGTCTGCAGGTTCATACGAAGCATGATGCATACAGCCACCCTCAGTGTTCTAGACATACTGCTCAGACAATAAAGATATCAACCACATGGCAATATCACAAGAGACATTCCCACTTTAATTATTAAATAAAATTATTAAATTAATTATTATTCATGATAAGTTATTCATGACAAGAAAATGAGTAACACATTGCAGGCAGTCATGTCAAAAATGATTGAGGCTCCAATGAGATTCCAATGCTTCACCTATGCCCTTCCCATTGTGCACCAGTCTTTTTAGAAGTTCTGTCAGGGGATTTCTATTTGATTGTGCCCACCTCTTGACTTCTTATAGGTATCATATTCATCGAATGGAAATGAAATATTATTTCCATTAGATGAGTACAACCTGGGCCTGAATACAATCAACATCCTCAGCTTTGACTTAAATGAAATACTCTTTTTATGCCTCCGCGATGGCACAGCCGTGGCCGGAGGCATTATGTTTTCGGGTTGTTTGTCTGTCCGTCCGTCCCTCCTTCCATCCATCTGTCCGTCCCAATTATCGTGAACGTGATATCGCAGGACCGCCTTAAGGGAATTTCTTCAAATTTGGCACAAACGTCCACTTGGACTTAAGGATGAACTGATTAGATTTTGGTGGTCAAAGGTCAAGGTCACTGTGACCTCACAAAACACATTTTTGCCTTGAGGGAATACAAAACACGTTTTTGCCTTGAAGGAATTTCTTCACATTTGGCACACACGTCATCTTGGACTCAAGCATGAACTGATTAGATTTTGATGGTCAAAGGTCAAGGTCACTGTGACCTCACATCCGTCCCATTCTATTGTGAGCGCGATATCTCAGGAACGCCATGAGGGAATTTCTTCAAATTTGGCACAAACATCCACTTGGACTTAAGGATGAACTGATTAGATTTTGGTGGTCAAAGGTCAAGGTCACTGTGACCTTACAAAACACATTTTTCTCCATAACTCAAGAATTTATATGCTAATTATGACAAAGTTTCACACAAATGTCTAATAAGATAAAATGATGAAGTGATGACATTTTATATCCAAACAGTCAAACAGAGCACTGGCTACTGGTTGGCGGAGGCATACAACTGCGAGGCGGTATTTCTAGTTTTTTTTCCAGTTTTCAAGTTGAGAAGTCAGGAGGTTTTTGAAGTGTAACACTATTTTCATGTTAATGTTTTAGAGACATATTGTTCTAGTATTAAGCCAGCAAACCCCTTGATAAAAGAATACCGCAGCAATTGTTTAGCATGTAATATATGCTGAATTATCAGTGAAAGAGAAACTGGGATGTACATTTCAGCAATATCAAGATAAAGGTCCATAAAGGTCTTGATGATGCATTCTTCATAACAACAGTTTCCCAGTACAAAGCATGAGCTGTCTGAACTATGTTTCCTTTCATCTCTCCAACCATTCTGTGGCCCTGTGTTGCCTTACAAACATGAATGAATGCATCCATACAGGTCAGCAGCTAGCCTCTGCAGCTTAGCCTGCAGACATCATCTCTCCTTTTACTTATTTTATTCATACAGTCAGCCACCCCTTCATCACTCCTGATCAAACTTGGTGCATGTAGTCAGGGGAGAATGCACTGACCATATCAATCGTCAGTTTGCACAGCAGAGTGTAACCATGCTGATGCCCATCTTTTTACTCCTGAAAGATTCATAAGTGCATGGAACATAGCCATCCCCTTCTTGGCATACAAGCTTGTTTTACCAAGCACTGTGTCCTCAAACCGTTCACATCCATGCAAGGCACAGCACTGCTTCGTGTCTGTCAGGAACTTCACAGAGTGTGCATCTGAGCTTTACCTGAATGACTCACCATCTGATATCTAGTTTGTCTTTCAACGTACAACACAAATAAATTTGTAATATCATGAGGACTTCACATCAGAAGGTCTCCTGCTTTAAGATATCAATTCTACACTGAAGCAGTACAGACCACAGAGCTAACCAAAGGTGAAGTTATTGAAAACGTTTAGTCTGTCTACTGGTTTCAGTGATTGACAAGGGGGAAATATTGAATCTGTTCTTCCAATTTGCTCAGTAAAGCAGGTAAACCGTCTATTTAAAGCAGAGCACTGACCACATTATGAGCTGCAATGTCAGTGGTTTGATTCTGGCCACACAACCCTTGTCGCAAGTCTCTCATGCCCCCAATTCTTCCTGTCTTTCTGCCCAATAAAGCTGAAAGAGACCTCAAAATTTATCTTAAAAAAATGTATTTTGCAAATTTTAAAAGACGCCAAATGTAAATACTAAATCAGTGAGGGGCAGCTGTGCAAGTGTATGTTTCCTCTGCATTGCTGGTGTGATCAAACTTGCATGTGGGAAGATGTCTTTTTCAAGCTAAATTTTTTTTATCCAGGAAATGCATACAATTCTCTTTGCTGTGGAATTTCCCCTCATACCTGTCAGTTACATTAATCATGACTGTTATTCTGCCTCAAGACCATCTTGCAATATTGAGTAAGTCCTAACTAGCCCCCTTGTGAAAATATGTTCAAGGCAAACAAACATATCACATAAATTTAGTTTAATCAGGATGTTTTTCTACATTTAGACTCACTTTTTTTTTCTTCCGTAGTAAAGGACGATTAACTCCAGGGGTTACAGAAATTAAATAATCAATTTCATAATCAACACAGTGAGATTAAGTCCTACTGGAAGGTTAAATCTACACTGAAGGTTGAAGAGCTGTTGAAGGAAAGTTGCCTTATCTCTTCTATCATAATTACCTCAGAGGATCAGCAATGTCTTAGCTTCTTCCCCCCTGACCCAAAGATAAAATACATTAATGGGTGATTAGATCTTATTAAGACCAAGTGAAGCATAATTACAAAGTGCATTAAGTTTATTTATTTTTCTTTTAGTGTTTTGCTTTCACTGCGAATATAAAATGTAAAATGTAATTACATTCCTGTCATTTCCATTTTCAGTTCCATTTCCAGTCACTGCCATATCTCAGTATAAAAAAAGCTTACAATCCAGGATGGACCCCATGATCTGTGTTTGTGTGTGTGTGTGTGCGTGCGTGTGTGTGACCGAAAGGGAGAGAGCATTTGCATTTTTCTTTTTTTTTTAAACAGACTTGTTATATCCTGTTTTTCATCAAATATTATTTCCAACTTCCTATGAGTGTGCACCAACTTGCAACCTTATTGTTTAAAAAGTTTTGATATATGGATGTGATTGTGCAGTTCAAATTGGGGAGAAAAAGGGAAGAAAACATAAAGGCTATAAACAATTGAATTATACTGATGTGAGTGTGGCACATTTATAAAATGAAACGTATAAATGTAGTAGAAAAACCAAAACCTTTGAGATCCTCTGCAAGCTGAATAATTTGTTAGAATTGACAAAGACTCAGCCTCACACCTCTCAGCAAACCCCTGATGGCTATTTCAAATCGAAACCTTTGGTTGGCCATTGCCCAGATCAGCGATAGCTTTACAAAGAGTGTCTGGAGGAAGTTTATAATGACAAACCTCTCAGTTGACTATATCTTAAGCCTCTAAAAGAAAAACAATTAAAATAGCAGTACTTACTGACTCCTCTTGTGATCTATTCAAATTGTATTATGTTTCTCATGGCAGGGCTGGTATTGTGTACCAAACAATGGAAATAAAGTATTAATGAACCTGCTCTCCATGTGCCAGCACATAACTGAATGGGGACAGAATTGCTACAGGAAAACTTTAAAAGTCTTACAGGAGTGGCAAGTAAAATTTGCGGTGATCTGAATTCTTGTCCAGATTATTTATTTATTTATTTATTTATTTATTATCAAAAGTGCCAAGTGCAATACTTTGTTCAAAAATGTACTCAAGTAAAAGTACACACTATTAATTATAAGTACTTGAGTACTGTAATGTGAGTAGTTCTAATTTGTTACTTTCCACCCCTGCAGGTGGGAATTAATTATTGCCTTGAAAGTTTAATTTGTACTTCTTTACCACATTCCTCACACGTCATACTGCATAACATTATGAGTAATACTAAACTACAAGGTTTTGAACTAAAAGTTATTAATTTTTTTTTTTTGAGACATAAAAAATGAATCCATGCTTGATTTCCCTGTGAGTCAAAGTTTATTTCATCCATTTGCTGCTGCCGTAATGTACACCCACGCATATACAACCAAATTGTCACTGGTCTCCAGACCAGTCTGACATTTCACGTTTCCCCAGAATGAAATATACTTGTTCATAAACTCAAAACATATTAGCAGAATTAGCTGGAACATTTTTGCATGGAGGTATCATATGTTATAACTAAATGGTTGCCAATCTCATATAAAAGCAATGGGGAGTGCCCCTTAATGTTCTTACAGGCAAAGACAGAAGCCGACTTTGCTATGTTTCAACTGTTTCAATTAAAACAGGCCCCACACAGTCAGGGGGGCCACCCAACTGTGCTGAAAAGGACTGTGTGGTGCCTTGTCGTTGCTTAATTAAATCCCTGAATCTGTGTATGTGAATCATAGGGCACCCTGTCAATGAGACCATCTTCAAAGCCAGAGCACAAAAGGGAGTTGACTATGGTAGCAGAAGTGACACAATCACCAGTGGACTTCAGTACAGTTTTCCCAAAAATGAACAATTCTGCAGAACCACCAGACTCAATTTCCTTCATATTTGTGTTTCATTAGTACTTCTTCCCTCTATTTTGGAAACTGAAAACAGCCAGACCTGTGTCATAGTGTGGAGAGAATGCCATTTCATTTATATTAGGGGAACAAAAGTGTATTTGGTTTCATATTAAATGCAGGAGCTTCTTATGAAACCTCCTTCCCTCCACCACCCCACCCTCTCTATCTATTTTTGGCCCACTAAATCCTCCCGCCCCCCAAATAAAATAAAATAAAAATAAATAGGTAAAATTTTGAGGTACGTTACAATCAGTGTGCACAGTGCGTGCTTCCAGCCAGTATTCTTTTCCTTCAACAGTACTGAAAGGTCCTTAGACTAAATAACGCCATGCAAGAGGAGTCTGGGTCCATATCTGTATCTCTCCTCATTCTTTCTGTGCAAATGGCGGGCTGTTATTTGATAATGCAAGGCACCGTTTTTTAACGTTTTAATAAACAAGCTGTGTCTTCATGGAGTGTGATTCTCAGTGCACTTCTAGCAAAGGAATGAATTGACTATTTTTGGTCATTTTGTTGCTCTGGATACATTAAATTATTAGCGAGCAATTGTTTGATTAGCTAAAGTTAGGTCATTCATTATTAAAACTGACCAACATATGTTCGTGAGAACTCATCTTGACCATTTCTCCCCAGAAATCAACTTGAAAAAAAAATGTGTAGCTAAATGAATGGTTAACATGCATTTTTAATGAAGTTTTTATGTTATTTAATGACTGCCTGAGTCAGTAAAAACAGTAACATTAGCCATTGTCTGCCCCATGGCCCATAGGTTGACATCATTTTTTAAAAAGTAGCTTCAATGGAGTTAACTAATTTTAATAAGCAGCTTTAGTTTAGTTAATTACTTTTCTCTTATTAGTAGCTGTGCTGTAGCTTCAACAGAGTTGAATAATTGGTAGATTAATTAACTACATTTTCAGACTAGCTTCCCCAACACTACCGGGTAGCCTGACAACCATATTCCCTAGAATTTCCACAAATCAAGAGACATGCAATGATAATTCAACAGACATCGGTGATTTTATCAGATTTAATTTATTTTATTTCCTTATGTAGGCCTGCAGATATTTGAGCAACACTGATAGGCTTATTAATTGAACACCTATGTTCTGCCCACCAACTAGTAACTTGAAATAAAATTGGCCTGAGGCCAAACTCGTGATCTATGCTTTTGCATAATATTAATTGCTCTAGTGTACAGAAAGCTAATTCAGCTCATTTTGGTGCAATGTGAACCAGATGTGTAAAGCTGAACTTTGATAATACCAAAACAGAGTTTGTTGGCAAACAGAACTTTTAACTGTTGAAATAAAAATTGAATAATTGATCATTAAAATGTTGTAAATAAATTCCACTAGTATGATAGATGTACAGATAGATAGTGTCATGATTTATTCCCAAGAACAACTGCAGATATACGGAATCATTTCAAAAGTACAAATACACACTGACTGTATTATCTTGTGACTTAACAGTAGACCCCCCCCCCCCCCCCCCAAATCCTGCTATTGAAAATTGCTAGGTGGGCTAGAATAGAAACAGCCAGAAATCCTTTGCAGGATTGTTTTTTTTTTTTTTCAAGAAAAAAAAAAAAAAACGGTTGCATTTTTAGACAGAATTATCCTTACACATGCAACACTGACAACTAGGGTCATCCCCAGTAGCACCTGTCCAATTCTGGGTCAAACTTAAACGTGTAAAACCATCCTGGTTCAATCTGATGATTTCATCTGTGCCTGCAGACACAATTTCCTTCCAAAGCCAGATTCCGTTTGTAAGCCCCTCAAACCGACCTAATCGTGTGATGTCGGTTATTCCTTTTAGTAAACTGTCTGTCAGATCTGACAGCCATTTCTTCCTCATAATCAGGCGATAAGAACAAGGGCTGACCATCTACTGGTCTGTGCAAACAATTTATCCAGACATGTAAATATCCATTACCGCTCTGAGGCTCTTCTGTTGTAAGTTTGTGGCCTGGCAGGTAAGAATTTAAATTATTCATTAAAAAGAGATTGGTTGGATGAAACTTGTGACATCTCAAATCCATTCAGTAACTATAAAATAAAATGAACTATTGGCAACTCATATTTTGCTCATAGCATTGTCATAGTTTTATACTGTTCCCAAATAAATAATTAAATTTGGTTTCTAGAAAATAGGGAACTGGTGAAAGATATGACAGGGCCTTCCAAATTGGGTGGAAAAGAGTGAAGGTAACAAATAAGAGTGAAGAAACAAATAACCCTATTATATCATTTAAAGGCTGAAAGGTTCTACCCATTGCTGTCCCTTTTTGGAAGAATGCCCAATTCAGTTTCTTGCACATAAAATACATTTTATTAGAAGGTTTTATTTCTAGCAAACAGCTGTTAGAGAAGGCTTGGCATTTTAGTCTTGTGCTATTTTGAATAGTCTGTCAATCTATCATCAACTTTATTCATTTCTTCATAAATGGTAGTTTGGCTGTCAATATTTTGTCACCTTTTATATTTTTATTTCTTCTTCTGTTACATTTTATCCATATGTTGTCAATCCCCTGTGATTATACCATCTCAAATGATCTCATTTAAACAAATTGCCAGATTATCTTCAATAGTATATTAATTGTTGTGATGCTACTTGGCCTACATTAGCAATATCACCTTGTGCATTGGGGATTGGGGTTATACAAATATTGCATGTCTTTATAGCCAGTACCCAGAGCAGTTGAATATGGGTCTGTTTGCCCTCATAGTGTGAGTTCAAACAGTGAAAGCACTTTTCAGATATTTTACCAATAGCCCTCTCCTGTGTTGTGAGTTTGTGAATTCTGCTGTAATCATATTCTTGGCAGGGAGCATTCTGCAATCTGCACCCCTTAAATGGTTTGCTGTAAAGCAATACTGTGTGAGAGGTCATGCTATATTGGGAATACAGTCACACTAAAGACAAAAGAAAATGTTATTATGCAGACCATGCAGCGGATGACAAAGTTGAGAACAAAGACCTATGTAATACTTAAAGTATATGTGCATTGCCTTTTGTGATTAGACATTCTCTTCACAATTTGAAAATCACTATTTTATACATGAGCAAGTACTTGTCCTCTGTCCTCAAGTAAGTTTGCATGCCATTACAGTGTTCCTATCTTTTACACTTAATCATGAAAGATGGTACATGCTGCCATTTCTGGTTTCCTTAGCTCAAACTGCCATAGCTCATTGCAAAATAGGTTTTTTCCCAACCTCAGGCTTGAATCTTCTGTTATGAGTTTTGCCTTGTTGCAAAGGCTAGCCCCAGCCTACTATAGAAAGTCTCTCATGATGCAAGGTTCATCAAAAGAGTGAGGACTGCCTTTTTTCCAGAGCCTAAGAATCTGTCCTTGTCAGGAACAGAGGAAGTGTTTCAGAGCTCAGAGCTGCAACAGCTCACAACACTGCACATTCGACCCCCGTCGTGAGGGCAGGGATCAGTGCTGATTGGCTAGACATAAATAGAAGTCCATCCTTTCATGCTCTTTGGGGGATGACTTGGCCCTATGAAGTTTGTTGGTTACTGGAAGTGTCAGACAAAGGTGCAATAAAATCTGGTAAAAATCCGTAGAAAAGTATTAGTGATAGTTATAGATGAGGGTTTTCAGCACATGATATACACTACCACCCGAATACGCACTTAGGTATTAATAGACAGCCACAGTCTGCAATGGCCCCTCTGGGCGCTGAATCATGTCTCATTGTGTTTTCTGTGAACTTAGATGTCTGAGCTTAGACTTCCTGTTAAATGAAAAAAATGTCACTTGTGCCTTCAGTAATTCCCATTCCAAAAAACTTATTGCTTATATTGTGTGTGTGTGTGTGTGTGTGTGTTACCTTGTTAAATGTACAATTTGTAAGTCACTTTGGCTAAAAACATCTTCAAAATGCCAAAAAAAAAAAATAACAATTTCAATTGTGTGGACACACAGAATCTTCTATGTTAGTGTCTTACCAGCTATGTAAATTATTGCAATTTTGGAGTGGTACGGTAGCTTTCTGAGGGTTTCAGTCAAATGTTGTACAATTTGTCCTCATGGAGCCTATGCAAATTAGTATTTTGCAAAAAGCATCATAGTGCCTCTATCATCCCTTGAAGTATCATTGCAATCAACATAAATTTGTGGCCAAACGCATATTTTGGGCATGATCAGCCATTTTTTTCAAATTACAGTCCTGTGGCCAACTTTAGACATATCAAAATTTTATTCCCAATCTAACACATCGACGTGCTGTTGATCACGCATGCCGAATTTGGTGAGAATCAGACACACATTGTGGGAGATGTGCAAAAAAGTTATGCGAAATAGCGGAAAACCCAATATGGTGCACGTTATTTGTTCGGGATGAGGAGGTAGAGATGTGGAAGACATTTTGTGCTTGTACATGGAACAGGATGGGCGTAATGTTTTTTTCAATGTTGTAATTTTGCGGGTGGTGCTGCAGTGCCAACTAGAGTGCCATTTGCCTAGGTCACATGTATAACAACTTAACAGCCATGATTTTGTGCATTTTTTAGCATGAGAAATTGGTGAAAAAATTAAGAAGAAGAATCAAGCCTGATGGACATTACAAACCAAAAATTTAAACACATTTCAGGAATTCTTGTACAAAATATGAAGCTGTGTGAATATCTGCGTTGTCCACCAGAAGTTAAGCATTTCTCTATTCTTTGTCACACCCTTTATTCCATTCAAATATAAACAAATGTGGGTTTCTAAAACTCAATATGCAAATATATGGACAATTAACACCTAAAACTAACTATTAATTGATTAAATCTGCCATTCTACCCATTTATTTTGCTACTGCTAGTGCTCTTTCATTATAAACACCTACACACTTTCTTGATTTACATATAGGGCCACCAGTTCGTCTCCTCTTTGTTTTCTTGTATGGTGCTTCAGTGTCCCGCCAGCTAGAGGTCATGATATCCTCTTTGTCAAGCCCCTTCTCAAATAATTATGCTTGTTGCACCATGTCTAAGTTAATTAAATAATTTCCACTAATGTAGCATAGACAATGATCGACAGCAATGTTTACGAGGAACACACATGCGGCAGTATTTTTAAGTTTTGTACAGGGGCATGTTAGGTTTTGCTAGAAGCAGTGGAAAATGCCCAAATTAAAAAATGAAAGCCGTTATAACACTTTTAACTTGCACAAAAACAACTAATTCAACTAATCAATCATCATCTGTAATCAAGACCTGAAGTAGAATCAGATGTCTTGCTACTGGTATAAAATAAAAACCTGCACCCAAACTGGTCATTTTTGGGTAAGATTGGACACCGCTGGTTTATATGGATGCATTGTTCATTTTACTGCAGTGATACTCAATCCTGGTCCTGGAGAGTCACAAATCTGCTTTTTTTTTGTTTTTCATGAAGATCAGTAACCAATTCAGACCGAAGAAACCAGTGACCTGAGTAAACTGTTTAATCAGCTGTTTTAACTGATCAATTGCTGTGCCGAGGAACAACAAAAGCCAGCAGACCCTGTGGCTCTCCAAGACCAGGAGTGAGGACCACTGCCTCAAAGACATGCTTTCCATACCATTTAAACTTCCACCCATGTTCACTTTCCTTCCTGTCTCTCCTTTAGATAAACTAATTGTTTTCATAAATGTTTTTTATAAATACTCAACTGTATGATTCTCTTGACTGTATTGTTGGAGTGCCTATGGGGACCACTGGGGGATAACCACTGAAATACAAGTTCACTGTAAATCCCTGCAGGTCAGATGGTGGATACAAATTGATGGCCTTACATATATCACTAAAATATAATGTATTCTTGAATAAGAAGCATAAACAGTGCATCACAATTTTATTAGTCCTTGATGAATAATGAAACCATTATTCAGTTCCTGTTGGTAATGTCATCAGAATTAAAAAAATAAAAAAACATATGTGATGTTATATGTAAATATATATATATATATATATATATATATATATATATATATAATATATATATAATAAATGTTAGAAATGTAATATTTTACACAATGACTGAATATGTATTTCAATGAAAACACCACTAATATAAAATGTAAAAGGTGCATAAATTGATTTTATATGATTACCTATAACATCTCAGGTCTTGGGATATAGTACATACAGCTAAACTTGTAAACAGCTAGGCTATTTTTAATATTAAGGGCTGATAATGGTCCAAAGTAGAGGGCAATCTTCAATCCATAATTGTGTTTTTTTTTTTGTTTTTTTTTAAGT
Source organism: Anguilla anguilla (assembly GCF_013347855.1). NCBI lineage: Eukaryota > Metazoa > Chordata > Actinopteri > Anguilliformes > Anguillidae > Anguilla > Anguilla anguilla. The sequence continues at coordinate 9,553,950 of NC_049214.1, read as the reverse complement.
GATGAGATTGGTTAAAAACCACAAATGAATGTTCCAAATTGGTAGAAAAATATGAGAGACATTTTTGCATTTTTTTCCCCATTCATTACGATGATGCCTTTAATTCAAAAGCTTGATTAGAAATTCTGTACATTTCTTTGGAAATGTAGTTTCAAAACCTATAAAACAGCAATGCGCTTTATAAATGTGATCTTTAATGTTTCTCCTTTAAGGGCCAGTGTAGTCATTTTCTTGCTGGTCTGACTTGCAATTTTACATTGCTCCAGATGAAACATTCAATGCTGTTTTTTTGTCATCCTTTGATTTTAGGAGCACTTAGTTTTTGCTGAACACAAATTGCTCTATTTTTTGATCATAATTTCACATTAAATGATTTTTCTCTCTATGTCAGTGGTAAATAATTACACCCCTGGTGAAAACCATGTTCTTCAAAATGGCCATAAAATAAATAAAACCCTCTTTTAGCCCAAGGTAAAAGTAGGTCAGAAAATGAATTGAGCTGCAAACAGAGGTCATGTGGGAGTTCCTTTTCCATCCTTAATAATAACAAAAGATTTTGGAAGAAAGCAAACTTTTCAAAATCAATTTACTTTCATTGAACCAGAAAGAAGAATCCTTTTGTAGTTTGGCTGCTGGTTTTACTTTTGGGACCTGTTCATGGAATGGTGGTCTTTTGGGGTTACGCAAAATATAAAGAAAGTCAAAGATCATATTTCAAGACCTTGAAAAAAAAACATACACAGCACATTATTTGGCCCATCCAAGCACTGGGGAGTTCAGCCTACAGATACACCACTTCCAAATCCCTGGAAAATGTCATGCCTGGAATACATGCCTTTATATGCCTCAGTCCTACCCATAATAATGTATCCTTTTAAAATGTCAATATATTACTTTACAACACACATAATATTAACTAACTGCAACATAATGTACAGATACCGATCCTCTCATTTGGTATTAATACATGTACATAAATACAAGGTTAATCAAATGTGCTATTGATCCATGTGGAGCTATAACCTAAATAGTATACTTTTGCAGGTGTCTCGACTGTCTAGTGTAAATATGACAATTTACATATAATAAAAACATTGCCTTTTTAAAATGTAATTTTCCCCACAGTTATTTTCAGAATCCAAACTTAACATTATGTTGCTCTTCATAAAAGCATCTGCAAAATAAATGCAGGGGTAACATTGTGGAAGAATTGGTACATGCACACACGCACGCACGCACGCACACACATACACAGTGCAGTGCTTAAGTATTTTGGCAGTGACACAATCAATGGATATGAGGTTAAAGTGCAGACTATCAGCTTTAATTTGAAGGTATTTACATCCATATCAGGTGATTCGTGTAAGAGCAATTATATGTATACCTAATTTCCATCAATGGGAGTACGAACACTCACCTGACTTCTTTACCAAACCTTCAAGCAGTTTTCCAAGCCCAGGGTACCACAACAACATTTTTTCTGCATTTTACATACTAAAAGCAATGTGAGTATGAAGTACTTTATGATGATACATAACTTTATGCTTATATAATTCAAGCAAAGGATTATGGGTGTGCATGGTGATGACATATCAAAGTTGAGGTTATGCTACTGCTGATATGTATTTGCATAAATCAAACTCATTTCCCACATACACTTGAAAACACAGTGCATGGGATCCCAGTTACACAGTATATGCAAATTCTCTGGGGTGGACCATCTTTTAATGCACATATACAGTTTTATTGTAATGCAGTGAAAGGTGGTCTCTTTGAAAGTGCATTTCATTAGTGCCTGCCAAGAATCAATGGTGTTGTGCATATAGTGTATGATTTGTAGATTTATTTCTCAGAAATCCAGTAAAAATTAAAAAAAGGAATTAACATGATCTGCAAGGAGCAACTTAACAACTTTACCCACAAAAAAAAAAGTGTTTGAAAAGCACTGATTTATAGACTGGGGACTTTAAGGGCTCTAATATGCTCTTAAGGAACTGTGGGTCCAAAAGGAGACTCTTTGAAATGCTGAATTGTGAAGATCTGTAACTAGGAAGTTCCATTGAATAGTCTCAGTGAAATTCTCACATGCCTGTGGACTGCAATTCCCATTAAAACTCCATATGGTTGATTTGGATGCAACTTAATGAGACAAAACATTGTGATTTGCATGAGGTAACAAGTCTGGGCTACATGCCATTTTCTTTTTAAGAAAAGAAAATAAATAAATAAATAAATAAATAAATAAATAGTGGTGCACAAATGGTGATATTCAGCTTTAGTTTTTTTTTTTTTTTTTCATAACTGGCACACTTGCAAAGCATAAAGAGTGTATTGATGGGAACTGAAGCATTTATAATGTATTCAGGTCAATTGCTATGATCTTCTGTTTTGCTGAACTCATTCAAATTCAAGAGCAAGCTAATACTTTTGGAGACTACGTAAATTCCAAATGACATACGCGTAACCCGATTTTGGAGTTTGTGAGAGTATGCTGAAATTAACTGTTTGCACTAAGTCTTGTAAAAGCAATAATAATTTATATTTGTTATATATATGTATATATATATATATATATATATATATATATATATACAAAACAAGGTTACTAGGCACTTCTATTGATGTTATTTCAGATGTTCTACAGTAATATCATAGTCTTCACTGTCTCATACTTTAAATTTACTCAAAATAAAAATACCAAATACGGTACAAATAAAAAGCATTTGTTTCAGTCTTCAGATGGTCAGTAGACAAACACAAATTGTTAGGATGGACTTGTAATATTCCAGCAGGCTTTTAATCGTACAGACAGCCTTCAATTCATTTCTAATTGTCATTAACCATAATCATTTAAACATCTTATTTTGAGTTACTAACTCTACAAGGTAAGTGTCACTGTCAGATCTCATTTGCAGGGTTATTAATAATGCAAAAAGATTGCAGAATGTGTTGTGTGTTTCAGGAACACAGTCCAGGCATTAATTATACTGTACAGTGAAAGGGGAAATTAAATCCATGATTAGTCTTGGGAGGAATTTAAATTAGCCCATCTTTGAACAAATTAGTGAATAATTGTAGTTATGCAAATCAAAAAAGCAGTTTGCCATGTTACACTATCTTTCACCCTTGGACTTAAACTGTATCAGATAAATTACTCTGAACAGCTCAGAACACCGTTAAGTCACAGATCAATTGTCATTTCTTCTTCTTCTTCTTCTTCTTCTTCTTCTTCTTCTTCTTCTTCTCCTTCTCCTTCTCCTTCTCCTTCTCCTTCTCCTTCTCCTTCTCCTTCTCCTTCTCCTTCTCCTCCTCCTCCTCCTCCTCCTCCTCCTCCTCCTCCTCCTCCTCCACCACCACCACCACCACCACCACCACCACCACCACATTTAAGGTCTGTTGACTGGGACCTCTTTGCTTCCACAGCCAGTCGGCCTTTGTTGGCTCGAGTTGCAAGCCTGTTCTTAACGCACTTGAGGGCAGAAAAGCTCCTCTCTTTGCTGCAGCATGATACCGCCTTTGTCAGCACAAGCTTTTATAATTTGGCTGTGCATGGATAGTCCTCCAGCATAGTTATTGCACTGGAGTTTTCAGTTGTCCCATAATGTGCTATGTTTGTCTGATTCCCTCTCAAATCTGGGGAGCAACTTGCCTCCCCACACTAAATAGGCATGATGCCTCTGATAATGGTGGAAGCTTGAGTGCTTTAAATATGATTATAGGTATGTACCTTTCCTGGGCCCAGTTTTGACAGTTTGTTAGATTAACAGTGGTACCAAATTCAATAGAAAACACCCACCCATCAGCATACAATTGCTCCACATATTTATGTCATCACATTTATGTCAATTTTCAAGTATTCATAATTCAGGTTTGTCTGACCCATACCAAGAAAATCCCATGTCATTAAAAATATAATCTTATAATAGTATGTGTGTGTGCTTGTGTGTGTGTGTGTGTGTGTGAGAGAGAGAGTCTAAAAAATAATCTAATAATCTAAAATAATATAATTATAATGGCGGTAGTACAATATTACTTACAGGGTAAGCACAAGATATTGCAAAAAAATAAAATACACCAGCTAAATAGAGGAAGTTGTCTTATTGTGTAATTCACAACATTAAAAACATAATTTTATTGAAATAAAGGGAAGAAATAATCCATAAAAGCTCTATTCGCTTACTGTTTTTCCCTTCTTCAATAATCTTCGGAATGATCACCTACATCATAGTTTGTGACATTGAAGGTGAAGAAGTGAGATGTTGTCAAATTAACATCGTTACAGCTTGTATCCTGGACACAAGGGAAAATTTATTAAAATGAGTCACCTCATTTTAACCCCTGGCCCACATTCTGAGCGGGTTTATTTGTAATCATAATTTTTTTACGGTGAAATTTTCAATCAGTCACACAATACACCGTTTGAAAGCATGGAAACTCACAGTTCTATCTCCATAAACTATTTTATGATACCAATGCTTTCGCGACGACTGCCCCTTATTTTGTGACATGTGTGGACACAAAACGGGCTTGGGGGGTCCTCACCTTGTCTGTATTTTGGAGATCCACACATGACACAAGTCACAGTAAAATTGGTATTCTTATCATGAGAAGGATCCAACTAACAAAATCCAATGATTTTTAGTCACAAAAATGTGCTAACTCAGAGAAACATTGATAGAATGTCCACTGTTTACTTAGAAATTCTCAGGGGAATTATAAGTGCATGTTTTAAAAATATTGCGTACGCTGGAATATTGACTCCAATTTGCATAGAATCCTTGGAACAAGATGAGCCCACCTACAAGCTTCTCTGACCAGCACTGGCCAAGCAATCCTTCAGTATAGCCAATGGGACCCGAAAGTATAAGTTATGCACAATACATTTCTAACATCGTATAGGACACACATTGTTTCTCCCGCGTAAACAAACCATAACTTTATTGCTAAGCATGCTGAAAACTTACAGTACGCACCAGCAGAAAAAGTTATTGAGACTTTATGCCTAAAAGGGTTGTTGTTTTAGGTGGCCTTGGAAGAAATCATTTGCCTGAGTGAATATTTCTGAGGAGGACAATGAAAACAGCTTTGACTCAACAGCAGAGGGCATGTTCAATAAAGGACTTCATCCAATTTTATAACAGTGAGCATCTAAATACATTTGCAAAATATATAGTTTTATTATTCAGTAGGCTTAGAAATAAGGAGTAGGCCATATTTTTAATACTTTTTTGTTTTTCTATATATAATTGACATACATAAGCTTACGGCTTCCTTCTAGCTGAAACTACAACTTTGCTATTCTACTGTGTACAGACTTACTTTCATTTTGCGTTTTTGTGTAGCACATGAATGGAAGCTTAACGCACACTTTATCAATTGTTTATCGGAGATTTGTTTGTCTATCACACTGCAGTAGTGATAAAGGGCACTGTATTATTTTAAATTGTTTATGATTTGATTATATATTTTTGTAATTTTCCTCCTTGTGATCTCCTGATCAGGTTTGCTTCCTACAAGCCTGATGTACAGAAGTCTGGCCACTGGCTGCAGGTCAGAGCACTCAGGAAGGTAAAAGTAAGTGGTTTGATTGTTTCTAAGTGAATATAGTTTGTGTGATAACTAACCATTGTGAACGCATTTTGTACATAGAAGCTTTCCAAAATTACAGTGAAAGTTTGAGTGAAATACAGAGCTTAGACAAAAAGAGAGAATGTAAATAAAGAATATTTGCTTTGTGGGATACCAGAGGGTACCACCCTCAATGAAATTAGCTACTGGAAGTGGAATACGGCTGGGAAAAAATATATACACAATATTTCAATTAGGAGAGGTTTGGTGCCATTTAGGAGGTTTTGGGGTACTTGGACCCCAAATGTACTTTATATGTACATTATATGTACTTCCTGGCTGAACAAAGCAGTGAAATTTGACATGCAAAGGTTTGCATGTCAAATTTCACTGCTTTGTTCAGCCAGGAAGTACATATAATCACTACAGAATAAAGAAAATACAAAACCTTTTTTGTATTTCTTTGTTGTTTTCCCGAATAAATATATTCTGTGTGTTTATGGAGTGAGACTCCCATAGGATGATTTGGTCATTTGCTACAAATGTGCACTTTATTTCAAGCTCTGAACTATGTCTTTACAGTATACAATTTTGGAGATAATAGGTTTACTTAAGACGAGGCAGGATTCTTACAAAAAGCCCTGGGTTTTAAATGGGAATAAAGGGTTTTAAAATGAATGACCAAAAAAAAAAGACTTAATATGAACACAGTCCTCTAAAAGCTGTGGTGTGGTTAGCTGAATATAAAGTCTGCATGTATGACATGGTTGCCTGAAAGGTAATAGGCATAGATTTGCATTATGTATTTCATGTTTCTGGCGTGTGCCCCCCACCGAGCTGTACAACGTCTGTGGCTTTCTTCTGCATCAGAGTTGCCCAATGCAAATGCAAGGCTTTATCCTGGTGCTGCATAGGTATGTAATTCAACTGCCTCCTTGAAATGCAAAGAACTCCCATAAATAACCACTAACTTTTTGTTGTCCTTTTTTTGAACCATGAATTGTCGACCACAAATTTATTATGCTGTAAATGCTGTATGGGGGTTACTTTTCAAAATGTGACACTCATACAATAGCTCTCAGCCTCTGCTGGGTTGGATTACACTGTCATTCCGAGTACAGTAAAACAGTAAATATACAGTACAGTGTTACTGTTGTTTTTGACATGGATGATTTACATCCTGTTGTTTCCTCTGCTGTATCCCAGTGAGAGCACTTTGATCTCTGCTCCTCTTTTGGGGGAAAGGACATCTTCGCTTCCAACTTGCAAAGCGCACTCTGCCTGGGTACAAAGGCTTGACAATATATCAGAAGGGCATTAGTACTTTTATAAATCACTAAATGTGATTAAACATTAATTTTAGTTAGTGTCTCCTGTGACAAAGCTAGATAGAGTGGTTAGAAAATGATGGTGTTCTTGGAAATGTCAAAAGTGTTTTCTTGCTGCCCCCCAGTACGCACACACACATGCACACACATGCACACACATGAACGCACACACACGTCATGTCATATTTTGTGTATGCTTGTCTTGTATAACTAAAAAGGTTCTGTTCAAAGGTCCTGATGGTGGGAACATTTTTCATAAAGGATATCAAAATTTATCATCATGTTAAATTTTTAAACGATTAAAAAATTGTTAACAATTCATTTCAATTACTTTTAGTGGCCACAAGCCAGGAATGTAATGAATATTAGCACACACCTGCCAGAAACATAATATCTCTTCTGTTACAAATAAAATCTTCTTTATGCATATATAGGAATACATATTTCAGCCAAAAGAACATCTACGGTAGAAGTGTTTATTCTGGGTGAGACTGTGTGAGCCTATTGGTGGAACTGTGGCTGATCTGCAATACTTATTATGTTGCAATAATGACATTGAGTGATTGCATTTATATCATATCTTTCCTCTAAGCATCACCGTGCACTTGACAAAGAAGGAGGAAAACCTCCTCCACTACTGCGAATGTGTAGCAGCCACCTAGGTGATATATGTGGCAGGTAGTCACCATACTTATTACGCCTCACCTGCAGTGAAGACCAATTTTTAAAAAAGGTTGTTGAAAAGACAGCCAGAATGAAAGTGCTAGGCTGGGAATTTCATTGGCGCACTGGAGAACCCCCTGCACTGTGTGATAAATGCCATCGGATCTTTAATGACCATAGTGAGCCAGGACCTTAGTTTAACATCTCATTTGAAAGACAGTGGCCTGTATTCAATCAGCTATGATCTTTAACTTTTATTTTAGACATTACATTTTTTTTCTTTACAGCCTCAGTTTGGCAAGTTATTGTCCGTGGTTTCTGAACTTACCAATCTGTTTGTGGAGAAATAAATAATTGATTTTGATTATTAGTCAGTTAGGACAAATTCATGGAATGTGAGACAGTGTTCAGGCCATCCCTATTTTGAGTGAGACATTTAATTCAATTTCGACCACAAAATGCCAAATATTTTAGGATTGCGACTTAAAGGCTCATAAAATATGAAGGTAGTTATACATGAATTCAAATTTTTTAAGGCTCATTTAAATGCGATGTCAATGTGTGACATTTAAAAGATGAATCGTAAGACATAGTGACATTTAAGAAAAGCAAATGGGCACTCATTGCATGTAGAATATAGTCAAGAAAACATATATGGATTGCATTTATAGTCAAGGTATGCCAAACTGTGATTATTAACATATATGTGAGGTCATCATTAGGGTAAAATTTTGCTAATTACAGCATGAGATGATTTATCCAAATGGTAGAGAGACTCTCTGTCCTTGGACAGTGTGTATACATAGTATGATATATAATTCATGTTGAATTCAGTTTGAAACGCATTCAGATTTTGAGTGCATGCAGCTCTTGAGGTCTTGGTAATAACTTACAGTAGCACTGATTAATGCTGTGTATCCACATTTTGAGAAAATTCAAGAGCTTAACTTTAGTTTGGATATCAAGGGGTTGCAATGCATTTGGCCCAAGAATTGCAACCCGGTAGGGGGGACTGGGCATGACCCCCCCCCCCCCCTCCAAAATATATATATTTTTTAAACAGCTGAAATGAGCATTCCTGGTCAATTTTAAGAGAAAAATACTACAGATTACTGATCGGTATATTCTAATCACATCATGAAATTCATATCTTTATTATATGAAATAATTTTGTTCTCATCATGCTATATTTTTTGTAATATTTCTATAACCCCCCCCCCCAAAAAAAATAAAAGAAATAAAAATAAATAAATAAATAAATATTTAAATATAAATATAAATAAATAAATAAAAATTCAATCTTTGCCTGCATTGCTGTAACTTTGCATCCATCCTATTTTCCTGTAAAAATATGGATCAACAAAACGTAACTATGTGAAATAAGAGAAGGTATTATTAGGAAAAAGTTATAGTTACAAGTCAAAAACATGTTTTCAGCTTTGTCAGAAATAATTCAGTTTCTCTTCAAACATTCTTTATTTACTTGTATTTTTTAATAGGAAGTTGCCATGGAAAATAACCATCTGGGAATCTGGCAGAACAACAAATGTGGTTTTAGCAACAAGGATAGCTGGTGAGCAAGCAACACAGCAGGGTGTAGGTATTACATAAATCACTCTTTTGAAACTTTGGAATTTCATGCTTTCTTTCCTCCCGTTCTCACACAGTAACTCTTGCACAGTTACAGTACGCACCACTGTAGGTTTATCCAATTTATACTGATATAAAAGTGTGTGTGTCTGTGCATGATTATGATCTTGGATTCAGTTATTGGCCAAGGTCTTTTGTAGATACATCTGGCTTGAATAATGTTTTTATGCCCTGGATTTTATGCTGTATGTTCACCTTTATGCAAATGTGTTTTCCTTATTGTTGTTTGCCATGTTTTTTGTAGTTTTCTTCTTTCATATTTTAGTCCATCTGAGGCTAAGGGAGCACATTTCTTTGTCATCTGTTCATTTTTATCAGGATAATGAAAATCTGTGACACTCGGATCTGGTGGAAATGACTGTGTGGGCGAAGATTTTACACGTGTTCACATTTTCAATAAATGCTCAAATGCAAAAATGAATAAAATAATGAATATATAAATAAATATCTACAATGACATTTACAAAACTGCACTCTAAAAGGTTCTATAAAATGCAGTTCTTTTTTTCACTGGAAGTAAAGAGGTCTTTAAATGAGGAATTATTACTTGTATGCATTTTGCCTTCAGAAAATTGATAATGCTAGAGAAATGACTGTTTAATATAGCATAAAAACACTTTCCTTAATTTAATGTAAGCCCATGTTTATTTAAGTAAAGTCAACTGTGATTTCATAATATACACATATGTTTCATCAAGCATTTGACTGCACAAATTTGAATGAATTGAAAGTTGCAATACTTGGAACAGTTTTCTTGCTTGCCTCTTAAAGTAGATGATGAATTTGAAACATATTGTGATGTCCCTTTGTGGATATAGGTAGCCTTCTTTATAGATTCAAATGACTAGGTTGAAAGAGTCCCAGCAGTCTGTTATACTTCAATACAGGGTTGTTGTTTGGGGAACAAATTGTATAATCTTTACAGGGTGAGTTGGTGCTGTGCATCAGCTACCTTTTTCCTATGTGTAACCGCATCTTTCAACTTACATATTGTTGTCCACAACAGCCACTTCACCTGTTTTCTGTGCCTGTGTTCTGGTTTTATTATTCAAATGGACATGGTATTCATGATGGCACACAGTCCCAGTCCAGGGTTTTTCCTGCATCAAAATGTCTTGGGCGTGAGTTGTTTTTCAACACTAGTTTTTCAGTATCTACCTTTGATTCTAGCCTTTCGATTGCCTTTGGAGTCTGTTATTGGCATTTGCCGAAATGAGGACCACAGTTGTGTCAATGAAAGTCAATAAGTAGCCATTATGAGGCTGAGAAATTAGAAAAAAAAACAGACAGAGACATAGGTCAAACCTTACGCTAACCAAAACCAACTGTTTGGAACATCATTAAGAAGAAAGAGAGCCCTGCTGACACTTTCTTCTTATACTTGGGTACTGATATGCATTGTTATGCATGCATGCATTTTCTTTACAACAAGTGGGACCGCCTGGCCAAAAAGCATTCTAAAAATAGATTCTTCCCCATTGAATCGATTTGGAATAGAGCACATTACATGATCACTTGATCTGTGAAATCATTGAAAATCACCATCCTTACTCTGGTCCTCATGTTGGCAAATGCCAATAACAGACTCCAAAGGCAATCGAAAGGCTAGAATCAAAACTAGATACTGCAAGCTTTCTAATACCTGCACTAACAAAGCAATTTAACTCACTTGACTGATTAGAAATACCTGCTATGGCATTTGTCCCCAACATTATGACACGCTGAAATGGGGTGACTGTGTTGTAATTTTTATATGGTGAAACCAAAACTTAAATAAAATATGAACATGTGAATTCACATGTGAATTGTTTTATTACTAATCTAAAATTGTCAAGTACAAAGCCAAATAAATAGAAAATATGTATTTGTCCCAAACTTTATGGTGCTCACTGTATATGTACAAAAAGCAGGGTTAATGAGCATTAGGATTTCTTTTAAGGAGGATTTTTCTTTTAATAAGGAGGACTGCACCTCTGGGCCACCGTACATTACAAAGTAGACAGCTAATTGGTCAAAGACAAATTTTCACTTTTATTTGTTTCACGACACAGTGACCACCAGAGGTTGACTGGACACAGTACAGCATGAGGTGTGTAATCAACACCTTTGTGCAGTTGAATCAGGGCCATATACGCCTAATAAATGATCACCGAAATAATACACCATGAAGAATGAACCCTGAACACAAGCTGGAGTACACGTCTGAAAATAAACTGACCCCTTACAATGTGTAATTCCTTTAGTATAGGCAATATATATCCCCCCCTCTCCCCCCCCCCAATTCAGGCACTTGCAAATATGCAACCCTTCAATGAATATAAAAAAATTTATTTTCTGTCACGTGTTTCATTTTCTGTTTCATCTCAATGCATCGTGGTGGCCTCTTGAAGACAATAACTTTACATTATAAATGTAGCTAAATATTGTTGAAATCCTAGGGACATTCTTCGTACTAGACTCCTAAGGGAGGTTATGGAAAATGTTTACCCTGATATCCTCTCAATTATTAACAGCTCTCTGATGACAGGCTCTGTTTCTTCTTGCTTTAAATATGCCATTGTTCACTCTCTCGAAGAAACCTAATCCATTCCAAAACAAATAAAGGCCAACCTCAGAGTTGCAATTTATTTCAAAGGTACTTGAAAAGGTGGTGTCAATTGGCATTTATGAATACAAATAATCGGGAAAATTCCAATCTGATTTTCACGCAGTGCATAGCACCGAAATTTATTTTCTTAAAGTAACTAACGATCTCCATTTAAATGTAGGAAGGGGTGCTTGCTCAGTACTGCTTTAAGTTGATCTCAGTGCTGCCTTTACTTGATCTCGGTGCTTCTTTTGATATTGTTATGGTTACTTGACTGCCTAAGAGACATGGGTTGACATTAAAGCTGCTGCCCTGAAGTGGTTTTATTATTATCTCGCCAGCAGACTGTTCTTAGTCTTCACTGGTGGTGTTTCCTCGCCCGCCCCCATTACAGGGGTCTATTCTTGGGGCAGTTCTGTTTTCTATGTATAAAATTTCTGCTTGGCCATGTCATTTCTTAAAATATCTCTTCATTTTAATGCTGATGACACATAGCTTTACCTCTCTGTCAACCCGAATGAAATGGCTAGGTTAGCTGCTTTTAATGATCGTGTATTTGACGTCAATTCTTGGTCTTACTCTAAAGACAGTGAGATATAATTCCTCACTTTAACACAGGAGATGATACTGGAACTGGAAAGCTTATTTTGGCCTAATATTGACCGCTGCTCTCAATATAATTCTCAGTACATCTTTAGCAGGGAGGGAGGGAGAGAGACAGAGAGACACAGACAGACAGACAGACACACACACACACACACACACACACGCACACACACACTTACAGTCTGGATGTGCCCTTTCCGCAACAGTGTCCCCTTTCATGCACAGAGTGGCTTGGTCGCATTCTGTGGTCGTCACCCACAGGTGCTCAGTCAAAAACCTCCCTGTGACAGCGCTCGCTCCCTGTAGCCATTTCTTCCCACCAGCAGATAGGCCTGCTTTGATTCAATACAAATAGATTTGTGCAGCAGTGACACCACTGTGGCTCAACCAGCACCTGCAGCGCAAGCCATGCTTTTACTCTATGTTAATATCCGGCCTATTTATAAGTTTGTCAGTGCATTTGTCTGCATCTGTGCCTTTTCATTTGTGTCACAGAACACAAACACAGTTTGTCTCACAACTGGGAGGCAGGATAGCTGTGCTAATCCTGTTCTTAATGTATGTGCTCAGGTGCAGATGCTTTGTGGAGAGGAAAAGAAGGTGTTTGAATTTTGCATAGCAGAAAATCAAAGCAACTGTGGGGATAT